>NC_084999.1:22684712-22819712 GCF_963854185.1 Sardina pilchardus
TGCACTAAACACTAAATTAGGATGCAGCCTTTGGAGACATCGGCGGTGCATCGGATTCCAAATTAGGCCGAGCTCATTAGTGACCCACCAAGGACTGCATTAGCATTTCAGAGCATTCGGCAGGTGCTGTGGACACAGGCACTCCGTAACTGTCTTAGGCTCATGCCCGTTGTTTGGGCATTTCAATTAAAAATCTAAGACTTGCTCTCAGCGAGCAAGGATATGTGTGAAATAACTCAGAGAGAGTGTGTGTGTGTGTGTGTGTTTAAACTGTTTTGACAGTGCCATCTTAAAAACTCAACCCTTCAATATAAAAAATATATCACTGATAACTAGCAATGTAGGCAACTACATAACTAAACAGGCAGCCTCAGCTCATTTTTAGGAGTTAGCCATGATTAATTTAGTGTCAGACAACAGTGTGCAAGTCAACCATTACAATGGCAAATAAAACATACAGTGCATGTAGTGAATTGAGGTTAGTACAAAATCTAAAAACTAAACAGTACATTTAAAAAATGATAAACATTAAACTTGTCTCATCTTTAGCAGATATAAACAAATTATGTATGCTATGCTCAGAGCTGCTGAGGCTGGTTAAAATGACAATTTTAACACCAATTGAGAATATTATTACAATATTCCCATGTCATCAGGCAGATCTCATACTTCTGAAATTCATTGTGCACCGCACAGTGTTACTTAGTGTTACTGTTAGTCTCACTGTTACTTACGTACGTTGAGTAAGTGAGTTAGCGTTAACTAGTATCCTCTGTAAGGAGTCAGCGTACCTAGTGTTCTTAGGTTGACTGACACATGGTAGTAGTGACCCAAGTGGGGCTGGAATGACGAGAAAGGACCGGGTCATGGTGACCAGACTGCTTACATTACGTGGGTCACCCTGCACGTGGACAGAAGCGAAAAGTCAAGTCACAGAGAATGCCAGCACTGACGTGACTAAAATGGCGTCATTATTCCACAGCTGAGAGCTGTCTAAGTGGCCTCTTAACCTAGAGCAAGACATTTTATCCTGTACGTGTGACAAAACGAATAAAAAAAGCACTATCTGTTACGCAGTTAAGCCCCATAGAGACTCCCTGAAAGGTGATTTGTAAAAACAACACACAGAGGAGATCTTACATGGTCTTAAAATAGTGGCACTTCATTCGTCCAACAAATGATCATTCCCCTCAGAGAAGACCATCTAGTTTTGTTCCTTAGCAGCTAACACTGAACAGTTGACACCCAGAAATAGTGACTCTGGACAGCATGAATGGACGTATAGTGTCCTCAGTGTGGCTTAACTAAATGATGCCATAGGCAGGCAAGGGAATACAGAACAATACAGTAGAACTGAACAGTATAAATGAGTTCTCCTGTTCCAACAGCCAGCTGTTTCATTATCAAATGATAACACACAATTAGCTGAAGTGCAAGCATCAATCAGTAGAAGCACAATATTCATTAATTCGGTTAGATTTGTGTTTGTTTTTGTGTTAAAGTCTTAGATTTTACTATTTACAATTCACAGATCAGAGATCCTTTCGAGACAAAATGTCTTCACAATTTCCTTCCACTACACCTTGGAGTTTCCTACAAGAAGAAAATAAGCAAAACAAAACAAAAATACATTGGGACTGTCCCTCCCTATCCCTACAGTCTTTCAGTATTACTGGCATGGCACTGCCTGCTCAAAACTACCAAGAACAAGGCTTGCTTGGTCAGGCACATTAAAAAAAAGAAAAGAAAAGAAAAGAAACTAAAACAAATAAACCAAACAAAAAGCTAAAACTGAAATTGATTTGAACACAGTAAAAATTATTTTAGTGTCACTCTGTGAGGACAGGAATGTCAATCTCGATCCCAGACAGGCGCGAGCGGGTGGAGTAGCGATGGCTGGCATATCGCTGAGATCCTCCGTAGCCTTGCGACGGGGCGTAACTCTGCGAAGGGGCATAGCCCTGGGAGGGGGCGTAACCTTGAGAAGGGGCGTAACCTTGAGAAGGGGCGTAATTTTGTGACGGGGCGTAATTTTGTGACGGGGCGTAACCTTGTGGCGCGTAGCCGTACGCCTGGGAGACACCCACCTCAGACCCGTACCCATCCGGGCCTGACATCTGTGCCACGTAGACCTGCTGGGCATGGCCGTGGGGCACAGGCGGCCCAGCGACACTGGCGGGGTACCCCGGGGCAGCGGCGAAGGCGGGCACCTCCATGACGGGCTGGTAGTGCTGGGGGCCGTAGGCGCCCGGCGACTGGGACATGCCGTTGGCGTGGAGGGTGAGCGGCTGCGCCGACAGGCTGGTGGGCATGACGGGCGGCTCGGGGAAGGGCAGCCAGAAGGGCGAGGGCAGCTTCTTGCACATGCAGTACCACATGAACATGAGCAGCGCGGCCAGCAGCAGCCCGCCGGCGCTGCCGATGGCCACGTAGACGGCGAAGTCCACGGCGAACACGTTGTCGTAGCGCGCGTTGAGCTCGTCCGTGTGGAACAGGAACCAGACGGCCGGCGGCATGGCCACGCCGCCGCCCAGGAGCAGGAAGAAGCCGGCCACCAGGTGGCAGCCCACGCTGTTGACCAGGCAGCGGCTGTTCTTGACGTCCTCGGGCTCGCCGGAGGTGCAGCAGCACGTCTTGCACATGCCCAGCATGATGAGCAGGAGCGCCAGCGTCGCCAGCGCCAGTCCGGCGGGCAGGCAGAACTGCAGCAGCCGCAGGTCCAGCTGGTCCACCTTCGCCCACCAGTCGGCGTCGTAGTAGTAGCAGCCCGTGCTGCCGTCGCGCCGCACGCACTTGGTCCACAGGCCGTCGTAGACGGTCACGTTGCGGGCGTTGAGGTTGAAGGTGAGGAGGCGCGTGGTCCGCCACTGGGGCACCAGCGTGGCCACCATCAGCCCGCCCACCGACAGCATGGCGAGGACGAACGAGAAGGCGGTGGTGGCGTGGATGTCGCGGCACGACATGGCTGGTGGCTGGCTGTGGGTCGGTTGGTGGTCGGCGATATGTCGCTGACCAGAGCAGGGAGGAGGAGGAGGAAGAGGGGTCAAGTCCTAAAATGAAATCACAATAGTAGTCAGCAGACAATTCTGCACTTGCTCTTGCAGTCACACACCCGTAAATTCTCACACACACACGCACACGCACACACACAGTGATTAATGACACAGTGTGACTATGCAGGGTGGTAGATTCGCTGAGAAGAGGTCTCAAGGGTCATTCTGATCCACAGGGGTGACTGATTGGCAGACGTGCGGAGTAGAGCTGGCAAACTGAACTGCTACTCGGTGCATCCACAACCAGGAGGGCCAGGTCATCAAGACAGAGTCTAAATTTGGGTCAGCTTTGTGGGGTCCAAACATTTCAATGTGCTTACAGGAAAAGGGATTAGGCCTAAGTTTTCGTGCCTGGGCCTGGAATGAATAGGCACTAACTAGCCTTCAACAATAATAATTGTAAAGCAGCAATGCGTTTTGCATTTAGCTTTTTCGGTCTATTGTACTGCTCTGACCTACCCTCAATATCTTCTCATTACTATCCAGCAGCACAAATGAAGCCACTACATTGTTATGTTTGTTCCCACGTACAGTATTCTGTCTAATTAGGCAATACACACACAGCAGAGCAGACAGTCCACGTACAACAAAACTAAAACCGTTCATTTACCACATCCATGGACGATGAACAATTTGCTGAAGATTGCGACAGTGTAAGATTTAGGGGTCTCTCAAATTCAGCTAAAACCTGCTGTTTCCTTTCTTTTACGGTCTATGGCTATTTCGGATGTAAATACAGCTAGCGTTAGCCAGTGATAGCTAAAGGAAATGGGCTTTCGCCATATATCTGGTTGTCTCAGAGCACTGCTACCGCTTGCATTAATCATTTTCAATACGTCGACATGTCACTTTTTATTGGAAATGTGTCACATGGTCAGCCAACTAGCTCGACTTATTTTGACAATCGAATGGGGAATATTAGCTCGCTAGCTAGGCAACTTTGCTTGCCTGATCAACTACTGTTTGCTTAACGACATGATAGCAACCTGTTGCGTTTGAATTTCCCGACAACAGTTGCGCTGAACAGGCATAGCGTTTGTGAAGTATAATAGTATTACAGTGTTTACAAGTGATTTAACATGAATGATCCTACCTCTGTGTTATTATTCCTACGAAACACTCAAAATAAGATTCCAATCATTTTCCTGTTTGTTGTTGTCGCACCCTCCACCGAGCAAAAATCCTTTTCCTGTTGCTGCCGAGTGCGTGCGCGCTCCCGCGGCTCGGCACCGAATGAGACTGACGTCATTGACGAATTGAAAAGCCAGCAAACAACCACTTAGTCAGGGGGCCAATTCTGAAAAGGGCTTCCGTTAAGACTTTTGCGGACATGTTTTGGTACAAGCGGTCAACCTATTTTTTTAGTTAGAAGACCCCCATAGGTAAGATATTATGGTGGTTGTCAAGCAAAATGTTTTTATTTTTTTACTTGTGCAAGCAATTTCAGGCCAATTTTTTGGTTTCCTGCTCAACATGACATGCCAACGATAAATGATGAATATCTCCACAACCACAAGGACCATATAGATAAAAATGGTATGGAATGAAAGCTAACACTCGTGGGATGTCTGCTGAAGTGTCAGAATTAACATTTATTGTACAGTATAAGAGACAACAGACCTAGAACATGAAAAAAACAATAAAGAGAACCAGTTTTCAAAGTGAATATCAGATTGGAAACATAACATAGCATTCCAAAACCTCTATCAATCAGTACCCCTATATATGGGAATGAGTCATGCCAAGTTTAAAGCTTGTAGGGAGAGACAGTGCACTGCTGCACATGTTGTAATACTATAATGTTATGGCGAAAATGTAGAACTGTAGATGGTGGTCTATGGTGCTATTTGACTTCATTAATGTACCAGGTTGTAACAAATTGTGTTTAATGGACATATCACTATAGTTATCAATTCTACCCAAACATAACTGCTCTCTCAGTTCTTTAGGATTAGAGGTTAGTAACTAGTTAGTAGTAATAGTCGTATGGCAAAGACATTTTTCCCCATCCAAGCAGTGGTGCTCGGGTATAGGCAGCCAACAGAAGAAGGCACATGAAGGATGGCATGCTTTCCCCCCAGCTTTTAACCACAGAGGTCAGGTGCTTGGAGCTTGGTGAGTACAGGTCAGGTGCTTGGAGTTGACGATATGTGGATGTGAGGAAAGTAGAAGTCAGTGCAGTACCAGGCAGTGTCGATGTCCCTGACCAGGACTCAGACTGAGCACATGGTCCCTGGGTACCTTCTGTTGGCTGCCTACCTGAACACCACTGCTTGACTGCACTGTAAATGGTGTTTTGTTCAGTTGGCCTATTAGCTGGTTTGATTTGCATTGAGCTCAATGAGCATCAAACAGGCTAATAGGCTAACTGAACAAAACTGAACAAAACACCATGCCAATCTCTAGGTATGGTGAAGGGTGTGTGATGATGTGGGGCAATTTTAGTTCTAAAGACCAATGGAACTTTATCAGGATGCATAGTATCCTGGATCCATGAAATAAGTGGCCTTTAAAAATAAAAATCTGCCTGCCTCTATGGGAGTTGAGAACATAGGGTTAACATAGGGGTGCCAATACGTATGACACCAGTCTTTTAAGGAAGAACATTTATTTATTCATGATACATTATTCATTGCATGGGGTGCCAACACTTTCAGCCATGACTGTATATGCCACTCATTTCAATTAAGTAATCATGGCAAGAAGTATATTCACAATAAGAAATGGCTGACCACACATTACATTTCCCAGAATGTCACTGTCCATAGTATTCTTAACACATTAGCACATATTAATCTTGACTGAAATTGAATCTTAAATGCAATAGTTAAACTATATTTACGGCTATACTATAGCTGTTATGTTATTGTGTTATTTACATTGACACCACACACCATCAAGCAGATGACTATCCATAACAGACTTGGGCTGTGGGCTGATTTTAAAATCTTAGATCACTTGTAATGCTTCTGACAGACGTAATGATAATCTGAAGATACAGTATATCATGATGGCCAGTACTGCCATGGTGATAAATATTGTTTCACAATTACCATCATTCTGCAGTAATCCTATTCATTTAATAGAAATTTAAACCTATAAAAAAAATCCTGAAATCTTTACTCCTGAAGCTCATATCCTGTCCATAAGAGGGGTAATATAGTTACTCAATGTAAACATGCATAATGTGTCTGTATCTCCCCAAGAGACAATACAGACAGACAATAGGAGGCTCAATCACACCATTGGGATACTCAACTTTGTGATACTTTCAAGTGACTATAGGTCAAAGTCAAATTGGGAAACGCAATCAACTTTGCATTAGGCCAAGAAAAAGTGAACTTCAAAATGTTCTTTATATTTAGTTTAGTTTATTGGTTTTGTTTGACAGGGACCATGCATAGAATAACTTCTATACCAGGGTTAGCTAAATAGCTAATTTGCACCTGTAGTCCCTGGGATATTTTGAGAATGGGCTTCTCCTTAATGGTATATCTGACCATATTCTGAAAATCATCAACACAATATTTTTGCCCATCACCTGGTAAACAGTAAGAAGCCACAATTAACAGCTAAGAAATACTTATTAGAAAATCAAAGAAGCATTTACCCATAATCCATAGAAAATGATAGCTCACACATTGAGTACATTGCATTTTTTCGTGTGTAGGCCTACATAATTCTTACTTGTCAATGTCATGATAATTCACTCAAGTTGTTATCAGGTGAATAAAATTAGTGTAGTTTACTTGACTCCTTTAAGTTATCCCAACACAAAATTCAATACTGTACAATATACTAATAACCAATCCAGTTGAATGACTTATTTACACTCAAATTAAATGAGTTGCCAAACTCAAATGTCAAGGCATCCGGTTTACTCAAATAATTTCAGATAGGGTAGCTTCCCAGGCTTTACAGTACTCAAATAATTTGAGTTCAGTTAACTTCCCGGGTTTTACAGGGGAAAAACATACCTTTGCCATACGACTATAACAAAGTTGTTATTGCTAACTAGTTACTAACCCCTAACCCTAAAGAAGTGAGAGAGCAGTTATGTTTGGATTGAATGAATAACTATAGTAATATGTCCATTAAATATCATTTGTCACAACCTGGTATATTAATGAAGTTAAATAGCACTATACACCACCATCTACAGTTCTACATTTTCACTGTAACATTTCAATATTATAACTTGTGCAGCATTGCATGTCTCTCCCTACAAGCTTTTAACTTTGTCTTCACAACCACCCTGATATCTTACCTATTTGTGTCTTCTAACAAAAAAAATAGGGTGACACTGACAGCTTGAACCAAAACATGTCTGCAAAAGTCTTAACGGAAGCCCTTTTCAGAATTGGCCCCCTGACACAACAGTGGCCCTTGTGGTGTGATACTCTTGTGGTATTTATTGATCATTATTTTTTAATGATCATGCTTGCACACAAGTTGGATTATATTGCACATTTGCCCAAAATTACAGTAGGTAACATGGAAGAAAAAGGAAGCACTTTGGGGGAAAAATCCGCTTTTTCCATTTTTAAGAATATAGTGTTAAAATGGACAAAATAACATTTTCTAAGCTGACAACCTGTCTAGAACTCATGTTGAGGGGTTAAATATCAATACTGGATAGGTTGTATGCTTGTACCAAAAAGTGTCCGACAAAGTTTTAATATCAGTTTTGGCCCCCTGACTAACTCTAAATAAATGAATAATTGCCTTATTATTGGAAAGAGTGTGATTAAATAGAAAAAATGTTCTTCACACTCGCAAATAGTGAATGTTTGAATTGCATACTAAATGTTAGGCCTACAACAGGAGTTGTTTGAGGACCTAATGTTATGTATTTAATAGTTTGAAGTTTAATCAAGTCAAGTCAAGTCCATTTATTTATATAGCGCATTTCACATGCACTGAGTGCAATCCAAAGCGCCCCGTTTAAGGGTTATAGTTTAAAGGTTTATTTTATGTGGCGAACTGACAGGAATATCCATTATATGTACCCTCTTCTTTTCTAGGCGGGTGAAACCCAGATCCACTTGATCTATAAATCCCCTGGCCTGGAGGCTCCTGAGGGCTTTCTATCACCCAGTAAGTGTTTCACCATAACCCAGATCTTATGAAACACACATGCAGTCACTGCTAGACTAGAGATGACACAGATGACACAGACTCCCTTTTTAAGTCAGCCCTTTTAATTAGAACAGAGTAGTTGTGTATTACACACCGTTGGAAAGTTGCAAACAGTGTCCTCTTTTGGGAAGTAAGGGGAGAAGTGAGTAGTTTATCAGATAAAGAAATGAATAATAGGCCTAACATTTGTTTTCATAGACACACATGCACATATCACACTATCTTTAAGGAAGTTTGTGGTAGGCCTATCTAAAGTGTGTCATATGGGTTCGCCTTTAGGTGTTCTTGTGGAGTCTCCCTTTCAAACGCCGCCTGTATATCCAGGGTCAAAGTTCGCACTCCGGAGAAGCAAAAGACAAGTGAGTATGCAAGTGTGGTCAACACATACACACACACACACACACACACACACACACACACACACACACACACACACACAAACAGGTAACCATTAAAGGTAACCATACTTACCTCAAGGTAAGTATGGTTACCTTTAATGGAAGTTGTACTGTACCCTGAGTGATGTTTGTGTGTATGCATGAGTAGTTTTTTCCTCCCAATGTGTGTGACTATTCAACGCTACAGTTGTGAGTGAGTGAGTGAGTGAGTGAGTGAGTGAGTGAGTGAGTGAGTGAGTGAGTGAGTGAGTGAGTGGTATGTGTGTGCACTTACATGACACTGTAGATGGCCTGTGTTCTATGTGTCGTCTGCCATCTTTCTTTCTCTCTCTCTCTCTCTCTCTGTCTCCATGCCCCACATGCAGAATTGATGAGTGAGAGTGGCTCTTACATATCTGATGGGGGGTACAGATGTATAGGTCTTCTACATCATGTTTCTCTAGCAGTAGATGCAGCGAGGAAATCTCTTGCCTGTTATTGAGACACCACGGCTGAATACCACGGCATCAGTCCATTCAACTGTCAGATTTGTTGAGTTGTGCCTTATGCAGTTATTATACTGTTAGGACTGTTACAGTAAGAGCATGAACAAAATGAACAAAGTTTTCTGACATTTATTGATTGTTTGTTTATTTTATACCCTTCAGGTATCCAGAACTTCACACAGTGTGGAGGAAGAGACCAAATACATTGAGCTGATGGTTATAAACGATCACCTCATGGTAAGATCATTATGGACATCTATCTATGTAGGTGTCAGGGAGTGTTGTGCACAACACAAATACTGTATTTGTCATGTCTGTAAAATAGCAAGTTGAACTGAAATGGTTTACCTCTGACAGATGAAAGATGGGTTGAGTTATCGTGAATGTCAGTTTGAGATTATGGCATTATTAAAATTGTTCAATCCAATGATTTCTTTCTGTGCAGTACAAGAAACACCGTCTGTCAGTGGGCCACACAAATAACTATGCCAAATCGGTCATCAATATGGCAGACCTGGTGAGTTTTAGGAGATTGTCAGAGAATCCATGTTTCTGTCTACAACAATGTGTGTGCGTGCGTGCGTGTGCATGTGTGTGTGTGTGTGTGTGTACACAGGTGTATGTGTCTTTCTGCATGTTTGTGTGTGCGTCCCTCAGGGCTTAGATATGATAACTGAAACTGAGCCCTCATCTAAACCGGCCCAGAGATTATTTTGAGGCTATAGCCTGCAGTGTGTCTCCCGGCAGCCATCTTACCCGGGGCTTCAAGCCGCACTGCCCCTATGGTACCTCTGTCGTCGGATGTGAGACATCTGACATTTCGCCCAATCAATCTCTTACTTGTGTCCTCTCCTCTCCAGTTCTAATGTCAGATTGACCAGCAAGCCAAACAGTGCTGCTCGATTGGCAAACACACGTCCACTGTCTCGTTTATCCTGACTGAACAGGCCGGCATTCCCAGATTAGCCATTGATTTTGGATTTATGTAGATTCCTGTGTGTGTCAGTGTGTGTGTGTGTGTGTGTGTGTGTGTGTGTGTGTGTGTGTGTGTGTGTGTGTGTGTGTGTGTGTGTGTGTGTGTGTGTGTGTGTGTGTGTGTGTGTGTGAAAAAAAGATTAGGTCCACAAAACATTTAATTTTATGGTTGGAGAGAAAATTGACGGACTGTTTTAGGCGAGCTTAATGTTGCATCCTTAAAACAAATGATACGTGTGAATGTGTTAGTTGATTATCATGTGTCCTGGTATGTTATAGAGGCTCCTCCAACTGTAGGATGCTAGTGCGAAATAAATAAAGGTGAATTCTGTTTTCACATTTTAATAACGTGGTGATCAAAGAAGGGCTTCAGTGGACACAGTGTCGTCATGGTCCCTTAGCCACTTCCTCTCTGTGTTGATCATCCGTGATAACTATAGTGCCATTATGACGTGCATGTGTGTGTGTGAGTGTGGTGGTATGTGAGCAATAGAATAAAAGTTTGTTGTAACTAAGAGTTTTTTAAAAATACTTAATGACTTAGTAAGAGCTTTAAGAATGGCACTCATGATCATGATCTTGCTTACCTCTACCTCGCTTCCTTTCTCTCTCTCTTATCCTATTTCCATCTCCAATTCACCCTCCTCCCTTCCTCTCTCTTTCCCTCTTTCTGTGTGTTTGCTTGTATTCTCTCTGTGTGTGTGTGTGTGTGTGTGTGTGTGTGTGTGTGTGTGTGTGTATTTTTGTTTTCTATTCTGTCAGGTCTTCAAAGAGCAGCTCAACACTCGCATTGTACTGGTTGCCATGGAGACGTGGGCAGCCGACAACCACTTCAACATCGACGACGACCCTATGGTGACACTCAAGGAGTTTATGAAGTACAGGAGGGACTTCATCAAGACCAAGGCCGACTCCGTGCACCTGTTTTCGTGAGTTACAACAAACACACATGCACAACAAGACTAAAAAAAGCATCATCATAAACATTTTCACAAACAACTGTGCAAGTTGCCCCCAGGTAAACGTAAACACACATCCATGCTACAGTAATCTGTGAAGGTGAATTAAGGAGCACCTTGCAGTTTCACAGCTCTTCTTTGCGTTGTCATACAGTATGTACATTCAAATATAGGTACATCAAAAATGCTGTATGATGATATTCTTCTATGCCTACACTCAAAAGTCAGAAGTCAGCTCACGATAGCACAAGATAGTGGGATGTGTGAAGGCGGTAATGGGTTCCTGTAATCATAGGATTGCTCTGAGTGGGTCGTCCCTTTTACACCGGCCAACGCAGATAAATAGACGGCCATTGATGATCTAATTTCCAACATGACCTCTTTCCCTCATATTTCTTTTCCATTTTCAGGGGCAACCGCTTCCACAGCAGCTGGGGAGGGGCATCCTACATGGGTGGAGTTTGCTCGCTGACAAAAGGGGGAGGAGTTAACGAGGTCAGTGTTCTAAAATCACGATTGGATAATCTCAGAGCCATATCGATATATATCTATATGGCTCTGGATAATCTGTTTTGTTGTAGACCCTTTCAATCTGTTCCTGAGGGTTTCTGGTTCTAAACATTCTAAACTAACGCAGATACTTTGAAATGAAAATGATTCAGACTTTAGCTCAGTCCTCTACAAAATGTCAACATGTTTTTGTTTTGTTTATCCCCAAGTTACCATCAGCTTAGTGTTGTTTTCTGTGCTACTGCAAATGCCTTAGGAACGCACATGTTTATTTATGCTGTTTAGGGTCTATAGGTCAACGACAAGCAACTGTGTGCTTCAAAACCATGTTAGCATTGCATCCCCATGTCTATTTCAAGCTGATGAAATTCAAATGAAATGCTCTTGTCTTTTCCTCATCTCTCTTGTCCAGTATGGCAAAGCGGAAGAGATGGCCATCACCTTGGCCCAGTCCCTGGGGCAGAACATCGGCATTTTCTCTGACAAGAAGAGAATTCTCAACGGTATGCACTTTTGCCTTCTCCTCTGTCTGTCTCTCTCTCTCTCTCTCTCTCTCTCTCTCTCTCTCTCTCTCTCTCTCTCTCTCTCTCTCTCTCTCTCTCTCGCTCTCTCTGTCTCTCTCCCCTTCATCACCGATCTCTTTTCTATCTCTGTCCTATATATTTTGTGGAGAAATGCTTGACATAGAAATGACTAGATATTTAGAACACACCCTCACAGACACTCTTGAGCTTGGATGCATGCACACACATGCTCTCTTACAAACACACACACACACACACACACACACACACACACACACACACACACACACACACATAAATGTGCACACATTCACACACGTACACTGAAACACGCGCACACACATTGATTGATGTCTTGTCACACACATTGGATGACTCTTCCGGTAATCTGTGTGCTCTGCAGGGGAGTGTAAGTGTGATGATAAATGGTCTGGATGCATCATGGATGATGTTGGGTAAGTTTCCTCTAAAGCTGATTAAACACACACACACACACACACACACACAGATGCGCGCACACACACACTCACTTGCACACACACACACACACACACACACACACACACACACACACACACACACACACACACACACACACACACACACACACACACACACACACACACACACACACACACACACACACACACACACACAGACACTCGCACGGACACTCACTCATACATGAGCTCACACTTCTTGCCTTGCCTATTGCAGAGTGCTTTGATGGAATGCCTTAACTGCCTTGAAAAGTCTGACGTACTGTAGTGTTTGCTGGCCTCAGCCTAGTCACACTGTTAGCTTCAGTGGCTCTGAGAAATTAAGTATTAAATGTGTGTCTACTCTTAAATCAACAACACTTTCTCAAGATTATTCAAGTTAGGGTTTTTTCCCCCTGATGGACGTTTTGGAAATTCCCTCCAAATCATCGCCAGAGGGCAGTATTGTAATACAAAATGTGCTGTGTGTTCATCACCAGTATGTTGATTTTACACATTTGTGGAGGGAACAGCTAAATTGAAACTTTTTTTTAATTGTGGGATGCCTTCCAGAGAAAGTGTTGTTGACATGTCTCTCTAGTGTAATGTACAGTAGTGTTGATGGTGTTGCTGGTCATATTGGTACTGGTGTCCTTCCTGTCTGTCCTCTGTGGAAAGGCCACTGTTGATCTTTTCTGCTGTATTGTTGAATTGCAAACCTTAAAAGCAGCTCTCTCTTCATTTGAGCAGCTATGTGGTCATGTTTATACAGTAGGCTATGTGTAACATATATTAGCTTTGGTTCATGAGTACATGGTTTCATGGTTTGGTTAACGGATGGTTTGGAGAGTGGTGGAACTATGGAAACCATGGATCCAAGACCAAAGCCCCAGTTCCCTAAACTAAACCTGCTCTAACTCTGGCTCAGGCTTAACCCTCATTTACCCTAACCTAACCCTAATCCTTAAACCTAACATTCATTTAAGCCTAACCCTAAACTAATCCTAACCCACACCTGGTCCTGGGCTCTTGGGATAGAGCTACAAATTTCCACAGTGGCCTTAAATCTGATGACCTGTTGACTACACGTATGATTACGTTAGTGGTTATTTATGGTGTTGTGTTTAGTGAACAGGTCATCAGTTTGATCTGTGAGTGTGTGTGTGTATGTATATGTCTGTCTGTCTGTCTGTCTGTCTGTCTGTCTGTCTGTCTGTCTGTCTGTCTGTGTGTCTGTCTGTCTGTGCGAGTGTGTGTGTGTATGCTTCTTCTTTAATGCATTTTGCATTTCCCCTCAAAACCCCAAAAGGCACAGCAGGTGAGCAGGAGCTTGGCTGTGACTCGCTAACAGGGCTGCAGTTTTGACCAATCAGCTGCCTCGGGAGGGTTGTCAGTCACCTCAACCCTCACCATTCCCATCCAGTAGCATTATGGCCCCGCTGCCGCGATGCTCCCCGCCTCTTTCAAATGACCGTCCGCGAGAGGGAGAGGAAAATCCACTGTGGTGCCCACCACCGCTGTGGATTTTTTTAGACCTCTCTCGTTGTTTTTTTCTCAAACTCATGTTTCCGTTTGGCTTTGTTGACGGCCGAGTTTGGTTACTCTTTAGGGTGGGTGGAGCCAGACTCATGACATCATCAACAACCCGATTGAAACAGTCTGCAATGTCATTCACATTCATCCAGCACAAGTGCCTAATCTCCTACAACGCCTGTTACAGCATTATCAGACGCTCTAGAATGATCATTTATATTTATATTTATGCAATGACAGGGCTTCCTTTGTGCCAGGAGTTGCCTGTTTCTTAGTAGAGGGTGCCCACGGCTACAGGTCTAGTGTCAGTTTTGCCTGTTACATGGAGTTGTTTAGTGTTCCAGTCGCTTGCAGGCAAGAACTGATCCTACTACAGGTCATATGGGCAGCTCTCCTCACCTGAAGCAGGAAGCAGTTGCTTTTTAGTGATCTCATTTTGCTGGGGTCAAAGTTGAAAGGTCATCGGGTGAGAGATGGTTGGCTCTCCTGTGCCTTAGGAAGCCGCGTGACCCCTGTGTGACTCCGATTCGATGCGTATCGGAGCATCTTGTCCTAGGCCGTCCAAGGCTGTGCTATTAACCCAGTTATCAATGGTATTTCAGACGCTTGTGTTCAATGGAGAAATCTGTCACTTCCATTGATGGATGCTTATGTGATTGTGTGTGTGTGCGTGTTTCTTTTTTTTCTCCCCTTTTTTACGTTTCCTCTGTGCTTGCATGTGTGATCTCACTAACTCACAGCGTGTTGTGTGCGTGTGTGGGTGTGCACACTTGTGTGTGTGTGTGTGTGTGTATGTGTGTGTGTGTGGATGTGCCCCTGGACACCTTTGAGTCCGCTGGCTAAAAGAAAAGGCTGAGAGAGAGGGAGACAGTGTATCGACTTAATGTAGGTGTCCGCCCCTGAAGTAGTTCTTGGAACCGCCAGACCAGTAATTGGGTTATGATTTAGGAAGGAAGGACAGAGATAGTGAGAGAGAGAGACAGACAGACAGAGAGGGAGAGACTGCATTAGTGCTTTGGCCAGGGTCTCAGGCTCTTTCGCCAAGAGTTGCTGACTCCTCTGATAGGCTCTGCTGAGAGGGCTGTAATGTGTGTGTGTGTGTGTGTGTGTGTTTGTGTGTGTTTGTGTGTGTGTGAGAGAGGGACTGTCTCATGATGTGCTGTGCAGAATGTAAAGATCACATTTGGATCACATTACTGTAAGTGGATAGAGGTTAAAGTCTCTCTGGGTTACAGGAAGTGTATTTGTGTGTGTGTGTGTGCGTGTGTGTGTGTGTGTGTGTGTGTGGGTTGGTACACACACACACACACACACACACACACACACACACACACACATATATATATATATATACTGTATATATATATAATATATATACAGTAAAAAAATAGCCATTTAATAGCCACTTAAAATTGTCCAGGCCAACTGTGTGTCCTACAGTTTATTGAATGGAATTTGCTCCAAATCCAGAGATCCTGGCGTCAGGCTTAGGAGGTCCAAACCAGGTCATGCTAGTCTAAACAGGGTCAGATCAGTGCCCTGTGCACACAATCTGGATAGCTGAGAACTACTGTTTTTTTAAATATATAATTAGACAATTTCACCCCATTCACAAAGCAAAATGCTAATCTTAGCAAAGCTATTAGATATGAAAGTCTTTTTTTAGAGTCATTTGTGTGGTGCGTGAATGTGTGGTGTTTGGTTCAGTCCTCCAGTGGCCATAGGCCAGTGTTTCTCAGGTCGGGTTCTGAAGAGCCACCATTCATGCTGATTTCTCATGGCTTTCCTGAGCCTGAGACAACCAGTTAGCCAGTGATCCATGACTATTCATATGCTATGCTAGTGCTGTATAATCACTCCCAACATTGCTCACAGTATAGCGTGCACGGTGAAATGCTAGGATGAACCCAGCTGAGAAACAGTGACCGAGTATGTGTTGAAATCGGACACTCCCCCAAATGCTTTCCGCTGACTGACTGTGTGTGTTGTGCTTTTTCACTTGAAATGAATCAGAGGTCCCAAAATATGCTTTTTTTTTACATTAGAACACATCTGACATTAAATAAGACCTTCAATATTGCACTGAATACTCTTTGCATCAACTTTAAGGCAGTGTGAAAGCTTCAACCTGCAATGAAAAGGACGATCCCCAAAATAGGCAGAGTTTGATTTAAGTGAACACCTCTGCTCTGTGCTTGTTACAAGAGACAAAAGCACACACTCATGTTAGATCATTGGTGTTCAGTGGATGGTGGATGTTTCAAAGACTGGTGTGTGGGTTTGTCTTTCTATGTGTGTATACATGTGTGAGAGAGAATGTGTGTGTGTGTGTGTGTGTGTGTGTGTGTGTGTGTGTGTGTGTGTGTGTGTGTGTGTGTGTGTGTGTGATGTAGAGTGTGTCGTCTCAGTACACTAAACCTCGGGTCTGTCACACAGTTTCTACCTGCCCAAGCGCTTCTCGGACTGTAATGTGGAGGAGTACCACAACTTCCTCAACAGCGGCGGAGGAGCCTGCCTCTTCAACAAACCCGACAAGGTACCGTGTGGACATCACAACACTAGATAGATCGTTCCCTGTACGTGTGATGAAATATTGAAAGGCATTCCTCCCTCTCTCTCTCTCTCTCTCTCTCTCTCTCTCTGTGTGTGTGTGTGTGTGTGTGTGCAGTTATTGGACCCTCCAGAGTGTGGAAATGGATTCGTTGAGGATGGGGAGGAGTGTGACTGCGGCACCCCAGCGGTAAGTTTTACCCTCTCTCTGAACCTCTCCTCTTTCCCTCTGGATGTTGCTCAGTCTGGACTAGACCTTCAGGAGCTGGTTTACAGTAGCGCTTGTTTCATACATGCATATACTGTACATACTGAGCATACGCCCTAAAACATGGGAAAGCTGTCGGGAAAGCTGTGCTTATCTTACTCATGCTCATGGATTTATAGGAAAGTTGAGGAAAAGGTGGAAAATCGTGCATAAACATGGAAAGGGAGGTGCTAAAATTATGTATTCCGGCTTACGTACGAAAACTTTTGTTTTGCCGTGACATTTTTCAGATTGCAGTTAGTTGCATTTATACTTTGGGAAACAACAGATCCAGTATCAGAGCATCATTTCTGCCTCTTGGGGACCATGTCAGAAGTGGCTTTTACTTTTGCTAACCTTTCAATATTTGTGCCTTTCACTTTTTTACTTTATCCTCATCCCTTTGTCTGCTGAAATATTAAATCAGTCAAGTATCGTCATCTTATCATGTATTGCATGATTTTATGATTGCTAAACTTTTGATTTCCTTTAGTGTTGTCGTCTGTCGTTTTTATATTGATAGCGTTCAGTCTGTTATCTGTTTTTATTTTAATACCCACTCCATCATCTCTCAACTTTTTTGCGTTGAGGAAACTAATGATCCAAGTTATTCCTGAATGCTCTCCTTATGCAATATTTGTGCGAATATGAATGACCTGTACTGGCCTTTTGCCTAAGTTCTGTGTGTGTGTGTGTGTGTGTGTGTGTGTGTGTGTGTGTGTGTGTGTGTGTGTGTGTGTGTGTGTGTGTGTGTGTGTGTGTGTGTGTGTGTGTGTGTGTTGTGCAGGAGTGTCAGCTGGAGGGGGAGGCCTGCTGTAAACAGTGCACCTTCACACAAGGTTCCAAGTGCAGCAATGGACAGTGCTGCAAGACCTGCCAGGTTTGTGTGTGTGTGTGTGTGTGTGTGTGTGTGTGTGTGTGTGTGTGTGTGTGTATGTGTGTGTGTGTGTGTGTGTGTGTGTGTGTAATGAGGTTCTGGAGGTAGGCAAGTTTTATGATTGTGTTTCCTCGCCATGGCTATAGAATTTATAGATATGGAGTTTGTTGGGAGCTGGAGGGTGTATGTATAAGTAATAGCCTATGTACTTGTGCATGTGTGCAATAATTCATTGGTATACTGCAAGTGTGTGTGTGTCTGTGTGTGTGTCTGTGTGTGTGTGTGTGTGTGTCGCAGTATGGCTGTGTATGTGCTAAAGGTGGTGTTGTGTCTGCAGATGGAATATATGGGGGTGGTGTGTCGAGAGGCAGTAAACGACTGTGACATTCCCGAGAACTGCACTGGCAACTCCAGCCAGGTGAGGGCGCCATCCTCTTTGACCAGCATGTCACATCATGAGTACATTACATTAGCATAAATCCATACATTTCCCGCTTATCATGTGTCCTTTTTCAGTGCCCACCGAATGTCCACAAGATGGATGGGTACACATGCGAGAAAGACCAGGTACCAGTGAATGTCTCTGTTCATCAATACCAGCATGAAACCTGACATGTTCTTGTGACTTCAGCAGATGTCAATAAAAGATTTGTTTCTTTTTAATGGATTTAATTGAATTTTGTTCATCAAGTGTTGATACTTTTGGAGTGTGACTGCTGTGCCTGTGATTGTAACAGGGCCGGTGTTTCAACGGGAGATGCAAGACTAAAGACAGACAGTGCAAATACATCTGGGGAGAGAGTGAGTACTCTGAGCCTACTGATATCTGTGAGAAATATTCATGCACGGATGCTGAGTCTTGTTTTTCATCTTCTCTTTTTTCTTTCTTTTTTTCTCTCTCTCTGTATCTCTTTCTCTGTGCACGCACGCTTCTGCAGAGGCCACTGCAGCTGACAAGTTCTGTTATGAGAAGCTGAACATCGAGGGGACAGAGAAAGGGAATTGTGGGAAGGATAAGGACACGTGGATCCAGTGCAAAAAGCAGTGAGTGAAACTCATGGCACTGATTGGATTTCACCCCAGTGACATCGCTCTCTGCGGATGAAATCTCACAGGGACAACGTCTACCAATATTCTCAGATTTGTGTTATGTGACATTATTATTAGGACTTTTTCTACAGTTTGATTTACATTTTAAATGAGAGCATTAAACTTTATGATCTATGCTGTTTCAGCACTTATTATACTCATTATACCCATTATTATGTTCATTATAAATGTAATAATGTAATAAATGTAATAATGAGAATGTACTGTAAGGGTCATTTCCATTTTAAGAGTACATCAAATGCATAAAGGCAGTTCTGCATGAAAGTGTGTCTCTGTGTGTGTGTGTGTGTTTCCAGGGACGTCCACTGTGGCTATCTGCTGTGCTCCAACATCTCTCCCGCCCCCAGACTGGGGGAGCTACAGGGAGGCCTGACCTCCTTCAGTGTGGCCCAGCACAGCGCCTCTCTGGACTGCAGGTAGGCCTACACACACACACACACACACACACACACACACGTGCATACATGCGCACGCACACACACACACACACACACACACACACACACACACACAGAGAGACACACACATACACATACTACACTTGATGATCCAGTATCCCTGCCCTAACTGTGTGTGTGTGTGTGTGTGTGTGTGTGTGTGTGTGTGTGTGTGTGTGTGTGTGTGTGTGTGTGTGTGTGTTTTGCCAGTGGTGGCCACGTGATGATCGACGGTGACATGGACCTGGGCTACGTGGAGGACGGCACAGCCTGCAGTGCTGACAGCATCTGCTTCAACCACAAGTGCCTGCCTGTGCAGGAGTTCAACTTCAGCACCTGCCCCGGAACCACCGACAAGGTCATCTGCTCAGGACACGGGGTAGGTGTCTCTCTCACTCTCTGTGTGTGTGTGTGTGTGTGTGTGTGTGTGTGTGTGTGTGTGTGTGTGTGTGCTTCTGCCTGTGTTTTAAGCAAGGGCCATAGTTGCCATGCCATGTTACCCCCAGTTGCATAATAGATACCATCCCCCACTCTGGCTGTTGATGTGAAGTACCACGTTTAGCATTGTCCAGCAAACAAGCTAGGCTCCAGGACAGGTCCTTTAGTGCATTCGACATTTAGTTCCTCTTGTTGGTCTATATAGGTTGGCCCCAGAGACCATGTGCAGCCCCTGTTAAGGTGTACCAGTAAAGTTCATGATCCCTTTGATGATGTTGTGTGTAACTAGTGTGTTCTGTTCTGTCGTGTCCTGTGGCAGGTGTGCAGTAATGAGCTGCGCTGTGTGTGTAGCCTGGGATGGGCAGGAGACGACTGCAACAACAGCTCTCCCCTCAGCGCCCTCATCGCACGTGTCACGCCCTCACCTGGTACACACACACACACACACACACACACACACACACACACACACACACACATGCACACAAACTCACTCATATGCTCAAGTCAGAATTTTTACTCATACATTATTTAACATTTTTCTTCTTCTATTTGATATTCATTTTATGATTTTCTGTCAGCCTCAAGGGACATTTGTTTTTAAATAAAGCTATTTAGTCATCTTAATCTCATGCTCGGTATATAAGGCATTCAGTCATTTCTTTAACATCTACTGGTTGTTATTTTTCGGTTCTTATGATCACTCATTCATTCACAGCATTTACATGTGCACTTAAAACCATGTCTGTTTTCTCATGGTTTTGTTTATTTATTTGTTTTCCTGTTTTTCTTTTCTGTTTATAGTGTTCTTTTTCTCGCTCACTCAGTCTTTGTCAGCAGCCTCATGCCATGTGCAGGAGTGAGGTCAGGTTTTGAGTTTGGGCTCGCAAGACGCCTGATTTTCCACGTGGTTGTGTTTCTCCTTGCTCATTCCATGTTTCTCCTTACCTCCACTCCTACATTTCCCTTATTTCCCACAATATATGTATGTGTGTGTGTATGTGTGTGTGTGTGTGTGTGTGTGTGTGTGCGTGTTTATGTTTTAAGAGATATCAAACCCTAGTTGATTTGTGTTTGTGTGTATGAGGAGGGATTTAAGAGAATATGATCGCTGGTAAGTTGATCATACAACAAATCACTGGGTGCAGTGGCTGTGTGTGTAATGGTGGTTGGTGGAGTTTACGTTACGAATTGATACAAAATGACAAAGTCATGCTTGGTTGTTTTGATCTTTCCGTGTGCTAGGAGCTAGGAGTGGAACTTGTTCAGCTGCTCAAACATACACACATCACTCTGTTGGCAACATAGCAAGAGCAGCTGTTAAATTAGCCATTACAGTAATTTCCTGTGTATTTGCCACTGGACAATGTTACTGTATATGCAAGTTAAAAGAAACAAAACCATATTAATGCCATATTAACTGCCCCTGTGTATTAACCTCATAGCTGAAGAAATTTAGCTAAATCGATGTATAAGGCATGGCTAATAGTTGGGAAATTACGGTACACTCCACTGCTTTGAATAATTTCCCCAAACCAAAATGTTACAGCACTGTAATTACAGTGGTACATGAATATAAATGTGTAAAATGAACAGCATGATAAGACATCCAATAATACGTATATATGGCACATTTTCTTTGTGAAGTCCCGCAGTATATCTGTTAACCTCGACTCTAGCTTCACTAGCCAACAGAAAAAAAAACTGTATGTTTGCCAGCAACAACTGTGGAAAAATTATTTCCTGGTGTGTGGTTAAATTCTCTAAAGTCTCTCAGTGTGTGTGTCTGCCTGTCGACTGTGAGTTGATGGTGGTGTACTGTTGCCAAGGTTGCATTCTGACACAATGCTTCTCCACCCTTAGCTTTGGTGAACACCAACATCATCGTGGGCTCCATCACTGGCTCCATCCTTCTACTGGGGCTCATCGTCGCCATAGTAGCCTGGGGATACAAGTAAGTGGAGACGCCTTTCAAATTCAGACACTCAAGTCGAGTCACTTTTAGTTATGTAGCACATTTTATATGCACATACTGTAGTGCAACCCAAAGCTTGTTTCAAATGTCTTGTTTCACTTACAAGACATTTACACACAAGACAAAAGATGCCGGACAGAGCAGCGTAGTAGTCATCAGCGTATCCGTGACACCAAGACATGACAAACAAATTTACAAAATAATAAATGACACCAAAGACAAAAGATGCCGGACGGAGCAGCGTAGTCGTCAGCGTAGCCGTGATACCAAGACGTACAAGATAAACAACAAGCAAATTAACAAATGAATAAGAAAAATTTAAGTAAAAAAAAGAGCAAGAGCTGGCCCATACTGGATCACATTCTTGCTGGGTCGTGGTTGTGGAGAGTCCACCTGCTGAGGTGGCCCGGCATCGAGCGGTGTGGTCTAGGGTGTTGATGTGGCATTATCGGCTGCTCGATGGATGCCGTCCAAGAGGCAAGCAGGCTCTCGCTGTGTTGCTGGCGTTTGCGATGGATGAGCACCATGCGCGGCAGGCCACAGTGCAGCCTGGTAAGCCCGGCTCGGATGTGCCAAGAGCCACAGAGCACCTAGCGTCTCCGGCACAGTATCCCTGCTGCCCGGCAGTGATGGAGAGTTTCATCGCTGAGAATGGCACAGGTGGAGCATACTGTCAGGAGTTCAGCTGTAGTGTAGAGCAAATCACCAACACACACCTCTCATCGCACGCTCGACTATGGCCGAGTGCGGATCGGATCTTCAACACCAGATGTGCACTTCTCAGATAGCCTACGGCAAGGAAGCCTAGTCGACCGACTGTCAACAGAGTCCAGTCAGTGGCAGCAAGGGAGTAGGCCAGTAACAGCCAATAGCATAAGCAGCGCAGGTCAGTCTCCAGATGCCTCACTGATGGCAGACAAACATACAAACTACTGACCTCAACTACGTCCATGAACTTATCATACACCTGTCCAAAAACACTGCCAAATACACACACACACACTGGTAAACGCACCTGTGCAACGTACTGTGTAAGAGCAATGTCTGATGGGTTACATAGCTGTGGAGGTACTGTTTGCTTCTTGAGTATCTTCAATACCACAGGATAGTTTTATTTACGGTACCACAGGACCACAGGATAGTTTTATTTACGGTAACTGCATGAAAAACATTTTGGCGGTTTGCTCTGTTCTGGGTGCCCCCTGCCCTTCCATGTTCAAACATGGAAAGCCCCAAGGCAGGGAGAGCAGCAATAAACCCCCCATGGGATACAGAAGAGAACAAACATCAATGACAAGACATTGATATGTCAGAAGTATAAGGGGTTTAAGGAGAGGAGGCGGGTGGCAAAATTGCAGAAAAAGCCGCTGGCAGCAGATTGGCAAGGGCAGTTTAAATAAGCGCTCTGAATGATCTCAATGAAAGCAACTGGGCCATCCAAGGAAGCTAGCGAGGCTGTGCTCCATTTATGATACCGTCATAACAGCTTTAAAGCCCCATTCTGACTGCAAACAACTAGCGACAAGAGACCATGATGCAATATTAATGTAATTCAGTGTTTACACGATTTCAGGTGAAATAGCACTGGTGATGCGAGAGTTGTTGGGTGATGGGCGACGAGAGAATTGCCGTACATCATGTGATCGACAAACAAATTGCTGTATATGTGAACACACAGACACAGACATGCACATCGTCCTCATTGTGATTTTGACCTTCTTCTCCTCAGGAACTACAGACAACGCAAATATGCAGAGTCAGAGGTGCACAGAAGATTCTGCCGGTAGGTTGACCTTGACATCACAGACAGTGATAAGAAATGCAATGTAATACCATGATCATTAACAAACAATTGATGTTGATATTGTCCTGTGATGTTTTTGTGCATGTATTAATGTACCTTTGTGTGTGTGTGTGTGTGTGTGTGTGTGCGTGTGTGTGTGTGCGTGTGTGTGTGTGTGTGTGTGTGTGTGTGTGTAGGCCAATCCCGGCGGGCGACTACGTGAAGAAGCCGGGCGACGCGGACTCCTTCTACAGCGACATGCCGCAGGGCGTGAGCTCCAACTCGGCCAGCAGCTCCAAGAAGAGGTCGGCCTACCTGTCGCACCTGCAGATCTACTCCTGCTCCTTCACCCCCTCCATCCCATCCATCAGCCAAAACATCTCTCTGTTCGGCTTCAGGTGGGGCCCCACCTTCATCTCCATCATCATCCTCATTGCCCTCACCCCAGCTACAGTACCTGCTGCCTTTTGGTTGACTGGTTTTTGCCAGTATCAGATTGTAGGCTACCTCTGCCTCTTTCCTCCAGCTTTGGAATTCTCCAATTCGATACTTATTTCAAAGCATTGACTCAAAGAAGGGAGTTGCTGAAGTTATAACAAATTCCTCATACAGACAAAGAGAAGTAAACTAGTGTGTATCCTGTTGAGGACTTTCTGATCTCAATCTGTTCTCAGTTGAGTATATGGTGAAAAGTTACTTGATTACTGAAGCTTGTGTGTTAAGCTATGTAGTTTATAGTAGGGCTTGCTTAGTAGGGGCCTGTTCCTGAACAAAGGCATGAGCCAGGCCATTTAAGATTTGAAAATTGATATGATCACTTCAGGCACAGATATTCTCCTTGCCATAGATATAAGAAAGCTAGATACCGCATTGTTGGTCGACTTCTGTTTTAGATGGCACAAGTGAACACGGCCTCCATATTGCTGGATTTAAACAGCTTACTGTCTCTAATGGGCAACACTTGCTGGCAATTAGAGACACCTGTCTGACTTCCAATCAGAGACACCTGTCTGACTTCCAATCAGAGACACCTGTTTCTCCATCGGCCTTCAGCGATCATTGCCCCATGATGGCGGTGCCATTTGGTACGCTTTGGAGCCCAGCGCTGTATCTAGCTTTCCAATATTTATGCTCCTTTATGCTCCTTGCTTTTAGCCCTGATGCAGTGCTCAGCTTGCCTCACAAACTCTATAAGGCTGAGCTAGCCTGTGCTAAACCACACCTACAGTATCTGCCCTTCAGCTAAATGCAATAATGCTAACGCTAATCTCCTGCGGTTACCTGTTAGTTAATCCTGGGAGATGATTTTAAGCATCACTACCTCTCAGGTCATTTCCCATCAGCCACCTGCTACTCCTAAGAGACCTCTGAGTAAGTAACCCATCACAAGATGGTGGGTATGTTTACGTGAGTATCTCCCTATCCAACGCAGAAAACCATGGCAACATCCTATCATTCATTCCACATGGTGTTCCCTTGTCACTCGTTGTCTTCATGACATCATCATGGTCATCTGTGGTGGTTTCACAGCATTCATCTCCATCGCCAGATGCTTGTCTGTATTGTGTGTGTGTTTGTGTGTGTGTGTGTATGTGTGTGTGTGTCTGTACTACTCTGTGTGTGTCTGTGTCTGTGTGTGTCTGTATTGTTTATGTAAGTAATGTATTTCGGTATTTTAAATTTGTGCTGTGTTGGTTTTGACTGTGGCAGGTGAGTGCACTTAAATAGGAAAGACCTACTGCAATTAAGACAAGAATGAAAGGAAGAAGATAAAAAATTATGTGAAATGTGAAATTGATTGTAAAATCACTGTGCTGGACTTGTCTCTGTTATTTAGTTAAAATGAGAAATTCAGATGTTTCACCAAAACATCCTGTTCTTCATCTTCACCACTGTGTGGCTTTGGTTTGATGGGTGCGTTTCTGGGTTGTGTGGCTTTGTCCTGAAGGTCAAACGGTCTGTCTCACTCATGGAGCGAAAGAATCCCAGATGCCAAACACTCCGACATCTGTGAGAACGGACGACCCAGGAGCAACTCATGGCAAGGTAACACACACACTCACACACACGCACACACACAAAGAACACACACACAGAGATACACGTTCTTACTTGCACACAACGAAAGGGAAGAAAATAGATCTAGATTCTCAGCAGATAGTCACACACGTATACACATACACATATACCACAAATATAGACATAACCCTTCCTTTTATAATGCAATTTAATAACAATATGATAATGATAATGCCATGGCCACCTCTCCTCTTGTCCACTCCACAGGAAACATAAGCGGAAGCCGTAAAAAGATGAAAGGCAAGAGGTTCCGCCCGCGGTCCAACTCCACAGAGTAAGTCATGTGTCCAGGTGATGCATATGTTACAGGCATGGGCTTTCCCTTGCTGGACTGACAGCCACAATCACCATCCAACTGTCCTAGAGATCTGTAGAAGTGTCTATGTGTGTGGACGTCATCCT
The DNA here is from genome assembly GCF_963854185.1 of Sardina pilchardus. Lineage (NCBI taxonomy): Eukaryota > Metazoa > Chordata > Actinopteri > Clupeiformes > Clupeidae > Sardina > Sardina pilchardus. Next base: position 22,710,666 of record NC_084999.1, read on the forward strand.
TCATGTCATACTAACTTCAATTCAAAACTGGGAGTGATTGTTTTTCATGTCGCATGAGAGTCAGACAAAATCCATTGTTGGGTAGTTGGGGTGTCTGCAATAACCTGTTTGCACCTGTTGGTGTCAGCCAAATGTCTTAAATTAGGCATGTGAAATACTTTAGACTGGCATACAGTACACCGTAAAATAAACAGGCATGGGAAGTGTACCTAAAGGCATCTTGGGATATTATTTTGAGGAATGGATGTCCTGTTTGAGTCATAAATGCTGATGTATGAACAGCACCTGTGTCCTGATCAGTGTATTTGGTCATAAATGTCTCTGGACTCTACGCATCTCCCGATGTGATAGAGTCACACGCGTATGCTGTGTCAGAATATCTCTAGTGAGGTATTACTGATGACCGTGAACAACTGGATTATGACGGTTTTGCAATTGTGCATACTTGTTGGTTTGTTTGTTTGTTTGTTTGTTTTTTTTCCTCCCGGAATGAGACGCATGTGTAACGTGCACATGGATTTTTCACGTCTCTTTGAATGCAGCACCGAGGCCTGGATATGTTCATTCAAGCTTCTTTTCCCCTTCTGTGTTGTTGTCTGTTGGATGGTTGGTTGTTGTTGTTGTTGTTGTTGTTGTTGTTTTCATGCACCTGGATCTAGAAGCATGAGACCAAACCTCTGGAACAGAAATGCTTTTGAGGGACAAAAAAAACAAAACCTGCCACTGCAACCAAAATGCAATTGACCATCAGCCCCCCTACCCCTAAAACGCGACCCTTTACACGTTGCTGCAATTCTCGTTCTGTAAAGCGGAATATTTCAAAAAGTAGTCTATAAAAATGTACAAATCAGTGATTGATTATGTCCCTATTTAATGTATAAAATACTATATGTCCAGCCGTAGGCTGCCCAGTGAATCCCTCTCTGTAAATGTGTCCACTGTAAGCACTCCCCCTCACCTCACCACAATCTGACCATCTCCTTTCCTCTCCTCTCTCACTTGCATCTTGGTGGGCTGTAGAGAATGTCTATGCTGTGCTCTGCTATCTTATACAATTACCTCTCCTTCTCTCCATTCTTTCTCTCTCTCTCTCAATCTCTCTCTCTCCCTCTATTTCCTTCACTGCTCACTTTGCTTTTGCTCACTTTCTTTCTTTCTTTCTTTCTTTCTTTTCTTCTTTCCTTCTGCTCACCATTGCCCTCCTTCCCTTGCCCCTCCTACAGGTTTTTAACCCCTTGCATCCAAACTGAGTATTATGTAACTAAGTGGGTGGAGGATGTGAATAAAGACACTGAAGGACCCTATCTTAGGTACTGACACAGATCACCTCACACTCCTCACTCACCCCTCCCCCGCTTAAAAGTCCTTTCTTTTTCAAAAAAAACAACAACTTACCTCCTCCTCTCCCTTTTTTACATTTCTTTTATGTCATGGAGAAAAAGTGAATTGTTCCTTTTTAGGTACAGTTTTCCTGTGTTAGTTTTGGAAATTGGTTTATTTTACTGAGCGATTGATTGATTGGTTGATTGATTCATTAATTGTTTTTTTTATCTTTTACTTCTCTTTACGTCTCTTTAGGTGTCTTTTATATTAGGGTTTGCCAGTCTTTGTCAGGACTTGTCAGGCTAAATTACTCTCTTACTGAGAAGACAACACAGTTTTGTTATAACACAGGAAACACCGTAAATGCCTCATTTGTGAATTCCCATCAATCCACCTGCTTTCCATAGCAGACTACTCTGCTGCACTCAGACGCACTTTAAAGCTCTTCTGGCCATTCATGAATGATGGCATCGTAACATAATAAATAAATATACATGCATATTGTATTGTCGTTTCATGAGAGTTCAGCATGTTTCCATGCTGCTAGCTCGTTGTGCCTGACAGGAATTAGGGGGACATTTTTGAGTCCTCATGTTAGTAGTTTATTCATTATATATGAGGCATATAGGCCTACTGTATGTCAGTCTAAAAGACTTTCTCATAGAGGACCTGTCTAGATGAACTTGCTCACAAACACTAATATGTATAGGGGAGCCTGAAATGATGATCCCTCTCACTTTTACACTTGTTGTCAGTATAGAACTGTGCTATTTACACTTTTTTCTCAGCAAAGAGTCTCGAAACAAGCAATTTGAAATATTTCTGAAAGTGTTTAAATTACCTTCCTTCCAGAAGTACTTCACGTTATTCAGATCTTTTCACTCATTGTGACACTAGCCACTTCTCAACCACAGTCTACCTCATATCTGTTCCTATAGAATGATCCCAGACAGAAATTGTGTATGTGATTTAAAAATGATTTTTAATTGAATTTTATGTTTTATTTGACGTGTTTTGTTCTTTTATCTGACGTGTTTCATTTGTAGGACAACCTGAGCTGTTTATTGTGTTACTGTCCTCACCCCATCTCCATACATACTGCATGTGCACTGCATTGCGTGTGTTTTGTGTGTGTGTGTGTGTGTGTGCGTGCGCGCCTCCATAACTGTACCTGTATCTTATATGTATGCATTTTCTTGGTCCCGTCTAGCTCCGTGCCGTGTGATTTTTCTCTGCTTGTAGCCTATATGTGAGTCTGTGATGACGCCATCATTGTCATGCTGCCACTTTTCACGGTCTCCATGGTGACCAGACTGGTCTGTTGTGACTCATTCCTCCATTCCTCGCCCGCTTCTCTCGGTGGTCGGTCGCTCTAGACCCACACAGAACTGAAGGAGCTAACACCGCTAGCCTAAATCTGCTGTTACAAAGCCATTACACAGTACAGATGACTGGCCATTTGGGCTTTAGCAAGTTGGAGCTGTTATTGTCATTAACGCGGGCCACTCACCCAATGCTTTCCACCTAAATATACCAAATGCAGCAGATTAACTACTATCAGACATGCTATAATGTCAGTCCTCGTGGTTGTGGACAAAGTAATGTTATGGTGGGTTGTTGTAAAGTTTGTGTTTTCATAAGGAGCAGATGCATCCAGACCAGTGCTGTGATCCACATGGACATCGTGCTAGCTCTTTGAGATGAGGAGGAGTGTAACATGATGTTTGTCTCTCTCTCTCTCTCTCTCTCTCATCTTCTCTCTGTCTCTCTGTCTCTCTCTTGCTCTCTCTGTCCACCCCTTCCCATCATGCCCTGCAGGACTCTGTCCCCAGCAAAGTCACCCACCTCGTCCACAGGGTCCATCGCGTCTAGCCGTCGCTATCCCTACCCTCTGCCCCCACTGCCCGACGAGGAGAGGAAAGCGAACAGACAGAGTGCCCGGGTGAGAAACACACACATTCACTCACTCAATTATTTTACAAGAAATGTTGAGGAGTTGAAACTCAACCATAACACTGTTGTAGAGCATTGCCTATCCATGTACTGTAAATAGACATTTAACTGAATGAATATGTCTGTTGTCTCTTTTAGCTCTGGGAGACATCGATATAAGAAGATCCTACAATTCCGTCGCTTTTATACACATGAGGAGTTAAAACAGGACCAGAATTTAAACAGTGATAAAACAAAACAAGGATGGAAGACTGAAGATGAGGATTTTTGGAGGGAAAAAAGGTGCATTGGGGGGGAAAAAAAGTCCTCCAGAACTCTAGGGGGCACTGTGGCAAGAGCAGCCCTGATCCCACATTCAGCTACACACTGCTATAATCCATCGCCAACGTGCAATGACACACCAACCCACTCACAACTAATGCGGGCCGCCACCTCCACGGCAACCATTAAATTCCCCCTTCAGAGTGGACTGGAGTGAGTGGGCGGAGCTTTGGTCCCTCTAAGAATCCCAACCAATAGCCCTTTCCAATATTGACACGCCCCGCCCCTTTCAATACACAAACTCTTTTCTGATTGGTCACCTGACTGCCTGAACAATGTAAGACAGGGCAGGGATAGGCTAAAGTTATTACGGGGCGGGTAAGGGTAGGGAAGCACGCATTCACTGTAGAAATAATAATTAAAAAAAAAAAAAAAACACTGTATGCATGAAAAAAAAAATCAGCTTAAATCATTCCTAGTGTTATAATGAAGTGTTAAAATGAAGAAGAGGACAAAAAAGATATTTTTGTTTTCTTTTTTCTTTTCTTTTTCGTGAAAGCATACATTGTAGGGGGCTGCATGTGACTGAGGGTTGACCTGTCTGCCAGTCTGTATAAATCCACTTCTTTGTTCATCCATCCACCCACAGCCACCCCCTGAGAAGCACAGGCCCAACACCACCTCTTGCTGTTCCTCTCCCCCCCTCTCTCTCTTCTCCATGCCTTTTGTACATATGTACAGGTCCAAGTTCAAAGACACCAAATGACCGGTGTTCTTTTGCTCGGTTTCGTTTTTTTAATGACGATTTTTTTTTTCTGAAAGGAGGAAGAGATGTTTTTTTTTTGTTTTTTATCTTCCTCCTTGCCGTCTCATAGTATGTGTTTAGGAGTACAGTACGTACGGAAAGAGATATCTTTTGTTTGTTAGACTTTTCTCCCCTTTACTTCTGTGTGTTTCTGTAAGAATGTGTGTGTGAAGTGTGTGACTGAGTATATGTAGAGTGACTGTGTGTAGATTTGTCCTCTGCAGAATGTAACACCCCCCCCCCCACACCCCACCCTTTACTTTCAAACTAGTAATGTTTCACAGGCCAACCTCAGTGTTGCTCTGACTGATGTAGACAGTGTCACATGTACCTGCAACCCTTTGATATGATATGAGCATGGGTATGTTCAATAAGATCTGTGTATTGGTGGTCATCGAAAACAGTCACAGTTGCTGTGATATCATCGTCCAAAACTGCTGTGTCCTACATTTCAGTAGCGGTCCCAAGATAGTGGACGTTGTGTGATCTAAGTGTAGGTACTATAGTGTAGTGGATCATTGGTTGCGCTGCTGAGAATGTATCCATTTTGCTGTTCGGTGACTGATCTCAATGATGGTGGAAGAATATGTTTGACAGCACACATGGAGAAGTTAGTCAGTCTCGATTAAACATTGTTAGATGAGGTGAGAGGTTTGTCGAAAGCATCATTTGAGAAATTGTAGTGTGATGCTCGCATCAACTGGAACGGCTTTAAAAAGAAAACAAAATGTGATATGGTTGAATAACTGGATGTCTTGTCTTTTTAAGATATTTTTTCATATTTTCTCTGCTGGATTCATTCATGCTTTTTCGATAGCATTGATTGTGTTTATAATGCATTCTGATTTGAGTTGAATGTTTCAAATACAAACTTGCCTTTTTAAGCAAATGCTTACATCAGAAGTTAATTTACGTAGCTGTCAGTCAGATAGCGTATCTTATTTAGGATAAGAAAGCTAACATCTCCCTCCGTCATAAGACTTCAACTATCTAAAACTATTCAGAGGGTTTGTATGTCTGTGTGTACGCGTGCGTCTTTGAGCTATTCACCCGAGGCTTGACAGACACTGCGATCAGTCATTTTAATGTGGTGGTCCTCATGTGTACATATGCCATGTTCACCCAAATTCTTGTGTACTCAGAAGGCTTTTATTTTAAAATGTGAGCCTGCTGTTCTTTGTGTACCAAGGAGGCTTTTATTTTGAAATGTGGGCACTGATTTCCTTTACCACTGTATGCACTATGACTGTACTTAATATCACTGCAACATTGAAATGACGTTGCCATGACAAGTAATAATAACTAAGTATTTTTAAGGTACCTTTTTAATGTCCTCCCCATCCCAGTATTATGTATATATGTAATCCCGACAAAATTAAGTGCATTATGTATTATTCCTGTAGGTTCTTTTTCTGTTAAAGATTGAGTTCAACTAAGATGCCGTCATTCCTTTCTTTTTGTGAACACATGCCTCTGTGACTGACCCGTTGGACTATTTTAGCGTGCAGACATGCACATAGACTTAGCCTCAACATGATGAGGAATCAAGGCACCCCACCATCTGCATAGGGACTCATGCTGAAGAGATTTGTGCAACCTGCGTGCTCAGATCTCTCTATCTCTCGCTCTCTCTCTCTCTTCTACAGCTTTTACACAAAGGCAGAGCAGAGAGACGGTCAAGCTTTTATTAAAAAAAAATAATAATAATAATAATACTGCAGACGGTGCATCTCAAGCAATACTCTGTCTCTGTCCATTCCTCCCCACATATCGCCAGTGCATCACTCACCCTCACACACACACACACACACACACACACATATCAATTCACTAGGAGGATGAGGCAAGTGTGTTCACCATCCACCATTTCCAAATAGGTCCTTGGATTGTGTTTATGTTCCACAAGGTAGTGTAGGCTACAGTGTGTGTGTGTGTGTCTGTGTGTGCTCTAAGGCGGGTTTGGAGTTGTATTGTGCTGTGCAGACTCATAACCTTCCCTTGATCTGTGAGCATCCTGCACCCAGCTGGCCTCTCAGACGCCCAGGTGTCTGTGAGACTCTGACCATCAGCCCGTTACCAACCAGTCGGCAAAAAGAAAACACACGCTCAGGTGTGTCTCGCGATCAGGCATCGTTGATCAACTACACGCCTGTTAAGTGATAAGACAGAGAGACTGTAGGTGCTTCTCAACATGCCTCCTCGATCCTCGATGCTCGATCCTCGAGGGGCGTTCCAACTGATCTATAACTGACTGGATAGACTATCCCATTGTTCTCGGCCCATCATTCTTTATGTAGATCAGTGAGGATCGAGGCCCGAGGAGCGAGGGAGGACGTATAAAAGCCCAAATGAGAGGCACCCACTCATTCACGGTGGTTGCTTGACTATGTTTTCAGGGAGCGCTCTCGTTGTCAGCAACCCTATCCACGCTCCTCTTGGTTTATGGGATGTCTCACCCCCCCAGACTTACATGAATGTATTGAAGCAACTGAGCAGTGCAGCAGCGCAGGAACTACCCACAGCTCCAGACTTTTCCATCCTGACGCTCCATACATCATGTGATCCATCGGATCCCCACCTGTTTCCCCCATTACCTAGTCCCATCCAGTGCATTCTTAGTGCTGTGCAACATCGCAGATCTAAGTACAAGATGTTTATATAACAGCATTTCCTCCTGTCGTATGCTGTACATAGACTGACTATTTAAAAAAAAGGTCAATGCCCATATTTTCTTTTCTTACAATATCATTCAGTATTGTAATATATTTAATATAAAATAAACTTTCATTGAAGTGAATCATTGTGTGTTTTTTTTTTCTCTACCCCTCGATCTAACAGAGAAACTACTTTATCTGAATCAAATCAATCCAAAACTCAAACAATTTGGAAAGTTTATTCCTAGCCAAGTCTGAGAGAATAGCCTCAAATCAGTTAACACTAGGTCTACTCTGCAGACTGTATAACAGTATTGGTCGCCTACTGTTTGTGATGCGTGTTCCCTGGTTTGCCTAATAGCAGTACAGATAGCGGAGAAGACTGCTCTACTTCAATTAAAGTTATAAGAACACATTTTGGCAGCTGAACAATTAAGCAAAAACCTTTACAGTTACCTGATCTTACAACCCCAAAGAAATATGAGAGAAGATGCACATGTATGAAAACTATCTTAAGCCAGCATAGTCACAGCATCCTCAGGAAATGCAATTTCTGATTAACACTGTACATTCATTATATTCCCATACTGTAGCTATTTCTGACACATAACCAGAGGCGCACATCCCGGGTACAGAAAGTAAAAGTCCTGCCAAGTATTGGATCCATCATTTAGTACACCAGCTCATCCTAATTAGCAGCTGGGTAGATCCGATAGTGATATCACTGAGTTAAGTGCACAGGTAAAAAATATATGGCAGGACTCTTACTTTCTGGAACCGGGATGTCCGCCTCTGCACATTAAGCGCCAAAACATTAAGCAGACAGCAAATGGTGTAAATTTAGCATTCAGCTAAAACTGAATCTTGCATTTTTTGATGTCAACCACCTCTACAGTGGGACACACTGGTATGATCTTTATGGGATGGAGACCGGACTGGTAGTAGGTATGAATGAATGGAAAAACTTTCTCAGTGAAATTACTGTGGTTGATAGTGTATGTACCTGTATTGCCAACAGGGTCAAATATGATCTGTCCTTCGTCAAAGTTTAAGTGAACTCTGATTGTCTCAGGTGGTTTACTCAGAGATAAGGGTGAGTCTTTTCCAGGGAAACTTATACAGTGTTCAATGTTGCTCTCCATGTAATTACAACGAGAACTTAAACACCAGGTTGTGCTCCAGAAATGTTTTTCAGTCTGGCTGGGTGCTGTGGTCATGCCTATGTCCCAGTATTTATGCTTCCCAACATGGACGTCCCAGCTGTAGGTCCCAGAGTCGAAGCCCTCAGAGCCCAGGATGACAGAGGAGTCCAACCTTTCATCTGGAAAACTCTGTCTAGCGTAACTGTTGTTCACCGTGGTCAGGTCATTCGATACAGAAAGTTTGTCACCTGCAGTGTTGGGGTCTAAAATCACAGGACCTGAAAAGTAACAATACTACAATTACATAAACGTGCACACACACAATATCTTACATATATCATAATACTGTACACAGTTGCAGTCATATGGAAACAAAGACATATTGTCTACTTGCCGCGAAAGTAGTGGTTAGATATCTACATGTAGGCTAGCATGCAGAAGCCTAAAAATAATTGGGGGGGGGGGGGGGCATTACTCTATTGCTCGATCACTCTGTACTTCCACAAGACCTTTGACACATTCCAATATTATAATTACTGTACTTCTGCCAATGAGATTTTTCGGTTCTGTTCATTTGTTTGCTTATCTGCAACTGGAGTTATTCAAAAACCACCATTCGAGAAACTCGGTGGAGAGATGTAGAAGCCGGGGGAAGAACACAGCTGAGGTGCTCGGAGCAAGGCACCTAACCAACCCTGGGTGCTGCCCACATCTCTGGGTTTGTGTGTGTGTTCACTACTCATTGTGCTCACTGTGTGTGTGTGTGTGTGTGTGTGTGTGTGTACACACAATGTAGGTGCATGTGAGTCAAAACTTACTATAGTGACTGATGTCCCGCATCTTTAGCCAGACCCTGAAGTTGAGGTTGCCCAGGTGCTGTGCCACATCAATCAGGCCTCCTGGCGCGGGCTCCAGCTCCTTCACACTGCACTGAATTCTGCAATAACAGGGGTGGGGGTCAGTGGAACTGCGTGCAAGATACCGAAGGGAGACAGGGGCACTAGACATGTCACTTACCTTTCTATGGTATCCTTGAAGTCCTGTAATCAATGAGAGAATGAGATGAGAAGAGATATAATGCATATCTATACATGGAATGTCCCATACACTGTCCACACATTTTAAATGTTGTTAATTCTTTGCATTTAACCTGTATATATTGTATAGGCAGCTGTATGAACTTTGCAATGATACACAATGTCCTGTGTATAAAGAAGTGTACCCGACTCTGGGCTAGCCCAAATGTATGAGCAACGACCATGCAAAGGTGGAAAACTCCAGCTTCAGTGAGTAAATGTCCTACCACATATCTGTGCCAACCATTCATTTAAACCAGCCGATTCTAATAAGCACAACTATTTAGCTCAGTATAGCAGCTAATTGATGAGATCACCTGTGCTAAGAGCACAAGTAGAACCAATACATGGTCAGACTTTTACTCACTGAAACTGGAGTTTTCCACCTCTGCGACCATGTGCACTGTTGCAATTCTCTGGTTAAGAAAGGAGCTTAGAAAATAAATATGGACCATTCACTCACTGACTGTGTCTTGCCTGGTCTTTGAGAAATTCTCCTACACCCCACAACTACACATTGCACAAGGTCAGAATGTTATTATTCTTACAGAAAGGAAGACGATGGCCTCGAACTTCAGCTTCTCCTCAAGGTCTTTGATTCTGTCAGCAAGAGACGACATTTCCTTGCTAATATCATCAATCCTCTCCTTCAGCAATCGGCTCTTCTCCTCCTCCTCTTCCTTCAGCACATCTAAATGAGCTTTTTCTTCATCTCGTAAAAACTGGTGAAGTTTCTGAAACTCTTCCTTAATCAGAGACTCTGTTTTTTCAGCTTGGCTCTGAGAGGAGGAAAGTACATATTTAGCATCTAACAATCCAGCCAAATATTTGAGAAGAGGTTTGTTCATACTTACTTTGATGTTCTGTACCCTACAGCAACAGATGTTTTCGCTTGATTTCAATTTCGTCAACTTGTCCTGCAGGGATTTCAATGCATCCCTTGTTTCAACCTGGAAAAAAAATCAAGTCAGGCAACAGTCAGATATAGCCTACTTCAACAGGCACATGAAAAAAATCACTGAATGAAAATCAAATATTAGACACCATCCCGTAAGCGTAAACAGTATACAAGCAGATTTCTTTAAACACTGTAAATAGTTTGCACCTTAAGATCAGCAGCAGCTTCATCTACTGGACTGCAGTCATGAGTCTTGTGCTTTTTGGAGCTTAGACACACCACACACAGCAGCTGCTTGTCCTCTTTACAGAAGAGTTTGAATTGTTCTTCGTGAGAGGGGCAGAACTCTCCGGGCAACTTCTTCTCCTTCGTGTAGGCCTCACACAAGTCCTTCAAGACGATGGAGACAGGAGGATTGTCTCTCGAGGACTTTCTCCTGCAAAGTGGGCACTCCTGGGATTTGTTAGTACTCCAGTATTTTTTCAAGCAATCCTTACATACACTGTGAGTACACGACAAGACCACTGGATCCTCATATATGTCATGGCATACAGGGCACATGATATTCTCTTCAGATAGGAACAAAGCCATTCTCAGAGCTGAGTTTGAGTTATGTCACCTTTGATGTTTAACTGGACACCAGCCTATGTAACAGAAGGAAAGTCTGACTGACTGACTGGGGCTCATTCCAGGTCTTTCATATCATAGCATTGGCAGTGGAGTTTGTTCAGTAGTAAGTCTTCAATTGATTATATTGTGGTGGACTGACGGGATAATGGGGGTAGATAATGATTGAACAGTGCTTGCCGCCTAATTGGCCTAATTATACTCACCTGTGCAGGACGATGGGGGGGAAAGGGGACCTTTTTTTAAAGGTCAATATTCCCATTTTTCATTCAGTAGTGTTATACTGTACACTGCATTTAAAAGACAAAATAAACACACACTGAATGGATTCTCTGTACATTTCAAAGACGGAGGAACAACTTTATTTGAATCAAATAAATCCAAAATTGGACCAATCTGGGACATAGTTCCAAACCAACTCTGTAAACAAGGTCTCAAGTCAGTAAACATAGGCTACATTCTAAGGACCATATGTTATTACTGTAGGTCAGTATACCGTATGCCTATAGTACAGAGTACTCATAGACTGTTCTCCTTCAGTCGAGATTTATCATATTATACTTTAATAATTTAAATACATCACTTCAAGGAATAGCATTCCTCAGAGCCATTAAGTTTCAGGACTGATTACATTGCTTAGCTCAAAGATTACTTTACAGCCCATCAGGAACACATAAGAATGACCTGACAATCTCAAAGAGACATGAAATAAGACACTTCTATGAAATCCCCAAGCAAGCGTGATAACTTCTTCAAGAAATGCCATAACACACCATATGCCTATGGCTATAGTTACATCTGCAAAAGCATTACGCTGGTAATATCATGGTGCAAACTTAAGTGTGTTCCAGCTAAAATTGTATCCAGAGGTCACAGTCATTGTCCACAACAACAGTGGGGGTCACTGGCAAGATCTTCATGGCATTCGCTTGGTAGTATGTCTGAAAGAATGGGAATAATTTCTCAGTGAAATTATGTTTGACAGTGTGTAGCTTTGTCTCACTAACAGCATCGGAGAAGGTCAGCTTGCCTTGGACAAAGTCCAGGTCAACTCTGATGATCTCAGGTGGTTCACTCAGTGACAAGGGAGAGTTTACTCCTAAGCATTGTACAGAGTGGGTAACAGAGTCCGTCCAAAACTCTGTGCGAGACCTCAAACTCCAGACTGTGCTCCACGTGTCGTTCGGTTTGGGCACTGTGGTTATGCCTATGTCCCAGTATTTATGCTTCCCAACCTGGACGTCCCAGCTGTAGGTCCCAGAGTCGAAGCCCTCGGAGCCCAGGACGCACGTGCCGTACCTCTCGGGGTTACTCGGGAGATTCTGTCTCCCATAGCTGTCTTTCACCGTGGTCAGGTCATCAGACAGGATAAGCAAGTCACCGGCAGTGTTGGGGTCAAATATCACAGGATCTGCACAGAGACAGTTCTACAATTACAGACTAAAACAAACATTTTAGCGGTCATCATAAGAGAGTTGCTGTCCAACACTGACACAATATGCTGCTTGCTGCAACCTGATTAGTGTTATGCAACCACTACCTAGCCACCTCTGGGGGCTAAATGAAATAAATGGGGGTGGTACTTAACTCTACCATCACATATTCACTAAACCAACTCCTCAGCTAGAAAAATCAACTAATTGGCAAATTTACCTGTATTACGTGCACAGGTAAAACTGATACATATACTGTAGGACAGGGGTTCCCAAACTGTGAGGCGTGCCTCCCCTGGGGGGCGCCAAATAATTTGAGGGGAGGCGCGGAAGGTTGATTCAAAAAAGAAGGAAAAACGTTTATTTAATTTTAGAACTATCTATGCTTTTTTTCAATGATTATGCAATTGTCAACATTATAAAATCAAAATGAATCATAGAAGAGATGTATACTAAATCTTTTGGATAGTGGAAAGTAGTATTGATCCCTATCCTGTGTGAGAATGTATTGTGCCAAACTTCATAACGTAACTTAGCAACAGTGCCGCCAAGCTAGCTACTGTACAAGCAGAGTGGTAGATAAAACATGGCTCTGGCTGCAAGGTAACAGTCAATTTTGCATTAGTTAACTAGCTAACTTAAAATGGACAAATTTGTCCCAATTGCTGCAATTTACATATCAATAAGTGCCAGATAAAGTGCTTCTTTTGAATGGATTCCGTTTTGCTGTCATTTGTAGGCTATTGATAACTCATTGCATTGCATAGTATAGGGGGGCGGGGGGGGGGGGGGGGGGGGGGGGTGTCACTGTTTTCAGAGGGGAGGGCCACATTCATGGAGTTTGGGAACCCATGCTGTAGGACATTGACTTCAGAGGCTGCACTCTTACAACACTCCATGCCTGTATAATACAGTACCTCCATGGTTGCCACATACAGCATTTGGCCATGACAGAGGTCATGCACTCCCTCCACTTCTCCTTTCTACTTCAACTGTATTGAAGCGTTTGTACTGTACGCTTTGGTCAATTTTAAACTCACAGTAGGAACTGATGTCCCGCATCTTTAGCCAGACCCTGAAGTTGAGGTTGCCCAGGTGCTGTGCCACATCAATCAGGCCTCCTGCAACAGACTCGGACTCCTTCACCTCATGCTGGGCTCTGTACAAACATTCCATGGTAAGGGTCACTGGAACTGCATACTAGGGTCAGAGAACACAATGGGGGGAGACAGCACCAGACATGCCACTTACCTCTCCATGGTGTCCTCAAAGTCCTGTAATCAACAGAGGAGAAGAGATGTAACACACATGGAACATGGAACATGTGCTGTAGTTTATGCTATCCAGATGTTTTTAGCACTGTGTGATATGACCAAATTGCCATATCAGGATTTCATATCAGAAATATAATAAAGCACAATATTTTCTGTAAATTCAGTAGAATGAATAGCTAATATAGCTAACCACATAAAAAAGACAATCTCTTATTACATTTTGAAGTACACTTCAAATGAACAGTACAGAGAGGATCACTGATTTTGGCTATCAACTACCAACTTTGTTTCACCAAAATCAGAAGCGACCAAATGACAGGATCAGAGTGGATCGCAAGGATCAATAAAAAAATTTAATCAATCTATATCAATCTTTATGTTTTGTGGTGATGAAACTTGTAGTGAAGTAAGCCTATTTCAGCTACTTACTCATGGTGAACGACATTAATTAGAATCATCAAACTGATCAGATTGATTCACCATGACCAGATGCCTTTTAGACCCTAGCTGATCCCAAATATCTGTTGATCTCTGAATAGGCTTTGTAAGACTCAGAAAGTTCTTATAAAGACAACTTTTCTCTAATATACCATTTAATCTATACTTCACAATCAAAGTAATTCAGATAAATATCCATAACATACTGTTTTAATATAATATGTAGTAGTATGTGATATAGAATCACACGTCTGACACATCAGCATGTTGTTTTTCTTACTGAGAGGAAGGCAACTGCATCTGCTTTCAGCTCCTCCTCTATGTCCTTGATTCTGCCTGAAAGAGATGACATTTTTTTGCTAATGTCTTCAATCTTCTCCTTCATCAACTGGCTCTTCTCCTCTTCCTCTTCCTTCAGCAAATCTAAACGAGCTTCTTCTTCATCTCGTAAGAACTGGTGAAGTTTCTCAAACTCCTCCTTAATCCGAGACTCTGCTTTTTCAGCTTGTTTCTGGGAAGGGGAAAGTACATACAGTAGGCTATTTAGTGTCTAAGCTTACCTAACAATCCACTATCCCTGAAGTGATTTGTTCATACTTACTTTGATGTGCTCTGCCATATCCTGAAAAATGCATTCAGTATTTTTAAATTCATTCAGCTTGTCCTTAAGGGGTTCCAATGCCTCCTTGACCTCCTCCTCAAAACACAACAGTCACTGACACATTAGATACTAAAACAGGCACAGCAAAAAAACTTTCAATTATACTTTGTGGTACTTTGCGTTTACTGTCAAAACAACAACAACAACAACAACAACAACTGCACCTTAAGATCAGCAGCAGCTTCGTCTATTGGACTGCAGTCATGAGTCTTGTGCTCTTTGGAGTCTCGACACACCACACACAACAGCTCCTTGTCGTCTTTGCAGAAGAGTTTGAATCTCTCTTTGTGAGAGGGACATAACTCTCCAGACAGCTTCTTCTCCTTGGTGTAGGCCTCACACAGGTTCTTCAAGGCGATGCACACAGGCGGATTGTCTCTCGACGACCTCCTCCTGCAAAGCGGGCACTCCTGGAATGGTTTTGTACTCCAGTAATTTTTCAGGCAGTCTTCACATACACTGTGACTACATGACAGGACCACTGGATCTTCAAATATGTCACAGCACACGGTGCATGTGAGGTCCTCTTCAGGTAGGAATGAAGCCATTGTAAGAGCAGCACTTGGTTAATGTCACTTTGAAGTTTTAACTTCTGTCTCTGTAACATAATGCATTTCATTTAAGGTTTTTCATATGGCTTTACCAGTGGAGTTTGTTGTCTTTTCAACAAAGATTTGATGATATAGAAATTTGACAGCATGTGACAATCCTCGTGTGTGCCCACATGTATTTACAACATATAGCTGCACTACTACTTCTAGTGTTAAAGAGTAGCAAAGGTGTTATGGAGTTATAATGTGTTGCAGGACATCGACAGTATTGAACTAGCACTGTAGCCTACTTAGCAGAAAAGCAATAATTTCAGTCCACCATTCCACACACGGACAAATATGCTTGAAGCACATGAGCTTAGAAAAAGATGCTTAAGTGCATTTGTAAATATAGGCTTCAGTTTCATTTGCAGTTAAAATGCTACAGATACCGGTGCAAAACGTTAGTCAGTCATGGTGATGTTATGCCTCGACGATGATGATGATGATGGGTGAGAGAAAATGATACACGTCCACGTCGTAGTTTAACAATGCACAGGTTAATAATGACACATTAACTGTCTAGGATTTAAGTAAATGAGGTTAGAAACTTACCAGAGCAGCATGACTTTCACAAGTGATGCATTGCTCTTCTTCATGTGAAAACGGTTCTTGCTCAGAATCTGTTGTAGTACCGCCACCAATTGGGCTGGTGGGTTAGAAAACCGTGTTCGAGTGTGGCTTTGTACCGTCAGTGGTTGCCACAAACGTGCACACAACTTAATCAGCTGTTTTGGTAAATAGAGCCGCTTGGATGTTCACTTTAGATTGTTGATTTAGCATGAAGTATTTTAATTGATAAGATTAGCATGAAGTGAATACACTAAAATGCATGTGGAATATGCTAAATAAAATGTTTTTTTTTTCGTTCTAACTTTAATATATTTAACCAGTTTAATTTTCTTAACATTAAGGATGTCCTCATAGAGGTGTCAGACTGTGGTGTAGCAGGAGTAGCCCAACAGTTGAATAATTACAGTCCACATAGATTGCAGTTATTATGGGGAGGAGTTCAATATAACAACTAGATGTAGGCTACAATAAGTGAACTTTGCAAGTTTATTCTTGTTACAACAACTCACTTGGTTGGCACCCATCTGTCAGACCTAATTTCAGATGCACTGATACATATTTGCCAGCAGATGGCAGTGTTGCTGTGGAAGACCCAGTAACCCAAATCAAAGAATCTCAATTTCAGGAAATTCTATCCGTTGACTCAAAGATAATATAGAGGTAAGCCAAGAATCTGTCCTTTAATGCACAGTGCCTTATGTTTTCACAAAAGAGATTCTTCGGGCATCAAGTTCCATGTTATGAACATGAAGACGATTTTCAAGATCCTGTGTTTTACAGATACCACAGTAAACAGTGAATTCTGCAAAGTAGAGGTATCTAATTACTTAACTGGATAAAGATGTGCCATGCACATGCATATTTGTTTTCAACCCATTGCATTACCAAAAAGTAAAAACTATCAACAGGGCTACCTTTAAAACAGTCACAATAAAACAGTGTAGGTGTGAGCAGCACTCTCATTTGAAGGGAATGACGAATAGAGGTTAGAAGTCTGTTGGAGGAGGTCAGTTTGAGGATGGCTATATGCTGGAGTCAGTGTGCACAAAGCTTTTTCAATTAGTGAATGGTGAAATGTGTCATACTTTTTTTCTTCTGCTGTCTTCTACAGTGTCAATACCCCCCTCATGGAGCATACTTTTGAAAAATAACCAGCACATCCCACACTGGGTTATCCCATTGTTATAGACGACCTCTGTGGTAAAATCCTCAGGGGAGATTGTGCGCACCAATTAAAAAAGAACGGGAACACCCTCTCGGAGAAGGTGTGTCTAAACGTGTGCAGGTGGGTGTCGTGAGCGGCATCCGAGAATGACACCGCTCCCTTGGCCAAGTCCAGCTGCACTCTGACCCTCCGCAGTTTGCCATTCACCGGCAGAGGCGAGCCGGTCTGGCCGGAGGAACGCGACTTGTACTTCCCGTCCATGTGCAGCACGCACCAGACCCCGCTGTTGAAGAATATCAGGCCTTTCCTCTGGTTGGACTCCGCGGCGACGCCCAGCATCCAAAGCGTGCTGTCCCCAACGTCCACGTCCCAGCTGTGGGTCCCGTAGAGGAGTCCCTCCGAGCCCAGGACACAGAGGTACCAGTTGAACCTCTCGGGGTTGTCAGGGAGCTGCTGTCTCTCGTCGCTGTAGGTGACACTGGTCAGGTCGTCAGACAGGTTGAGACGAGGGTCTGCAGTGTTGGGGTCCAGGATCACGGGAGCTACAGGTGGGCAAAGAGGAGAAGGGACAGTCTGCTGAGTTGGGATGGGTAGTACTGAATTGCAGGTTTAACTGATTAAACACCAATACCGTTATATCATTTTATACTGATTTTATAACCATTGATGTTTTCTCTGCTGTATGTCCAGTTGCTGTATGTTCAACTGCTATATGTTGCTGTATGTTGCTGTATGTTCAGTTGCTGTATGTCCAGTCAATGTGTCTATGAGAAATGTGTTTGTTTATTCTGTGTTTTGGTGAGCCAAAGACAATTTTCCACCCAGGTGGACAATTAAAGACTTATTCTATTCTATTATTTTGTTCTATTATAAGCACAAAGATTTCAATAAAAACACTCATACAGTATATAGCACACCACAGAATACACGTGTTAACTCACTGTACTGAACCAAGTCCTGCATCTTCTTCCAGACATTAAACTTGAGGTTGCCCATGTGCTGAGCCACATTGAGCAGAGCTCCAGACGCCCTCTCTGGGTCCGGCAGTGTGCACTGCGCTCTGGAAGCAGATTCAGCAGATTCAGTCAGTGCTGCAGGTCTGTGGTCAGACACTCGATCAGTAAGATTAAAGAGACATGAACATTTTGGCTTACCTTTCCATTGTGCCCTTGACATTCTGTCAAAACAACAGTAAGTTGGATTTCACACAATAGTGTCTTAGTATTAGTAATGATATATTAGTATTAGTATATTGTAATAGTATTAGTTGTAAAATAAGTAGGGGGTAATCAGTAACCTCGCTGACATGTTGTCAAAATATTTGGGTGATCGGATTACAAGTAGTCTGTGTGTCTAAATTCAAGTGTGGACAATCACAAAGACGCATTGTGATCTGATTCAAATCACCTGCTGAGGTGGTCTGACACATTTGACCACACGTGCCCGAGTGTGATGACACCTTGGATGCATGTGTAAACCGTGGTGTTTTGGCAGACCACCTGTGATCAGATCACCCCAGACACATTCTAAAAACAAATGCAAACAGATCCAGTAATTTGCCTTATTCAGGCGTTTCATTTTGTAAACTAAAATGAGGCTACAGGGTGCACAAACCATAGGATTGCTGTGTTCTATATACATTCACCAGTAGATGGCGAAAATGCATTAATGATATACTGTAGTCCTGTAACCTGAATATGGCAAGAGGACACTGCTGTCTCACCACTAAGAATGCGATGTCCTCGGCTCTGATCTCTTCTTCTATGGTCCTGATTGTGTCCGAGAGCAATAGAATCTCCCTGGCCATCTTGTCAAATGTACTCTTCATTAAAGTGGTCTTCTGCTCCACCTCGGCCTGCAGTGCCTCAAGCCTGGTGGCTTCCTCCTCTTGTAGAAACTGGTGAAGCTTTTCAAACTCTCTTTTGATCTGCCTCTGTGTACTTTGGGCCTGGCACTGGTATGACAAACTTCATAATTAGTTTCTACTTTTCTACATTTCGAAATAACAATGCACCTTACTGCAATAACACAAGTATACATTACTTCCTCTCAGTTGACTTAGTGTGCTTACTAGAGAAAAAGAAGTAACATACTAAACTTGCATCGACAGGACTCTAAAACATGACATACACGAGTAACCTCCGCGTGCGTGTCGAAATCCAGTGAGCAACAGGCAGCCGGCAGCCAAGGAAGCCGCAGCACTCCAACATTACAGTCAAAACGAGAGCCTCCTCGCCTCAAATGCATTGTACATTTTATAGCTAATAAGCAAAGAAATAGAATTATATTTAGACAAGGTCTAACTTAGCCCCACTGTGAAATGTACAAAGCACTGACTACAGAAACCAGTCCTATTGCTATGTATGCCAATCCTTAACAGTAAAAAATGACATACTGTACTGCATGCCAATGAACCACCAATGAATCAACATGGTAAAATGTTCTTTGAATTACTGTCCTTGTAGCATACCTTTCTACATTCCACAGTGGGGAGAAGTTCACTTTGTCTAAATATAATTCTGTTTCCTTATCAGCTGTATATAGACAGGGCAAAACCCAGAACGATATGATTCAGGTCACTACCAAACATTTCTGAAGTTTGGTTGTGATATAAAAATGCATTTTTAAAGTAAGCATTACAAATTCTTTTTTACAGTGTATCAAACAACTACAAAATGTACTCATTTCACACAACTATGAATGAATGAATGTCTATTCACCTTGATGTGCTCTGCCGTTTCATCATAGGTTTGTTTTATTTCTATAAAGACCTTCAACTTCTCTTGCAAGGCTGGGAGTTTATTCCTCAGTTTTTCCTAAAAAATAATTATAATAGCACAATTAGCAGGTATTTTAGCAAAATTTTTTGAAGCCATGGCATTATGAGAAAACCATGAACAAAATCATTCTTCGACAGTTCTTGGATATGATGGCATGGTATTGTATTGGTGGTATTGATATGTGATGTCTATATGATGTCCCATAGATAACCAATGCCCAAATATATAGGCATGTTAGGCACAACTGGTGTTGCGGTTATGTCTGCGTATGAGACTCCCTAACATGTAACTGCTAAAATAAAACCAAGTTGTGTTATGTTATGTTAAATTGAATAAGTTAAAGTTAAGTTTATTTTACTTTATTTGTCCTGGAATGAGGACATTTGTACAATTCTGTCCAAGCTCCAAGCCATTGAAAAGTGTAATTTGAACTAATTTGTGATCTATTCTGAACTACATACATTATATATCTGTTAACATCACATTTGTTTCCCCCTTACCTTCAGATCCAGCGCGGCTTCATCCAGAGGTTGGCATTCGTGACATTTGTGCAGCCTCGAGTCACGGCACACCACACACAGGGGCTCCTTGTCCTGCAGGCAGAAGAGCTTGAACTGCTCACCGTGGGCAGTGCAGAGGACTCGACACCTGACGGGCCACGTCCGGCACCGGTCGCTCTCCGACACCCCCTCCCTCTGGCTGAGGACGGCCTCACACAGGTTCCTCAGAGCCAGGTTGCATGGAGGCTCGGCATCCAGGGACCTCTTCCGGCAAAGCGGACACTCCCGGGACGGCTTGGTGTTCCAGAACTGCCGCAGGCAGCCTTTACAGACGCTGTGGCTACACGACAGCACCACGGGATCTCTGAAGATGTCCCGGCACACCGGACACGTGAGGTCCTCCTCGGAAAGGGAAGTTTTGCAGGCCATTTTTCTCGCCGGAACGTGGCGCTTCCTCTTCTGGGGTTTAAGGAGAATGTTTAGCCTGCGCTGGGCTTTCTGAGAGTCTGTGGAAGAAGGTCAAAGTCTGTGAGACTCTGACTTTATATGGTCCTGTGGCGTGAAGTGTTGACATGAACAACAACCCTCCCACATTCTTCTTGTTGCCAAGCCCTCTTTATCTATATGAGTATGATGAATAAGATGTCAGAATGGTTCTCACACTCTGCCAACAGCAAGCTGTGACCCCATTTCCTGCCACAAGCCACCTTTGACGCAGTCTTCACTTCATTTTAGGTCAGGGGTCTTTTGGCTCATGACCTCCATGGCCCAAATGATTAAACAACTCCCAAATACCCTAATGCACAATGCTGATATAGTGATAAAGATATGTGATGCAATGATATACAGTATATATTTCAGAGGTCAGTAATGGGAAATCACTCACAAAATGGAGGTCTCATTCAAATCACCTTGAGAAGAAGTGACAGACAAAATGGCAGTTTAGAAAACAAGGGTAATCCCCGAGATGACTCATGGGCAGGGGGGGGGTTCATTCATGTCTGAATGAAGGCCTTAACCCAGTGTCTTTATACTAGTGCGGCAGATAAAGTCCATATTCCAGGGCAATCGTTCACTTTGTGGTACAAGCACCAAAATTGGCATGAATAATCCATATAACCTACTTTTTGAGAAAAGCACATTAGCCACCTGAAAATCCAACATGGCGGCCATTTTTCAAGATGGCCGCCACATCAAATGTAAGAAAAACATTTTTGCTATTAAACTTTGATGGATGGGTGTATTTAAATGATCTAGGCATCAATTTGTATGTTATTTTGACATGGCAAATCAAATGGTTCAAAAAAAATAAAAAAAATAATTAAGGCTATTTCCAAGATGGCGGCCATAAACAGTTGGATTGCACTCAAATATTGTTTATTGAAGCCTACTCTCGAATAGCATTTATCCTCTTACCGCTCTCTCAAATATCATTTATTTTATTTCTCTGTCTAGAATATAGTTTACAAATTATAGCCTACTATTTCTATTACAACTCTACCTCTTTAATTCAGCTGGCTGGTTGGAGCATAGAAATATTGTAAACAAAGTAGCATAGTTGGCTAGTTTATTATAGTCTTCTGGTTGGACTGCTTAGTTTCCCCACGTGTGTTCAAGTTTCCAAGTAATATTTTTTCTCCTGGGAACAGGCCCTTTTGAGTCTTGGAAAACATTGGTATTGAGATGATCAGTCAACTTGAATGCAAGAGTTTGAAACAAATGTGTGCAGCATGCTAATGATGCTAACCAAATTTAATAGCAAAATATTACCAAGGCAAATGCGACCATACAGTAGCCTACATGTTAGTTTGAAGGAATTGTCCACAACAGTGCTATTACTGACACTGTACCTCCAGCTTTGCTTCAGTTTGTCTGTAAGATTGAATATGGGGCTGACACAAAATCTCAGCTGAGGTTTGGAGCAACCAGGACAGACCTTGCAATGGCTCAGCTTCCTCAGTATAGTTGCTTTTCAAATTACAAAGAAGGTGCTGCAACTCAAAGGCATTCTAAAGATCATGAAACTCCATTCCCTGTCTATATAGGGATGTATGCATATGCTAAGACTGTAAAAGCCATTTAGAAATGTTTCATGACCAAGGTATCAACACTGCATACCGAGTACTTGAGTTTGGAAATGCAGTTGTGAGTTAGCCTGGCTAGCGCCTACCACTTCTCAATGAGACGTGGTCTGGCAACCAGACGTTCATTTTCTGGTATAAAAATGCCCAGATCCGTTCATTGCGGCGCCACGGATGTCTATCAAATGTGTCTGTGCATAGCTCATCATGGTCTTGCTTTCCCCCCTGTTCTGTGATTGGTCCCCTATCTCAGTCAAAAATTAGGGCGGTAGTTTCCAGACTGCCTTAGCAGCGTGAATGAAATCACCGCCCAAGGCAGGATGGGAACACCCAGGCTAGTTGTGAGTAGGTACCTTGAAGAAGTGTATCCCCCCATTCTCAGAAAAGGCCTCTTCCTCCACAGCTGCAATAGATAACATTGACCATAACCCATCATTGACAACTGTAACTACTGCCTTCCAAGTATCTCTCTTTCAGCATCTAACATCAGAAATCCAAGGTGAAGGAGCCCTGCAGAATGACCTCCAGCAGGCCACTGGTGTGAATGTCTTGGACCATACTGTCAGAAACAGACTTCATGAGGGTGACCTGAGGGCCCGATGGCCTCTAGAGGGACCTGTGCTCACTGCCCATCTCCACATAGAGATGGCTGCGTTGAGATCTCTTGGTACCTTGCTCCAAAACAGTGGGTTGACAGGTGCTCTTGTGGAGGATGGTGTGGGTTCTTCTGGAATAGCAGAATAATTTATTTTATAGGTGTGACAAGAACACGGCAAATTCACTGGGTCACAGCATGCTGCCTCTGCATGCTCCAGAAGGAAGCTTATGAATACTACTCTAGAGAAGAAAACAATCAAGACCATACTTCTTGAAGTTGGGAAGACTGGTGTGAGAAGAGGCAGATGAAGAGTCCACAGTTTAAATTATGGGAGCTTGTGATGTCAATGCAATTGGTGATGTTCTTGTTGACCAGGTCTTTCAGAGAAGCAAAGTTCACATTGTATTGTCAATCATTGACCATGCCCATGAACAGGCCAATGCAATTGTCAAAGAAGATGGTGGTTCCAGCCCTAAGCCGATGGATGGTAATCTGGACCAGAGATTAGTCATTTGGTTTCTCAGTATGAGTCTGCATCTCAGGCCAAAGTAGCCAGTGAAGATGTATCCAACACCATGAACAGACTAGCCAGTCTCAGAAATCCTTCATAGACCAGGTCCAGAAGTTGTTTGATGTGATGAAGGACCTGGCCCACCCTTTTCAGGAGGAGTCCAGAGATCTTCTCATGTTAGACTCAAAAGCCATTGCACACCCTAGTGCCACTGAGCTTGTTGGCTCTTATCTTAAGAAATGTAAGGTTTCTTTCAAAGAGTTTTTCAATGGTTTGGGTAATGAAGCTTCCTGCTACAAACCAATTAAAAAGAAGACCAAGAGTCAGACTTAGGTACAGGTAACTGCCGCCTCTTCTCACAGCTCTTCATATCTTGTCAACCATGGAAATGTCAAAGCCTCTAGAGGGACCTGTGCTCACTGCCCAACACCATGGAGCTCAATTGGAATTTACCATAGGATACAAAATTGGCAGGTCCGCCTCTAGTGCTTTTCACAGATGAAAGCAGGTTCACCCTGAGCACATGTGACAGACATGAAAGGGATGTAGTGGAGAACGTAATGCTGCCTGCAACATCATTCAGCATGACTGGTTTGGTGGTGGGTCAGTAATGGTATTGGTAGGCATACCCTTGGAGGGATGCACAAAACAGGGCAGTGAGAACAGGTCCCGCTAGAGGCCATCGGTTCCTCAGGTCACCCTCATAAAGTCTGTTTCTGACAGTGTGGTCTGAGATATTCACACCAGCGGAATGCTGGAGGTCTTTCTGTAAGGCTCCAGCTGGGCTCCTACTGTTCCTCCTTGCACAAAGGAGCAGACACTGGTCCTGCTACTGGGTTAAGGACCTTTTACCACCCACCCTGCCCTGCTCTCCTAGAGCAACTGCCTCCTCCTGTCTCCTAGAATCTCTTCCATGCTCTTGACTGCAGTGGGAGACACAGCAATCTTTCTAGCAATGGAAAGTATTCTGGAGGAGTTGCACTACCCGTGCAACCTCTGTAGGCTCCACCAGAGCGGTAGATAAAACAGAGTGGCGACACTCCCATAGACCTCCATAGGAAAAAATGGCAGCGCTTTTCCAGGCTATATCTGCGTTATGGGACTTTTGGAACTATTAACAACCAATCTCTTGGTCAGTAGTCAATGAGTTAATTGATTACACCCTCCAGCATCCAGAAGTACATCCCACCCTCCTACGATTCAGCCATTCAGCGCAGGTCACAACTCTCTTTCTATGGCTCTGGGCTCCACATACTGGTTTATGCTACCAGTAGTAAAACTGACCCAAACCAAATGCAAAGATAGTGAAAAATCTGTCAAGAAGGATAAAGATGGAAAAAATACCAGTTGCCACTAGCTGTAAAGCCATTCCTGTTTTGATGGTCGTCTCATAGTTGGCGCTGTGGTAAATTCTGTGGTAAAATCAAAGCAGGTGAACCTGATTCACAAACACCTGTTACATAACTAGCCAGATCAATATCCCACAGGTGTGACTGACCTAAAATTAGCTATTTTCGCCATTAATTTAATTTAATTTATCTTCACAATTTAACACATTTCTTCACACTTCATTGTATAATTAGAAGGTCCAGACCCTTTAACCTATACTTAGATGTCAAGATCATCAAAATGTGATTATCCAAACCCAATCCAGGTCAAAAAACAAGTATAATGGCTTTCAATGGCGGCCATCTTGGAAAATGGCAGCCATATTGGATTTTTTGTGTGGCTAATGTGCTTTTTGGATAAAGTGGGTCCCAAAGAATATGTGTGCAAAATTTGATGCTTGTACCACAAAGTGAACGATCGTTTCACTAATCTGCCGCACTATACTGTCTGTCAGTCCAAAACACAGATAGTCCTTAGTGTACAGAAGTTGTAAACAAACAATAGGTTTACCGTGAATGTTTACTTGAATTGTTGAACATGTAAAGGAATGTTGAGGCCCTAAAGCTTGCATTCATACAGTAGATTTCCACTTTGAAGCATGTGGGAAATGATAAGGCAGTTCCATAACCACACACACACACACACACACACACACACACACACACACAAACCACCTGCTCATTCTTTCACACACTGCCACCTGAAGCCAAGCCATAGTGCAGAATATTCACTTCACAAGTGCAGTGACGCATTCTGTTAAATCAGCAATTACATAGCCGAGCAAATAGCTTGTAGCTGAGCAAATTGTCAGTAGAAATCAGCTGCATTGTTTATTTTTAAACAGGGCAGCAGTTTTCAGATTACATTGTGTGCTTACATAATTGCAGTGGTGGACAGTAACGAAGTACATGTAATTCGTTACAATACTTAAGTAGCATATTGAGGTATCTGTACTTTACTTAAGTATTTATATTTGGTGAGACTTTGTACTTTGACTTCACTACATTTTTAAGTGAAAACTCGTACTTTTACTCCGTTACGTTTATGAAAACCCTCTCGTTCCATTTTGGCAAAACGAATCACGTGTCCAAACTGCGTCCTGCACGCACTTCAGTGCGGCCCACCGAGCATGCATTAGTTTAGATCTGGCCCGCCACGCACTTAGGCTATCATTGGCTTTTCGCTATTTTTTTTCTTTTTTTTTTATTTCCAGCAACGACGTTGTGGTTAACATTCCTGCAAACTAACACTCTTCTTAGAGAACGTGTACATTTACAATGTCAATATCAATGTTACATAGAGATGAAAGCCTACTCTTTGAAATCTCTATTGCAGCAAATCTAATGTGCGTGTTTGTACATAACGTTACTCATAACGTAATAGGGAACGTGTGAGCGTGCATGAAAGGGAGAGAGTGCATTGATAACTGATATCTCCGCTTTATAAAGGGCAGCCACTGAGTGGAGCCGGCAAGAGTCTTAAAGTGACAGTGTACCATTTATAAATGAATCAAACAGCATCATAGTTCTTAACAAATGTATTTTCTACAACAAAATTACTTTGTCATTATTATCATAATTGGGGGGGGGGGGGGGTGGCTAAGGACATAAATAAATAAATGTTCTTAATAAATGCTAGGGGGAAGGAAGTATTTGACCCCCTATGTAACCCTATGGGAATTTAACACAGGGGCAGGTAGATTTTTATTTTTAAAGGACAGCTATTTCATGGATCCAGGATAAATGCATCCTGATAAAGTTCCCTTGGCCGTTGGAATTAAAATAGCCCCACGTCATCATACCCTTCACCACAGCTAGAGATTGGCATGGTGCTTTTTCCAGTATAGGCCTATTAGCCTGTTTGATTTGCATTGAGCTCAATGAGAATCAAACAGGCTAATAGGCCTACTGGAAAAAGCACCATGGCAATCTGTTTGTTTGGAGTTTGATTTTTACTAATTTTTTTAATTAAGGCATTAAGATCAATTGTCAAATGATGATTTTATATTTCTCTTTTTAGGCAACTTTAGCATGGTATCAAATACATGTTCTCCCCACTGTAGATAGCTTCTAATCAAATAGACAAATGTAAGAAACTATTTGAAGAGTGGCATTAGTATTTCACCTTATATAAGCTGATTTAGCAGGAGCTTTGATGTGAAAAGGATACATTATAATTATAATTAAGCCATTAGAACCATAATTCATTGAAGTACTTTTACTTGTAATACTTAAGTACATGTGAAGGCAAATACTTTTATACTTCTACTTAAGTGAAAGTGGGTACTTTCACTTTTACTCAAGTCATATTTGACACAAGGTATCTATACTTTCACTTAAGTACATAATCAATGTACTTCGTCCACCACTGCATAATTGCAAAAGGGTTCTTCAATGTTTTCTAAGTTAGCCTTTTAAAATGATATCAGATTACAGAAGTAAAAAGAATGTGCCTTTGAAACATTGGATGAATGGTTGCTGATAATGGGCATCTATATATGTATTTAGATATTGCATTAAAGATTTCTGGACACACCACACAAAATGGGGTGATAGAAATTGAAATATAGCCAGATAGCCTACTTTACTGAGCATATCTTTATTTGAAATATATACATATACCAGATAGTTTATCCGAGCATAGATACTTTATTTAATGCCTTATCACCTCTAAGACATTTGTCATACTAATGTCATTCTTATGATCTTATTTCTACTTAAGTCTTCTGCTGTAAGTCAGTGCCTTACTGGGAGGACATTCAGAGGGTGAGTATCACAGCCATTGTAGAAGAATGGAAAGAGCATCTCTGTGAAGGTGTGTGTGACGGTCCACAGATGTGCGCCACTCACAGGGTCTGAGAAGGCCAGCTCGCCCCCGTCCCAGTCCAGCCTCACTCTGATCCTCCGCAACGTCGCCGCCACTCGGAGGAGCGTCTTCTCTTCCTGCCCCGGCGACCGGCCGTAGTACTCGCCGTCCCAGAACTCCACGCTCCAGACGCCCGTCCAGATGGCCTCCCCTTTCCTCCGGCCGGCGCCGGCGCTGACCCCGACCTCCCAGCTGGTGTTGGCCTCCACCTCCACCGTCCAGCTGTGGGTCCCCGACTCCAAGCCCTGGGAGCCCAGGACGCAGGCGAACGAGTCGTACCGCTCGGGGTTGTCGGGGGGCTGGCGGTCAGCCTCAGTGCTGATTTTCACGCCGGTCAGATCTGCAGTGATGTAGAGGCGAGCATCGGCCGTGTTGGGGTCCAGAATCACTGGAGCTGTATAGGGAGAGAGATGAGGGGGGGATAGTACTACTTTCCATCCACCTTTTCAGATATACTGTATAAATACACAGCAACAGCAACACAGTGTAGCTCTTTTACCTTAAAATAACACCTTCACACTTATATTCAAGCTCTACTGACTAACAATAGGGATAATGGAGTCTCTAACGTGGTCCTAACACGCTTGGAAAGTCTGGTATTCCACCATATAATGTTGTTTTAGTGGGGAGGAGGAGCATGACGCCCTTAGCACTAATGTACTCAATTAGATAACCGTCAAATAAACAAAAAGAGGAATTCCTACATTCTGTATTACTGTAATGGCTAATGTGCTATAATATCAAGCATATTTTGTGTGGAGATTAACCTCTGTGTAATACTTCCAAGTGTTCATTAACTCACTGTATTGAACCATGTCCTGCATTTTCTCCCAGATTCGGAACTTCAAGTTGCCCAGGTGCTTTGCCACGTTGACCAGCTCACCTGGACCAACACC
The DNA here is from genome assembly GCF_963854185.1 of Sardina pilchardus. Lineage (NCBI taxonomy): Eukaryota > Metazoa > Chordata > Actinopteri > Clupeiformes > Clupeidae > Sardina > Sardina pilchardus. Next base: position 22,739,159 of record NC_084999.1, read on the forward strand.
CTCTGGATGTTGCCATAGACACTGAGCCCTGTGAAGTTCACCAGAGGTCAGTGCACCAGTTCATCTGAATTACAGCCACACTCTATAGTCCTTTCAGTCACTCACCTTCCTGCCGCAACCAGGTTCTGTTCGAATGGGGAGAGAAGAAGGTTAAGAAGGTTAAGAAGCTGAATTTGTGTATTTTTCTATTATCTGTGCATTTGTGTAGCCTCAGGCTAGCATTTTCTGTTTGTATACATCCTAACCTGTAAGGGTACTGCATCCTCTGCACTCATCTCCTCTTCTATGTCCCTGATTGAGCTTGAGAGAGACAAGATCTCTTCACTCATTTTCTCAATCTTGTCCTTCATCACCTGCCTCTTCTGCTCCTCTTCCTCCCTCAGGGCAGCTATCCTGGATGCTTCCTCATCCCGCAGAAACTGATGGAGTTTTGCAAACTCTTCCTTAATGTTGTCCTCTGAGTCTTTGGCCTGGAGCTGGCGTGAGAGATGACAAATGAAATGTCAGCACTTGCCACAGGATTACTGTAGGTTTTGAAATCAAACTATATGGAATAAACATAAGATATCGTATAAACAGCGTGTGCTCTTACCATAATATGTTCTAATGCATGAACACAGGCATCTTTATTGTCTTGTAGGGTTTCTAGCTTGCACCCAAGATCTTCCTGAAGAACCTCCAATACCCTCTAGTAGAAAAGATACAAGTAAAACTGGTGGACCTTTCCTTTACACATCTGCCATCTTAATATTTTCTGTAGAGAATGTGATGTTATCTGTGGGAAAAACTGTTCATTCATCAAGAAACAAACATCTATAATGTGTATCATGCAAGCTTTTTATCACATTGACTTGGAAATTAGTAGCCTATATGGAGGTACTTTGAATGAAAAGACAACAGGAGCTGTTACCTTTAAGTCAAGAGCGGCTTCATGAATGAGGAAGTGTTTGTGACCTCCATGCTCCTTTGAGTCCTCACACGCGTCACACAGAAACCGTTTATCCTCCAGGCAGAAGAACTTGGCACTGTCATCACCATGCCGACTGCATTGCAGGCCACACCCTGCAGCAGAGTTCTGCTCTGCCTGAGGACTCTGCCGTGCCGCGCCACCGTGCTTCCCCCTCACAGCCGTGCTACAGCGCACGTCCACATCCTCCGTGTTGGACACTCCCCCGCACACAGCGCACTGGTAGGACCCCTTCCCCGACTGCTTCCGGCAGGACTTACACACGGGGTGGCCACACAGGAGGAGCACTTCCTCGGGGTTTTCACAGCAAGCGACGCCGCTCGGGGCCTCCTGGGGACGACACCTGGCTTCGGTGGCCATTTTCTCACAGCCTGAAGAGATCTCTCCTGTGATGTTCATCATCCGTAAAAATGGCCTTTTACAAAGCAGAGGGTTGCCCGTCTCTTCCTTTGCCCAGATCCAAGGAGTTTGGAGACTATGTAAAAGTAATTAAAGATAAAATGTATACAGCCTAGTGCAGTAAATCAGATTAACTGAGATAAAAGTTTGAAATGCGTAGTCCCAGGGGAAAGCTAGTATGTTACTAGGAAGCTGTTAACAAGCAGTCTGGTTGTGAGTCCTGCAGGTATGGTTTTTAAGAGGGGATGGTCTTCACTCAACAGGTTTTTCAACCACAAATATGAGTTTAGTTTTCATACTGCATGTGCAAGAGCATGTGTGTGTATGTGTGCGTGTGTGTGTGTGTATGTCTGTCTAAGCCTGTTCGGGCAGGTAGGGAGAGGCTTTAAAGGTCACTTCAAAGAGAAAGGAATTTGAAGAAAATGTAGTCTAAATATCTCAAAGGGTATAGCTTACACATTTACAGAGAGGGATTAGATTTACAAATATCATAGGCCTACTTCCTTGCCTGCATATGCTTGGTATGGCTACAGTAAATACACAACAAGATAATGGTTATTGCAGTTACACAATCTCTGAGAAATGTCATGCATGCACCTTAGGGTATGGACAAGTGCCAACACTATTATTTTTATTTATTGAATGTTTGGATAGATCTATGGCCTCGTGTTGAATTTAGTCCCTTCAGCCTTAGGTTTTCCAAGTATCGCTGATTGGTATGTGCATCGTGTCTCTGTGCGTCTTATCTGTGTGCCAGCATACAAGACCATCCCATACTATATACACTCCCTTCATTGCAAGTCACTTTGGACAAAATCGTCTGTTAAGAACTACAGTATGAACACTAGAAAAGCACTCAGAGAGCGCAAATTTCCGCCAAGCGAAAACATAGCCGTTTCCTGGATCCAGACGGTAATACGGATCACTCTCAAAATTGAATAGTTTCTTCCTTGGGTCATTTCAGACCTGATTTTAAAAAAAAATCCATCCATACCTTTTAGAGTTATCTTGCGAACAAACAGACAGACAGACAAACAAAGCCCGATGAAAACATGACCTCCTTGGTGGAGGTAATAAACATTTCAATAGAAGGCCAATATCCCACAGACATTGCCAGCCCATTCACACAAAATGGACAGAAGAGTTGAATAGGTGTCCATGGATATGTTTAATGTAAGTGCCATGGGGCAGGACACAATAGAAAAGGTATACAGTACAGATCTGACCAATACAAAACATACAGTATGCTTAAAGGACCTATAGATACATGAACAGAAAAAACACACATGTTGTATGTATACAGCATCCAACCATAAGTAAACTTCAACTTTACCCTGAATTCAGAAAGCATTTGTCTTCTTCATATTTTCAGAGAATATATTAAAATATGTGGAATGTATAATAATACCTGTGCTAATAATCTAGTTTATAAATGTATTTGTTATCATAGATGTGCAATATGTAGAGGATGCATTGTCCAGTCTTTCTAGACTAAACAGCCTAAAAGTGCTATTCTGAAGGAATAAAAAACTATTTGGATTCTGTGCATTTGGATTCTTTGGACTTTCAAATGTGTCCTGTCTAAATGGTTTCAAGGCCAGGAAGTACAAACATTGGGAAGGTCAAATAAAGGGCACACTAAGTAGAAATATTGCACAACACTCTTATTATCATTGTTTAAGAGGGACATCACGTGTACTTTGACAAATACAACGACATATTGCACATAGGTATATAAATAATACATATTTTATATATATTGTATAAATATATTCTATATATTACCACATATTCATAACTTCATAATAAGAAATATTTCACATATTTCATATTTAAATTACCCTCCATCCAAACACTAATACCATCACCATAAGCATAATCAAATGTTCAATCATTGCAACTGAGCTGTTTTTAATACACTTGGGAATAAACAAAAATAAAAAAAACTGTGAACTGCACAGTTCCATCTTCAATTTCATAATCTCATGTTTGCCCTACGAGTGTGTGCATGGCCACACAAAAAGGCACTTTGAAAGCTTAAAGGCTGCAGAGTTATATTAAGACATTAGAGAATATTAAGACACTTTACCATACTTGATCATAAAGGCTGTAAGAGTAGCCTAGGCTCCTCATTGAGTGCACTCACTGGAGCAGCTCTAAACCTCTGCTTCCTCAATAGAGCTGAAGCCCTTGTGGACACCACTTCATCATGCGCTTTATCAAGTCAGAGTGTTGAGTCACTACTAAAAAAATGGCAATGCTTGAAAGTGACATGGCAATAAATATGTATCTAAATATGTTGCCACTAATAGAACAAATCTAACACATTCTTGGCAGTTGGGCATATCAATTATTGCAATTATTTGATTATAAATAGTAACATAGACAATATGACACATCTGCAACTTTGGCAGTGGCAGCCTTGCAATAAAAGGGGGGGAATTAGTTATCAAATTACAACAAAATGTGGGGGTTGATGAGAGATAATGTTTTTGTCCAAAACATTAGTGCAACATGTATGGGGAAAAAAATATAATAAAATAAATATAAGTCCTGCTGTATATAACTATTTCTAACTATGTTTTTAGGAAATCCTACAAAAATATTTGTAACACTATTTTACACACACACACACACACACACACACACACACACACACACACACACACAGAGAGAGAGAGAGAGAGGATTGTTGATCCATTCTTGTTTGAGGATGTCACACTACAAGCTTTATGTACTACAGTTGTTTCACAAAACAAAGATCACAATATAATCTAAGATATTGGTTATCTGATGGTACAACTGATGGCTAAGTTGCTAACGGATGGCTAAGGTGCTACCTGATGGCTAAGGTGCTAACGGATGGCTAAGGTGCTTACTGATGGCTAAGGTGCTATCTGACGTCCCTAGCAGGGGTCTACTCATTCTGTGTGCTCACTGGCACAGCTCTGAGTCTGCTTCCACAGCAGTCGGCTGTGTCTGTCAATCCAGAAAAACTTGTAACCTGTAAGCCATCACTCATACTGTACATGACACTGTGGCATGTGGTGAAGATGTTGAAAGAACCCTTTCACATGAATAGAATTCCAAAAGCAGGTATGAATGCTGATTTACTGTCTCATTAGCAGAGTGGTTATTAGAGATCTTAAGAATAGTCACTTTGTCAGTACTTTGCAATCATTTTACACAATAATTACATCTAAATTTGCCCGCAATTAGTGTGCTCACAGGTTTTGATCTCCACTACAGGGTTTAACTCGATTAGTGTGCTCACTGGCACAGCTTTGAGTCTTTGCTTCCACAGTTCAAAAACAAAGCTGTTCTGTTTCGCCTACAAAAAAAGTACAGTAATTGATGCCACAGTACGCTACTTCGGTCATAAACAGTATTGATTTCAGCTCTGTTTGTGTTCATGGGTGTTCACTATTTTGAGTATTTGCTTTCAAACTCAGAGCAAAGTTGGAGTTCTCCATGTTCACTACAGCAAATCAAAACTTGGCCTGCTACACTATCTCAGCTATAAACTGTATTGATTTACACTTAAGGGTTGAACTCACTGTGTGCTCACTGGCACAGCTTTGAGACTTCCACAGCTCAAAACAAAGCTGGTGATTCCTCAACTGACTCATTTGCAACATTTGTTGGGTTACAGTATTTGTAATGGGTCAGTTCTTAAAGTTGCTTACAGCTTTTTATATCAAAACTACATCGTATTTGTTATGTTAGATAGACGTTTATAAACATTTCAGGTTTCTGCTGAGGTTTTGAGCTTACTCTCTCTCTCTCTCTCTCTCTCTATCACACACACACACACACACACACACACACACACACACACACACACACACACACACACACACACACACACACACACACACACACACACACACACACACACACACACACACACACACACACACACACACACACACACACACACCAATGCCAGTTAGTATAAAGTCTATAAATAACTTCTCTTGTGGTTTTCCATTGTACTGGCCTCATAGTCATCCTATTATCTCAATTATCTCACTGGTACTTTTTATAGTCCTGATACAGCCTTGGCAAGTTACTTCAGACCTCCTACATGCTGAATGCCATATTTGAATGGTAGAATGTCAGACTGGTTGAATGACTGGCTGAATAAAGGGGAATAGCTTATTACAGTAAAATAATGTAACACATACTTGTGCAATGATTGAGTTTGATTATACTGATATCACTTAAAATGTGTTTGATGAAATAGAAAATAGCTTATTTTGAGAGTCAGAGGATAAAAAGAGTTCTTCCACATACTTTCGTAGCCAAAGAATACAGTATGCCTACGACAACTGCAAATCACTCTGGAATGCTTCAAATGAATAAATGCAAAAAAAAAAAAAAAAACAGAACAGCAGCAGAGGTTAAATAAGAGGTCCATGGCACTAAAGGAGGAAGGTGGCATCACACTATCTCCTCACCCATGGTCAGATGGGCAATCTCTGGTGGCTTTCCTGGCTCCTCTCCTGCCTCTGGAAACATCTGCAGAGCCGTCTGTGAAATGTAACCACCCTATATTAGTTTTAGTTCAGTGTTTGGTCATTGCTTCATGATGCTCTTTTTTTGGATCTTTGGATTTTTGGATTGGGTCACAAGTTGGTTTTGTATTGACAGTAAGCACTTTGCGTGCTGCTAATGCATCCACCAGCCTTCAAGCTGTCAATACAAAACATTGTCTTTTGAAACTGAACTATGACTATCACTTTATGTCAGTACATTGCCACTGGACCTCTGAAACAACTACAATCATGTGCACTTAAATATTCTTATATATTCAGTAATCATGGAGAAGTAAGTTGGACACCCCCTTCCGTGTTGATTGGCTGAAATAGTGCAACAGTATGTGGTCTGATTCAAGCCACTTTGTTTTTTTGGCTTCATTACAAATCAAATGTGCATGAACACTGGAACCTGAACAGACCGACAAACAAATATATTGGATCACAATAGCTGATTCCATGGTTGGACCCAGACAGTTCCTTACCCCTTCTTCCACCCCTAGATGACGACCAAGAGGATGACGATCACACCCAGACACACCACCAGAGCAGGAATGCTTATCCAGGTCCTGCTGCTGTCATCAAGGGAAGCGTCACTCTGACCTGGAGAGATGGCATCTGTACACAAACCCAACACAGCCATTTGTATCATGACCGCCTACATGAGCTTTTAATAATGAGGAACTCTGCACATCAATCCTAATCATCTGCCGTCACAGGTGCTTCTCAGTAGGACCAGGGGAATCACATACAGGAAGGAGTCTGGAGCACACTGATCTCATTTGCAATCATCAAAAGATGACTCTGATGAAGACACAGTAGTGTCAAAATGTTAGTGTATTCTTATGTTTGCACCAATTAAAGACAGTGTGTTCCAGTCTCCTTCCTATGTGATGAGCTTTTTATATTGTTTCCCATGATGACAGTGACTGCTAACAGTAATGACAGTGACTTCAAAAAGAGGATGCAACAACATAATAAAACATTCATTCTCAAATAATCACTGTGAAACGGAGAAAGGGTCTACATCTATGCATACAGACCGCGAGAGAGAAGATAAACATCACTCACCTTTGCAGAAGACTTTGCGGAACTCCTGTCAAAACAGATGAAATGGAAAAATTCAGATTTTTGTTGCTGAATTATTGCCCACTATGGTTAGTGTAAAAATCTACTGTGTTCACAGTTCACTAAGCTCACTAAGCCACAGTTCACAGTTCACTAAGCTACGAACATGCAAGGTTTCTTATTTCACCACCATACCCCTGAACAGCCCTTTGTGTAGGTCATATGGGAATGATAGGTGTTGAGAAGGAGATAGTCGGCTGTTCGCTGAAGAACCACAGAGTCGTCCACCTCTTTTTCATTGGCCACATTTCCATGCTGAGCACACAGAGGGACAGAAGCACAAGCAGCATCATATTACAGCCAGATGTAACATCCAGACCTTCTACAGGAAAACAACCAAGAGCTGTTCTTACATCACTGGCCCAGTCCACCTCACATCCTGGCAGGGCTTGTTCACTCAGCTGGTAACGCACTGAGTTGTTAGGCTGTCGGTGTACCGTACACTTTAGGGATGAGGCGTTTGTAGTCAGTGAACAAAGCAACAGGAAATGTAGGCCTACACCTGAGAGGGAGAGAAAGAGAGGGGCATAGATATACAGTACCACCCTCACAAACCTGAATAAACAGGCCTACCAAAGCATCAACTAAACAAGACGTTTCATATTCAAAGCCATCTTCGGGGATTTGTGCCTAGATACAGTACTGCTAAAGCTTTCAGAGGTCATGGGATCATCTGTATAGTGATTTTTTCAATGAGTTTTCAGTGGTAGGCCTACCTCTAGAAAGTTCTTGTTTAACTACTTTTATCCAAATACAGTTGTAGTTGAACTATCAGCAGTGCAGAATATCAAACCACTAGTTCAGCCAAGTTGTACTGTCGTTCATCCAGATACAGACAATGCAGTCAAGATGCCTACGCAGCATAAAATGCCAGCAGCGTTAGTCATAGCCTGTCCTTCATGCTGACTTCCTTAATTAGTCATAGGCCATCCCTATTACATCAGCTAGTGCTGAGATTTTATTAACGACTAGCCTATACTGCAAGCTTGCATAAAGTGTTTGCTAAGTAGCCCAATCGTTACTTAAACATGCACTTAAACATATTCTCATTTTATGTTCATTAAGTAACCACCAACCTGCTCGACGAGCCATTAAAACACCTGAAATTAAAAGTAAGGAATAACCTTTTAGTTATACAGTACGCAAAACTATTTGCTATTGCAACTTATTAAATGTAATTTGTAATGCATTTAAAAGACTGCACAAACTTACCCTCCAATGAGTTGATTCTCCTCTTGATTAATATGATACCTCAGGGTGTAATAGCCTATCCCGAAAAATGCAGCCTAACGTGAAGGAGATCCCGTTACGTTAGCTTTAGGCAGAATGGAGGTCGCTCATTTAGTAAAAGCAAAGATTGTAATGTAGCCTACTGTAAACCGTCTCGACTGGTAAAAGTTTTTTATCGATTAGGCTAAGTGATAACGCGCAGGAACTCAAATGGATGAAACACAAAGGGCAAAATGTAACTAGCTACTAGATTTCATCACTCAAACGTCACTGTCCCACCCACCCAAGAAAAGAAGGAAACCTCGAAATCTCGTGATTCAGGTCTGTAATAACGAAACCGAAAGAATCAGATGCCTTTTAAGGGGAGAACGTCTCTTCTGTTTCCACGTGATGGCGCTGTGCCCCTCCGGTTTTTTAAAACTACTTTGAGAGAGCATGCAAAAGGAACTCTAGAAATAAATTCTCACCTCTTTAAAAATATTTCCACCATGGTTCTTTAGGAGCGCACACATCCCAAATTCTTTGATTTGTACAAGGGGCACACACATCCCAGAGGTTAAAGATAGGTCCTGGACCCAAAAATACAAAGTAGTTTTCCTTTGATTGGGCTTAATTGGCAAACTAATTATCACATGTGTCTGAGCTTGATTTTGATGATTCAAAGAGCCCCGAGACACAATACCATCCATGAGTTTAATTGAAAAACAAAAAAAAATGTTTATGACTTAAAATCCAATTTGCATACCAGTAATCATTTGGAATTCAGTGTAATAGACTGTTGAATTCATTCACTTTTCTCTCATCTTATCAATGTCATCAGTATGTCCTCGGTGGCTCCTCATTGGAAGAATGGAAGAAAAGGCTGCAAAATACCATGTCAATTCTCACTCATGCTTTTCAAGAATTCTGCTAGTATGCTGTGTTTGTGTGTGATTTAGCTGTGTGTCAGAATCAGATAACATATTTGTCAAAAAGAAGTCACTAAATGAGTGAACAAAGCGTCCATTTACCTAAACAGATGAGGCCTTCACCTTAAAACATAGCCACAGACAACAAAATATACAGTAAAGGAGTTGCTTGCACAGAAGATAGATAGATAGATACTTTATTGATCCCCAATGGGAAATGCAAGAATATACAAGGCAAGGCACATTTACACTATATTGCCACAAGTATTTGCCACTTCCTGTTCCAACATGACTGTGCACCAGTGCACAAAGCAAGGTCCACAAAGACATAGATGGCGGAGTGTGTGGATGAACTTGACTGGCCTTCACAACGTTCTGACCTCAACCCAACACATTTGGGATGAATTAGATAGAGTGACGACTGAGAGCCAGTCTCCTTGTCCAACATCAGTGTGCGCTTCTGAGAGACTGCTTAAAAAGTCCCATAAACACTAAACCTTGTGGAAAGCCTTCCCAGAAGAGTTGAAGCTGTTATAGCTGCAAAGGGTGGATCAACATCATATGAAACATTATGAATTATGAATGGGATGTAAGTGTGACTGAAGTTCATTATGTGAGTCAAGGCAGGTGAGCAAATACTTTTGGCAATATAGTGTGCATACAGTCATTTCGCACACAAGGGTAATTCAATGTGCTTTGCATAAAAAAATAATAGTAAAAGCATTAAAGGGCAACATTTTTTTAAAAAGTGTAAAACAGTGGCATGACAGGATACCAATTAACAGCACAGTTACACACAATGCAGATACTTCCACGTTCAGTCCTCATGCTTTCAGTACAATATGTGAAATGTATAATAGTGTTATGCTAATAATAATGCTCAATGATTCATTAAGCTTATACCTGCTTATTAATTGATTTATTATAATATATTATTAAGGTATACATATTAAGTTAAAAAGTGCAATACGTACAGTAGGATTCATTGTCAAGTCTTTCTAGATCAATCAGAAGTGCAATGCCATGCACGCCCCCAGGTGTGCAGACCATCTTATTCTCTCGAGAGAAAACACTCTAAAACTGCTATTCCGACATTGGCAATGGCAAACAAAAGATGGTGTGCACTGTGCAGCAATGAATAATGCACAAGAATACTTTCTTTTTACTTCCACCAAGGAGGCTATGTTTTCATCGGGGCTTTTTTGTCTGTTTGTTTGTTTGTTTGTTTGTTTGTTTGTCTGTTTGCAAGATAACTCAAAAAGTTATGGGTGGATTTCAATTACATCTTCAGGGAAGGTCTGAAATGACCCAGGGAAGGCGATTACATTTTGGGAGTGATCCGTATCACCGTCTGGATCCAGGAGGCGGTTATGTTTTCCCTTGGCGGAGGTTTGGCGTTCTCTGAGTGCTTTTAGTTTGTTTTGTTTTGTTCTTGACAACGACATATTGCACATTTTAAAAAGGTATATAAACATATAAGTTATATAGTATTTTCTATATTTCACATATTTAATTTACCCAACACCAATACCATCTCCAGAAATATAATCAAATCTTTAGTATAGCTTTTAAAGCACTTAGTTGGGAGAGAAAAGGGGGGGGGGGATTAGTTTCAATTTGACGCAGTGAGGATATGGGTGATAACAAACTGGCACTTTGGTACCCACACACATGAAATCGCACAGGCTACTGAGTGGACTGTCAAGAAGCCAAAGCCATCCCTGTGATAATAGTTTGAAAGGCCCATCCACACTGCCATACAGACAACTATAACAGTAATTACATGAACGTCCACACTAGAGCTGAGTTGTGTAGCTGACGACTGATTATTTGGGAGTGTAACACAATGAACATCTACAGTATCATCAGTTAAAAGCACCATAGGCAGCAGCAGTACAGTGAAAAGGCAAACAGAGGTAGTGCTGGTTTGCCTGAGAAGCAATAAGGATGTTCCCATTCTATTTAACTATAGCAGTACTTATTGCTATGCTCCCATCGTTGTCATTACTGTTATAATTGTTGATGGCAGTGTGGACAAGTCACACTGAGAGTTGTCCGACTGCTCATTTAGTGTGCTCACTGGCACAGCTTTGAGTCTCTGCTTCCACAGCTCAAAACAAAGCTGAAGCCCTTGTAGCAACCTCTACTATTCTACCAACCAAGGTATCCCCGGCCCGCAACTGAAGCGCTCGGTTCACGGAGCAAAAAAAATATGTTTAGAGAACTGGTTGAACGCGCCACTATCACATTTGGTGTAGCTAGCTCCACTGATTATTAGTGTCAGCTAATTGCTGCAGCAGACGCAGCGCAAATGGAACGCTTCAGTTACGAGGCCGGTGTAGCCTCCCTGTAAGTCAGTGCTGAGTCTACTGAAAATATAAACGTTTAAGAGTGCCATGGCAATGCCCACAACAGTTTCTTGTATCCTTTGGCTGATCATTTTGTGTGCATTTAGGCACTGCCACCACTACAGTGGGTCATGGAGGTTATGACACATGATGGCACACAAGATCACAACAAAGGCCTGGATAATATGACACATTTCCAACCCTGCCTGATATAAATGGGAATTATACTGCACATCTCAAATTACAAAAAAATGTTAGTGGTCATAACACAGTTAGCTTAGTTAGCTTTTCTAACAATGCAGGTCCTATTCTGAGACGAACAGAATATGAAAGCATATCAAAACTATTTTTGACACAAATTCTGTTGCCAGCACCATTAACACACACACACACACACACACACACACACACACACACACACACACACACACACACACACACACACACACACACACTTTATTTAGTAAATCACATTGAGAAGCATGAATACAAGTTTCTTTCTACTATCAGCGGACGGAAAATGTACTATGATGACAAAAAGGAGAACTGCTCCCTATGATTAGGCTTAGGTTATGGTTGAAAACTGTAGGACGATTTTAAATTAATTCCAGGTTTATTTGAAGGCTGATGTGTTGTTCTTTTTATGGCATGTGTGCTTCTTTTGATACAGTATTCTGAAATCAAATTGGTCCAGAGAGTGATTGGAAAGATTTCAAGTTTTGAAAGATTTCACTCACAAAAACATCCATGCATTACTATTAACTGACTTGGAGCCACCTAACACTGTATTTTGTTTGTCATTTAGTCAATACAACTACAGTATTTCCACTGACCATTACCAACCCATCACCATGTTATTTTGTCACAGCTTTAGTCATTACTTGTAACATTACACGATAGAGCAAAGATGAATAATTGATCGGCTGTGTCAGTTGTGTTGGCTGCGTTTGAATGTTTAAAATTCCATTTCGAAAGGCAGATATTTATGCTCATAAACCGTCCTGCTGTCACAGAGATTATTATTAGGGATATAGTAATAGCTCTTTTAGCAGTTCTACTAAATTATAAACATTTTAGATTGCCATGGTACCACCCACTACAGTTTCTGTATCCTTTGGCTGATACATTAGTGTATACATTATTGCAAGTACTATGACAGTGGTCATTCCTAGCTACGGTCTCCTCTGCACGGTAGTTTTGTAACATTATTCTAATGCTGTAGCTATTACTCTATAGTTTTAAAGTTAATGCTTCCACTACACTGATCAACTCCTTTGGTGGGCTCACTGCCACAGCTTTGATTCTCTGCTTGCAAAGCTAAAAACAAAGCTGCTCTCCTTCAAATACTTCTTCAAAAATAAGTCCAGATATACGTAGTCGTCACAGTACGCCACCTCTGTCCATAAACAGTATCAATTTCTACTTCAGGGTTCAACTCCCTTTCCTGTTCTCACTAGCACAGATTTGAGTATTTGCTTTAAAAGCTGCAGTTCTCCACATCGACTTCTATGAAACTGAATTGCGCAACACTATCTCAGTTATAAACTGTATTGATTTACACTGAGGGATTGATTGGGTGCACACTGACATAGCTTTGAGTCTCTGCTTCCACAGCTCAAAACAAAGCTGGCGATTTCTCAACTGACTGGCTTGCAAAATATGCCATGATGACCGAACAATCAACTATCCAATCAAGCTGGGATATACAGTATACATATATTCCAGTAGATCTATCATACGTTTTTACACAGAGCCTTTTCTATTAAACCTACATTTAGGTGGAGGTTGTAAACGGAATGCTCTTTTAGATAAAAAAAAAAAACCTGACAAGAATTTGAATTTTTTTTAAACTGTTTTCTATTTTATATTAAAGGACTGCCTAACCTTTTGTCATCACAATACTGCCATAGATAATATTATCCATGAGGGGACGGCCCGTACTTCTTTTTTACTATTGAAGTATAACAAAAACACGCACAACAAAGACACAAACACACACGCAAACACACACATACTGTATGAATGCATTCACACCACACACTCAGCCTGAGGAATATTGTTTAAATGTGTCATATTATCTTCGCAACTATCCGTTTAACTGTTTAAGCTCACCTGAAGTCATAAAAAATGTTGAAGACATCATATAATTGCCTATTTTCAGTTTAGACGGCCTGTGTACAGTACAGTACATGTCTGAATTGAGGGTATGAATCACAGTGCCTGATCACTTTAAGCCCTGTATGAACATGATTAATTCAGAAAAGCAGAATTAAAACGAAAGAAATAGCTTACACGGATGGTGACACAGTAGATCAATAGATCTACTTAGAAAGCAATAGATTAACACATTGCATAACACAGTACAAAAGTAAAGACACAAAAGAACAGAAAAAGAAGACAGAGGGTTACTGACACTGCATCAAACGTTTCTCTCATCACCCCTGCCATCGTTCAGCTGGCCGCCTCGCAATGGCTCAAGGTCTCTCAGGTCCTCTCCTCCCTTCTGGTCCTTCTGGAAACATCTATGGGACAATGAAAAACAATGTAAGCATTATAGTAATTTTTCTGAATTTCTGAAAATCTTCAAAGGGCTCTCTCGTTTTTCATTGCATTCGATAATCGACACATACGGACTTTCCTTTGAGAGGAGCTGGAAAGGGTACAGTTGATAAGTCTTCTGTTTCTGAAGTTATAAACTCCAGGTTCGCGAACTACATTGTTGGTGCTTTGTTTTATGTGTAGGGACCAAGAGCAAGCTACTGACCAGGTTTGGTGCTGTTTTGAGCAATATTACTGTTTTAAAAATACTATTTTGAAAGCGTTTGGCTCACCACCCTACGCTAATCCACTGCTTGCAATTTTGGCCTCTATCATATGCCAGTGCTAGCTCTGTAGTGCTTGATAAACAAAAAACTGTCTCCAAAATACTGTCTCCATACTGTCTAGCTGATTTATTTTCATGCAGAGGAAATGTTCACCAGAGTCACACTTCAAGATAAAACTGTTCCTTACCCCTTCTTCTTCCACCAGCAGATGCCGACTGAAAGAGGCAAGATGACGACCAGAAGAGAGACAGCGGTACCCATCACTGCAAAGAAAGCCGTCCATGTCTGCTTGTCGTCCTCATGTGGAGGTTCACCCAGTCCTGAGAAGACAGAGTTTTTAGTACACATGTAGCAGTGGTGATTCACTTGAGGAGGTTGATGTGACAATCTGACCATAGCCCACAGTTAAATTGTAATGCAATGGTTGCTATGAAAGTCGTAACCTTTTAACCTACAGTTAAACCAAGTGGACACAATCAGCTTTGCACGACAAAGGAGCGAATTTACCCGCATCTTATACCCTTTTGTGTTCACATACTGTACATGTTCACCCGTGTGATATCTGGACTATTCCTGTACATCCTCTCCACAAAAATTAATCATGCTACAGTAGTCAAGCTGTCTCCATCTGCTACTCCATCCCCTACTCTTGCAACTTTTGCATATGCTTGTATGTGTGTGCATGTGTGTGTGTGTGTTTGTGCGGGTGGATGTGTGCATATGTGTGCCTTTGTGTGCCTTTGTGTGTGCGTGCATGTGTGGGTGTGTGTGAGTGAGAGACAGAGTGTGTGAGACAGTCCTGCCTTGTAGCCCCTCTCCTCATTATCCTCTACCAGCAGGTACAAATTGATTAATATATTTTATGCCCCCCCACATGGATGAAGTTCCACAAAACGTGCCATACCCCCAGAGGATGTCAACTGAAGATAGGGGCGATTAAAGCAGTATAATATTGCACTTTCATTTTTACCGTGGTGATTAAAATGAGTGATTATGGGCTAGGCTGATGCAGGCACTTCAGACTAATATTCCATAAACATTTTGTCATCCTCTGGGCCATAGTTTAGGCAGTTATTTTGGAAAAACTGATGTTTTGGGTTTTGGGGCCTAGCACAGGGGGGAGCATCCCCCAGGGACCAAAATAAAACTTTTCCGTAAAAGTCAAGTGGGGCTACATGCCCACCAAGCTTCATGCACCCCGGTATTTCAGTGTCCCGGGAATCATTCACCAAAAATTCAGGAAGTTATTAACTTAAAAATGTCATGTCCAGATTCCAGTGTAGGTCTGAAAGGGGCTAGTAATGTGACTAACAAAAAGCACAGTGAGAACCAACTAATCATGGTGCTTTCCCCCCCACAACACAGAGAATAAACATGGCCTATGGAAAACATTCATGTTTTCATTCTGTTTCCCAAAAGACATAGCTCAATCAGTCTGACATTGAAAGCATAATATCTAACAAGCAGAACACTAGTAAAGATACACATTACTCACTGTTGCAGGGGATTTCACGGAGTCCCTGCCAAAAAAGATGAAAAGACAGAAATTATTTTATTCTATTTTATTTATGTATTTTATGTTTATTATAACTCTTGCTGTTGAACTGCATTAAATATGCTAAATCTATTTACATTAACAATGGTAACAATTGCACCATTATACCAAAAAACCTTGGTAATTTCAACATATAACCTGATTCCAACACCATATCAAGCCCATGTCAAATTATGCAAAAGTTTGTTATACCATCATACCTTTGAGCAGTCCACCCTGTAAGTGATGTTGACATGGTATTCTTTCAGAAGAAGAGAAATTGCTGTTCGCTGAAGAACAACAGACCTGTCCAAATCGTCCTCATGGGCCACAACAAAGCCCTTAACATAGAGATGAAACAGACAGAAACACTCATTATTGGCCAAATTTTGCTGCCAGGCATATTACATGCACTTTCCATCAAATGAGAGAGTTACTCTTACATTAATTGCCCAGTCTGCTTCACAGTCTGGTCGTGTTGGTTCACTGAGCTTGCAGAGAGCCGATCCATTTGACTGAAGATTCACTGTACAGTTTAGAAGCACTGCAGGCTGAATCAACAGGCAAAACACCAAGGATATACCTGAGAGAGAAGAGTTATAATCACCCAACTAATATTTGGCAGCCAATTTTGTCAAAAGCAATTTACAGAATGAACACTATACATTTGTTAAAAATAGTAATTTAAAATAAAGTTGAAAAACTTAAATGAAACATAATAATAACAACAACAACAACAACAATAATGGTAATAATAACATCAACAAAAATATCAATATCGACAAGGAGAAGAATCAGTCTCATAGTATCTACCCAGATAGCAAACTTCATTGATTTAAAGTTGAAAATTGGTCAGATTGGTTGATGTTTGGTTGAAGTTAAAAAGTCAACATCAATTCAATGTTTAAGTGTAATCATAATTTCAACGTTGAAAAACTGGCGTTGAATTAACATTGCTTAAATGTTGGGTTTCCCATGATTAAAAGTTAAGCATTTCATCAACATTGTTTCAATGTCAATGTTCCGAAGGTACGGGCCAAAGATTCTAGAATAGAGCTTTGGTACGCGCTTTAATCAACCATCCAATCAGCAAGCAGCATTTTATTTGAATTTTCTCCCGGAGGAGCTGGATCCTCTCGCTGCACTGCAAACGTTAGAGAAGAAGAAATAGAAGTATCAGCTTAACATTTGTAAAGGTAAGTTCGACATTTCTCATTTTTTATCGGTCACTACTGAGAAACTAAACTAGAAAAAGTTGTTAAATGGGTTATTCCAAGATGTAGTTCGACCGTGTTGGTGAAAGAACTGAATTTGTTGTTCGTTAGTGCTAACATCATTATGCTAGTGAGTTAGCAGCTAGATTAGCTATTATGTTAATATTCGTTTTTAGACTTGGAAGTTGGAAAGGTTGCTATTGATTCACGGTTAAATTGTTATCGATACGTGGATGGTTAGTCTAGTGTTGGTTGGTTGGTTACCATTAGCAGGTAGCAGCTACATCCATTTTGAAGATTGGAGCACCAGAACTAACTGCTAACCGTTAGCTTATTAGCTTGCAGAGCTCCAGCCCTTGCCGTGACCCAGCTTTAGCTGCTAGCTGCTACCGAAGGAAGCTCTCGACACCTGGGACCGTTGATCCGCTGAGCTCGGTAGCGAGAGAGCTATGAATATTACCGACACACGTAAAAGAATGATCTGCATATGCGTTGGCGACTCTGGTCGTAGGTGTGACCCACTGTTTCACTGACTAATCAGAAAAACATCATCAAATATTGCCTTTCAAACAATTTCAAACCATTTACTCGTCAGCCAGCGCTTTTGCTGCCCAAACTTCTAAAACTTAAGGCAATCATTTTTCACTGCTAGCAATGCAATCCTAGTGGGTTGTGGTGGGCTCGTCAGTCAGCTCTTCCCATATGGAAAATATAGACAAAACTTATATGCCAGCAATGTGTTTTATATACAAAACTTGTATGATTTACTCTTGAAAGTGGCCCCTTTCTCGTTTTCCTCATACAACGTCATACAGTCCTTACAGGTTACAATGTTTTATATGTTTCAGGTTACACAGATTTAGCAAGGATCTTATAATGGTTTCACTGGCATATAAAAACCTGATAGATTAGTAAATCATAAACGTTTTGTATATAAAACACATTGCTGGCATATAAGTTTTTCTATGTCTTTTCCGTATGGGTTTTGCTGCTCAAACATAACAATTCTCATTTTGGTAGATTGTGGTCGTCTTAAATATCCATATAATGTCATGTCTCATGACAGGTCTCATTAACAGTGGTCTTCTGTCACCACTGTATCCCCAAATTATTGTTTCTATCTTTTTGTTGCATAGCTTTAGCTCACTTCATCATCCTAGGTATGCCACAGCTATCCCCCCCTCCTCTCCATTTGAAACTCCAAATATATGCCTAAAGTGTCCCCTCTTCTTTCTCCTTATGCAGATGTCCTGGCTCTCAACAAAGACACCAGGCAGGATTGTTTTTTCTCTTGCATTCCCATAAGCCTGACTTCCTGATGTCCACTACACTCTGTTCTCAATCTTCTCCAGTCTTTTGCAAACTGTGGTAAGTATCCCCAAATTCTTGTTTCTATCTTTTTGTTATATAACTTCTACATATCACCTCACCTCATCATCCTAGGTCTGCCACAGCGATATCTTTCTCCCTCTCTCTATTTGAAACTCCACATGTATGCCAAAAGTGTTCCCTCTTCTTTTTCCTTATGCAGATGTTCAGATGTCCTATAAGCCTGACTTCCTGATGTCCACTACACTCCGTTCTCTACCTTCTCCGGTATTCTGCAAACTGCGGTAAGTATCCCTTCATTTGTTGCACAACTTCATCAAACTTTATTCTTTCTAGCTCATTCCTTTTTTTTTTTTTTGAAAGACATCTCTGCCCGAGTACTTTTCCTTTTTATTTTACTTTGTTACTGCTCTTACTCCTCCCATCCGTTTGTCCATGGAAGTAATTATTTGACTTAGAAACTCTCTAAATCTCATTACTTGACACGTGTGTTTTCTGTGCTCTCTCCTTTTAATAATCAGAATGCCTCCTTGTGTTGGATTCATGATGTTCACCGTACTGCACGGCCTACTTTTTTTCTTCGCAAGCTATGGAAAGAAACTCTGTTCAGCTCATGAAAGGGACTGTTCACATTTTTTTACTTTTGTGGAGGAAGCAGGGTATCCTGGTAATTTTATTTTGCAGCTACTATGCTCTCGTCATAGATACCTTGCATCCTACCCAGTGAGTACACTATACGATTTTGATTTCCAGTATCTGATGGACATTTTGACTCCCATGTTGAAATATGATTATTTTATCATATTTTCTCATTACAACCTACAATTTGTATATATAGGCCCAACAAAGAGAAATCTGAACTGGCAAAGATGTCAACACACTGCTGTTCTTGTACCTAATAATAACTTTGAGTTAGTCATGGCAAAATGTGTGCAAAATATGTGATGGTTGACTTCAGAGTAAACACTAATTTTTGACAAAACCCTTCACATTGAACTTGTAGTAGAGTTGTTTGCATTAATTGAACAGGCCATCTTTGTTTTTTGTATGTGAAGGTCATTAACAAGGAATAAAATGATTGTTTTCATATTAAACACCTTTGTTATTCATTTTGCTTAGTAAGACTTGAGACAAATGTTAAGCCAACTTGAATTCATGGTTATTATGGCAATGGTATGTTTGGTGAACTGTGCTTTTTTAAATTCATTTTTACTGTTCAAAGCGCAGTTTGTTGCACTGTATTTATTACGGACATGTTATGCCAGCCGATACAACCAGATTGTATTTGACCGTATTCATAGAGTGCATGAGTGAGTGTCACGTTGTCCCGGTAACGCGATTTCCTGTTAACAAACGACCTATATGTGGCATTTTCTATCGCCTCACCGTGTTGTTTATTTCAAAATTAAAATAAATGAATTTGAAACGGTAAAAATCACTACCATGTCGAGGCGCTTATGTATGCTTCTGGTGTACTAAAAGGAGACGTTCACGCTAGCATTAGCTAACTTCATGTAATCATAGATTAGCCCAGCTTGCCGTTACATTATACACTTTCCCCCCCCATACTAGCGTGAACATTAGCCTACACCAGAAGCATACATACACGCCTCGACATGGTAGTGACTTTTACCGCTTAAAATTCATTTTTCATTTTGAAATAAACAACACGGTGAGGAAATAGAAAATGCCACTTGCAGGTCGTTTGTTTATAACAGGAAATCGCGTTACTGGGACAACGTGACACTAACTTACGCAGTGAGGTTCTGGAACCAGCTGCCGGTAAAGCATGTATATGACACGTTTTCAATGTTGAATCAACCAAATTTCAATATTAGTACCATTGAATGAGGACTGAATCAGTGTTGAATCAACGTTTGATTATCATTGAAATTTCAATGTAATTTCAACGGCAATCACATCTGGTTGAATCAACGTTGAATCCACGTTTTAGATGATTGAAATTGTGATGTTGTTTCAACGGCAATCTCATCGAGCGCTTTCAATGTCGAAACAACTTCGGAGTTCAATGCAGATTCAACGAATCCTTTCAACGTTGATTCAATGCCATTTTGCTATCTGGGTAATATTTAGGAAAGTTTCAGACCAATTAACCAAGGTGTTGTCAATGTCTGTCAACACTTCCTATTTGGAGGAATTGGCCACATTAAAAGATCAATAGGGATCAGTGGCGTTAAGTGACACGCGAAAGTTGAAAAATGCATCGTATTACAAGTGAAATTGGCCTAGTGCGCGTGGTTTAATGATAGCAAGGCACCTTTTCTCAACTGAGGTTTGCTTGGCTTGCCGGTGAAGTACCCGATTTGGTTCCCCCAGTTCGTGTTTCCCCTGGATTAGTGTATAGGTCTTCCTGCAGAAGCTCTAGTCGGCTACCGTAGCTGAAAACCGGAAAACGCAATTCAGTACTGACAATACGTATGGTAACCTAGCCACAACGCAAGAACTTTAGTATAGTGGCGTAAAGGAAACACGAATTGGGGTGGGGAACAAAATCGGGTACTTCACCGTTCGATTTTGTTATCACTGCAGATAACGAGGCCTACATAGGCCCTATGTGGTGGCAGACTTCTTACTACTTCATCCTTAACCACACCATTTTAACCAGAAACTCTCAGAGAACGCAAGTAAATGCATTGCTAAATAGAGTTATGATGAGAAAAAAATGATTTTTGAAATAACAGGCGGCATGAACTGGCTGATCGGCGTGAACTTCCATCCAACTTCCGGCAAAAACACCAATGAACTGCGTTTACTGTCTATGATTAACTTCTAACTGGTCAACCATTCAAATAGTTTAAGGATTGACTACATAATCAATCTAATCAATCTAATCAATCTAATCTTGAATTTCCCCTTGGGGATCAATGAAGTATCTATCTATCTATCTATCTATCAATGCCGTTATAGGCTATACAGGCTCTGGGGTCGACAGTATTTCGACAGGTCGGCTATTTCACATCGCAAGGAGCTCGGATTGCATCACATCGAATAGCCTACGACGTCTAAAGTCTAAAACACTGCAAATTACAAGTCTACAAAGCCCGCAAGTTAAATGCAAAGGCTATCCTAATCGCAACTGTAGCCCGTGCTATTGGGGAACAGGCTACAGGCTACTACTCACCCTCATCAAATGTCATGCTGAGTAATGGAATGGTCAGCTGCTGGCTGAGAAGCAAAAAAATAAAAGGCTATGAGCCTAGGCTACTGCTTGATCCGTTTGACACCACACCCGAAATACATGCGCAATATGTAGCAGGTGTTTTTAAAAAAAGTGCGTCACAAGGATGGGGAATACCTACCAGACTGGTGACTTAAAAGTGCAACACCTCGTGTTTGCAGGGAATATATTCAAAAAGACCTCATCATTTAGGCTTGAAGACAAAAATTTTCAAGGAGATTTGTATTCAACATGTGAATAAAATCTTATTTGGAGCTCTTTTATCTTCACGGTTGCAGTGTGGCTCTAGCTGCGTATGAATAATGTTGATTTGTTTGACATCAACATGGATGGACAGGTATCAGAGCCAGTGTGAATGGTGGCTCTCAACTCATCCGAATTCTGCCCCCACAGCTCTTGCTCCCTGGTGCACTGCTGCTCAGTGAAAAGACAGCTATAGCCCCCGGACTGACTTGGGCTTCCACCAGGACCTGGCTGGTATGCTGGGCCACACCACTGGGATGCTCATCCTGTGGTCAGAACCACTGCCATGACCAGCATAACCGGGTCCCCTCATTTCACCAAAGTAATCTTGCACTCACTCCTTCACTGCATGCACACTGGTGAAAGGATAGGCCTACTCTGCCTTCTTCTCACTTTGTGAGTCGGCTCAACAGTGCTCCTGACCAGGATGGTCAAACCGATGCAGTGTCACTTCCTTGTTCAGAGCCATAGGGCCTGTGCTGATAATACGGACTCTATACAGGACCCTACTCCCCCATGGTGGGCATGCACAGACTATAGCACACAGTGTAGAGCACTACACCCTGCAGTCTGCATGCCCTCCACTGCGCTCACAGAAGTCTATCTATCTACTGAATCTATCTATCTACTGTATCTATCTATCTATCTATCTATCTATCTATCCACTATATTGCCAAAAGTATTTGCTCACCTGCTTGACTCACATACATGAACTTCGGTCACATCCCATTCTTACTGTAAGACAGTGTTTGCAATGTAGATGGAAACATATTTAAAATCAACGTGTAGACAAAATATGAAATATAAAACATGTCACAATAAAAAATATCACTGGATTATAATGTTTATAAATACACATAGTGCTCAACTCAATCTGTTTGAAGGGCAGAGGTGATAAACATCTATAAAGGACATCTACTGCATGTCATGATGGACATACTACAAGTGCACACACTGAGATGCATCATGAACTATGAAGGTGTTCTTCCTTGATCAAAATAAACTCTAATATCATAAGAGGTAAAAAAAACAAAGCGGTAAGAGACCTGAATAGCATCCAGGGCACCTGCTTCCTGTTGGAGTAGCATTCATTAGGAAACCTCCCCATATTCCCACACATGTTACATCACATTTTAATCTTTGTTTATTGAAAGAGGAACTAGAAAGGCTCACACACTACAAAGTCAAGTATAAAATGATATAAAATAGAAAAAGGTTTACATTATTACAGATAAAAAAAACAAGTCTGCTTGTATGTGATGCTGTATAGACACTGCATAATTTAGAAACTAGGCTACATATGATGCAGAAAAAGGAAAATAAAAATAATTCAATCAAATCAGACCGTATGTTCAATAAGAGATATGAACCCTTATTAGATCATTTAATCTTAAGCAGTCATCTGTCCCCATCAAGATGTTTAGTATTGCAAACAGTTTCCTCAATTTCCTCTAAAGACATTCATTTGTATTTTCATAGGCATAAGAGGCATCACTGGCAACCACAACCACATAAAGTAAGAAAAGTAAGCACACACAGAGGTAAAATAATAATAAATGACCTTGTCCCTCATTTACATAATCAAAGTGATGCATGATAATTCGACATCTTACAGGCCTTAATACCTTCTATTAGAAGAGATAGATTATAAAATGGTTGACAAATAGATTCGCTGTGGTGATACCACCTAGCCTGGCTAGCGCCTACCACTTCTCAAATTCGACGTGGTCTGGCAACCAAACGTTCATTTTCTTATATTTGAAAAAAATGCCCAGATCCGTTCATTGGGCTGCTGTCTATCAAGTGCGTCTGTGCATAGCTCATCATTGTCTTGTTTATCCCCCTGTTCTGTGATTGGTCCCCTACAGTATCTCAGGCAAAAATTAGGGCGGTAGTTTCCAGACTGCCTTAGCAGCGTGAATTAAATTGTGTGCAAGGCAGCATGGGTACACCCAGGCTAGATACCACCAACTATTCTATCGATTTTCTACGCAAGTCGACTGGTTGAAATGTTCCTAGTGGTCCTTAAACCTCATTATGTCACAGGCGATATTCTATTTACATATTATGTTATATTATATTATAATTATAATATATTATATTATATTATATTATATTATATTATATTATATTATATTACATTACATTACATTACATTATATTATATTATATTTCACTTCTACACTCCACGTGTTTCATACTCGTAAATATAATTCTTTACGAGTCACTATATATATCATACAATATTTTTTGGCTGAGCAAATGAATAAACAAAATTTCCCTCTGGAATGTGTCTATCTATCTCGATCCATCCATCTATACAACTCAAACTCAATTAGTAGGTAGTAGTACTGGTGTCAGAACTATGGCTGGAACGAAGCTGCAGGAATATTCTTCAAATCTCACTTTCACTCATGTCGTATTGCCTTATTATATTACATTATATTATATTATATTATATTATATTATATTGTTTCTATCAGAGAAAATGCAGGCCTGTTATCTGCTCTATTAATGATGAATAAAGCCTTTTGTCTCACAAGAGCCCGTTAATAACAACTGTTCAAAATAATAGGAGTAAATAATTACCCTGGAAATCCAGAGTTCTCGCGAAAACACAATTTGAATTGTGTCCGCAAGATACTCTGGCAATGAGCAATGATGCATGTTACTAACTCAACATTGGAAAATAATGTTCACCTAAAAACAGACAACCCTATCAAATGTTGCATATCTACAGCTTTGGATTGTTGTGAGCTTCCACAGCTCAACCATTTTGGAATATACTGGCTATGTGTCTATGTGTGTTTGGAAACAGCCAATCCAATTCACATTAACAATAAAAAGAAAAACCTTAATAGTTATGTATGAGCTGAGCAAATATTAATACGGAAGTTGCAGGAAGCATTATTGTAAAATGGCTACAAGAAAGAAACTATGTGAAAAAAAGCAAATAAATGAGTTGCTACATGAGTGTAATCTAACAGAAAGGAAATAATGAAATAAAACTGGCACAAGGATCATTGGACAAAATCCTACTCCTCACAAAATCTGTCTTCGAGAGGCCATGTTCTGAAGATCAATATCCTGGTCATGTGCATCTGGGACGCCACGTCTAAAAATAAATTGCATAACCATCCATTAGGATCCTTTGGGATTATCTGGTACCATGTTACATTATTAGCTAAATTTTTTAAATAAATTATTTACAAGTTACTAAATTAATAACAGACATTTGGCAACAAAATATGAAGTTGTAGGTTCTGTGCCAAGACTGAGGAAGGTTAAAATACTAGAACATTACAGGCTTAATGTTTATCTCAGAGAGGGAATGCACATGTGCCTCCAGCCAATTGTTTAAGATCAACTTTTGACATTATGCTAACATTATTTTTTCATACCGTGATTTTTTCAGACACCAAACAACAGCCAAGCAACCAAGAACAGTGAAGATGGCAGCGACGACACACGCAATGATTGTCTCTCTCTGGGGTAACTTGAAGCCTGTTAGGACACAAATATTGCCATTTATTTACATATTGGCACTTAAATATTGGCATTTATTGTCACAATATTACCGACGATAGTAAATAATTACCTAATAAAGCAGGAGCTGAAGGCTCTGTATGGGGCAATGGGTGTGTTGGCTTTGACAAGTACATTAAGTGCAGCACGCTGCTTGCCTAGGGTGTTCACCACCATGACACTGAAAATGAGTACCGTTGTGCCCCAAAGTTAGGACAAAGGTCCAAAAGTTAAGGACACTCATGGAATCGGGTTAACATTAGTGGGCAATAATAACATTAGTATCGAAACTTTCCAAATGAACAATATAGCATTATTATCGAAATGTCCATAGATGGCAACTATTTATTATAACGTAATTTATTGTAGTAACATTTTTTTTTGTGCTTATTCACATTGGTCAGCAATTTCCATCTCCATACAAGCCAATTATTTAGTATAGCTAATGACATAGTAGCATTACTTTTTTTACGTGTTTTTTCCACATTTGTCAACAAACCCACATTTATGACCCAGTATCTTTTTAGTCACTTAATAACTTGGTGAGCTCTGCAGCTATGGTTTTGTTTTATGTTTATCCAGTATACAGTAATTACTGCTGCTGGAGCAAAAAACAATGCCACAGTGGATTGTCCAGAAGAGCATGCCCTTCTACAGCACTCTTACCCCTGGAACTGACATCAATGCCTGTCTGCCACTGTTTACAAAATATATGGTAAGCATCTGTTCTGCTTTTGGTAGCAAAGTGTTGTTCAGGATATCATGCAGACGTGCTACGGTGGTGGCGGAGGGTCAGAAATGGTGACATGTTACAGCGGTGAGTGAGGCCTTGATATGAGGCGTTGAAATGCAGACAGACGGCCACTCATGCCAAAACTCCGGACGTATCTCCAAAAAGGAGAGCACACTCTCTCTGTCTAAACAGAGAGCTCAAAAACCAGACTGTCCGGGCAAAATCCAGATGGATGGTCACTGGTACACAACGTGCACAGGACCACCGTCACGCTATCTGGCAAAATATTCTTTGGTCACTGTTATTTAACAACTTACCGGCTCCCATTGACTTCCATTCAACACATATAAACAATATGTCAAAACTACCATAATTTCCTGTTAAATTAAATATTTTATGGCGATACTGCACTGCAAGGCCACCAGATGACGCCAGTTCACTGCTTGCTTTTACATCCAAAAAAAGCTAGAAGTGCAGTGGCATGTCTCCATCTGGTGGCCTGAATATGTAATGCAGCACTGCTCAAACCAAATTATATTACGGTATTCCTGTCATATTATGTTGTACCAAAATGTAGTTTATTATCAAAGTGAAATGGTTGCTGGCTTAAGTCAGCAGGGTTAGATTGACCACATAATTACCTCCGCCAAGGAGGTTATGTTTTCATTGGGGCTTGTTTGTTGTCTTGTCTGTCTGTCTGTCTGTCTGTCTGTCTGTTTGTTTGTCTGTCCGTCTGTTTGCTAGCAAGATAACTCAAAAAGTGATGGACGGATTTCAATGTAATTTTCAGGGAAGGTCAGAAATGACTTTGGTAGTGATCCGTATCAGCGTCAGAGAACCGGCAGGTAGAAAAGAGTGTTTTCTGTAGCACTCTGCAGCAGGTGAACAGAATGTTGCAGCAGACAAACTAATTAAATTTTTACAATTCTGATTATTAACTTATCTGCATCGAGTCACTCTAGAGAGAATCACGATGCATATACAGTACTGTAAGAATCGATTATCTTTCCCACCCCTAGTGACCTGACTGAGAAAGGCTCACCTTGAACATGCTCTGGAAATGGTGAAGGAGAGGAAGTAGAGGTATACAGCCGGTCATCTGCAAAACACACACACACGCACACATTACAACAGATGGTCTAGACCAGGGGTGTCCAAACTTTTTGGCTCAAGGGCCACATTGGGTCTTGGAAATTGACCGGTGGGCCATAACCCCCCCCCCCCCCCCCCTACCCTAACCCTAACCCTAACCCCCCCCCCCCCCCCCCCCCCATTTGACATGTACACAATGCAGTATACATAACATAACATATATAACTATTTCAATGATAATAATGACAAAGTTATTTTGTTGTAGAAAATAAATTCTTTAAGAAATACGGTTAATATGAGGCTGTTTAAGTCATTTATAAATGGTGCACTGTCACTTTAAGACTCTTGCCAGCTCCACTCAGTGGCTGCTGTGCCTATCACCGTTGCTCAGTAGTGAAACTACTGCTGTCTTCACGTTTTTCTTAAACGTTTCTTATAAGAAGGAGATAACAGTTATCAACAATGACAAGCCAGCTGGCGCGCTCTTTACCTTTCGTGCGCGCTCAAACGCGTTCCCAATTAGCCAACGTTATGAGTAACGTTATGACTTATGAGTATCATCTCTATGTAACATGCTGTTTTGATATTGACATTGTAAACGTTCTCTAAGAAGAGTGTAAAGGAGTTTGCAGTAATGTTAACCACAACGTCGTTGCTGGAAAGAAATAGCGAACAGCCAATGATAAGTGTGGCGGGCCATATCTATAATAAACTAATAAATGCTCCGCGGGCCGCACTAAAGTGCGTCGCGGGCCGCAGTTGGCCCGCGGGCCGTAGTTTGGACACCCCTGGTCTAGACTAAAGTGATTCAATCCATAAAAATCACAAGCAGTCTTGCTTTTTATTTGACAAATAGGAAGCCAATACTTACATGAACAGGGCAGAATGACCACAAACTGTAACACAGATATAGACAATATTGATATAGAATAAGTTGCAACATACTGTAATATCTGTTTAAACAGTAAACGGGGAAACTGATGATAGACAGTTGACTTACATTCATTTTAGGACAGTCTGCACTGAACATGACCACGTTCAGAACATCGTTGGCCACAACCAAAGCCTCAAAGCTGCCATTTACAACAGGTGAAGTAAACTGTGTATCTGTCTGGCCATCATTTTCATAATACGCACACTGAGTATTCTGGAATGGATGGAAAAAAGACTTAAAAGGCAAGTTTATTTCTGCAGTTAATAAGTGAAATAAGACATGGCATAATTCATAAAATAAAAATAAAAAAAGCATCTGACAGCATGAGACTGTGCAGGCATACAGCTAATGGATGGGATTAAGTCTTTTTAGGTACAAATGTCCATATGAGTAGAAATTATTTTAATTCAGTTCTACATGGTACTGCAGATTAAGGTAGGAAAACTATAGCAGACAAAAGGCCTGATGCTCATGTATGTGCAGGTTTCAGAAAGAAAGCCATATTATGAATAGATGGTACCATCATGCATCCCCTCCCCTGCAGTGCCAAAGTCACATGACCACACAAGATAATTGACTCAGAAGTAAAAGCATGTTTTGACTGGTACTGCACATTTGTCAATTTTGCTGAAAAACTACAAAAATGGACGTACATTGCAACTCCATGAGGTGCTACAGTGGCGCTCTGGATCAACCACGCTGGCAGCAATCGAGGGTGTAATCCGGAACTTGTCTACATGGCCCTCTCTGGTACCAACACACTGGAACCCCAGCCCTTCTGATTTGGCCACAGCGAAGCAACATGACATGCATGCAATAACTGAGGGAATAAGATCACAGAGACAAAAAATCTCAATGGTGAATCTTAACAACATGTCATATTCACAACGTAGGGATTAAGCACTAGTTTCATTCTTATGACTCTGCCGATTTATCACTCCGCTATTGATAAAGGTCATGAGGAGCAGGATATAGCAGTGAGTGGAGGAATGTCCTGTTTCTGTCAGCAGATGAGAAGGGCCTCGGCATGCCACTGATGTGACTGATAGGCTCATAGGTTGGTGAGGGGGGATGCTAGCCAACTAGTTGAGCACAGTGATTCTATGCTTTTGTGAGAAAGATATTTAAATGTATACCCCTTGAGAGGAAGCATCTTGTTTTCCAGGGGGTCCTCAAAGCATGCCGTTTTGAAAGCAAAATTTCCCTTGTAGATCTTTACAAAATATGATGGGTAAATAATCATAAATCATGGGTAATAGTAACACCAAACACACCTGGCTCTCACTCAAGCACACCAGTGTGTGTGATCATGGCAGTTGCAAAACCGGCTAATGCATTAAGCTGGAAATCTGGTTGGATAGGATTTTTTTTTAGCAATGTGTCCACACGAAACAATTTGTATCTGTTGTGCAAAAGCATAAAATATGTACCGTAGCTACCGTATAAGTACAGTTATTATCATATTAGTACATTGGTATAGACTGGTAGGACCCAAACAAACATGTTAGCAAATTTCCATTTCAATGTCAATAGGGCTCGGGATCATGACGTGAAAACTTTGCGGGCGCAGCCATATTGGCAGCTTCACTCCTTGGTTTACTATGGATTACTATGGATTTACTCCCGCCTATTAGTGTGTTCCTGTTACTTAGTTTTTGCCCTCTTGGTCGTATGTTGCTGTGTAGTGGGGTGTAACAGCACCACCCATGATCGAAAGAGGAAAATAATCGCTAATACTACATTTCTGCTTGTCTTCTGCATCTGAATGAATGGATATTACGCTCGGTGCGCTACCAATATGGCGGCTATAGCCTATTCCTAGAATGCAAGGCTTGTTCCCGAGCCCTATTGAGATTTGAGAAACTATTGGTATAAAGTACATAGTTAGGTTGGTGGAGGAGACCTAAGATGAACATTCTCAATAATAATAATAATAATAATAATAATAATAGGCCAAACGATAACAGTAACAATAATAATAACAATAATAATATATATTAACCCTAACCCTATATTAACCCCCATAATATAGGCTATATTAACAAATTAACCCTGTGTTTCTACACCTTTTCAAAGGCAGCAAATCCAGGTGACGGATAAAATGAATGAATGAATGAATAAATTAATTCATTAGGCTACAACTCATTCCAGCACAGTAGGTCGGAGTGGGCCTATCCACTGTCACGTTAACATGATTGTTATTGAAATTGCCTGGTGGGTAAAGGTAAACACCCAAACACCAGCCAGCGAGAGCTTTACAAGCAAAACATACCCACCCATTTACTTTAATATGGAAACTCGTTCGTTCGTATGCATTAACTTCATGATGCAAACATGGCGAACAACCAAATTTAAACACATTCAACACGAATTAGACTAGGCTATATTAGCCAACAAACTAGCCTAGGGAAACCCCCTCAAGTGGCTACCTATAGTAGCATAGCCTCCTAGCCTTCTGTTAACTGCTTCTATCCTGTATGGCTAACGTCAAACAGTCGATGCATTTTGACCCTGTTTTATTACAGTTTCCCATCGGAGCACAAAATATAGTGAATGGACATTAATTGTACGTGATTATAGCAATTTGAGTCGGCTACATCAGGAATTTTAACCAGACTTCCGCGGTACGTAGGCTACGATTTACCCGAAAATAACTTTTTAATCAACCTGTTGTAGAATCAGTAGAATAGGCTACCACTCGTTTAAATCTTTAAATCTCACATCTGGAAGTAGACTAAGAGTAAGCAATGGATAACTTTACCAAGATATGAAGACATCATGTCGGAGGCCACCAGAGCATAATTTTGAAAGTGAAAGTAGTCTAATGTGTTATTTATTTATTTAGCCTACTGACGCATTGGGATTTCATTGGATGATGAGCGACGTCACATCTCTCTCTCTCTCACCTGCCGTTAACTGACTGAACGCCGCCTCATCCGCGGCTAGGTTTAACCGGCCATTCCCCGGCTAGGTCAGTGAGGACAAGAGGCGCGATATTCCAAAGCCGCCTAGGTGTAGGCGTAAACATGTAAGAACTGGGTGTGAAGTTGAACAGTGACCTACAACAACATAGGCGTCGAAGTCTCGTGACACTACTGTCATTCTCAAAACAGCGCCAGCGGTCATAGCCTTGAAAAATCGTTTTTGCCATGTTTTTAAGAACAAAATGTCATATATCAGGTCATGAATGATATATATATATAAAAAAAACTCTGTAAAGATCTTGTAAATGACTGGAAAGGTTATAGTGCATGTAGGATAAGTGCTTCAGGAGTGGAGGTAAAATAGATAAAAAAATAAAATAAAAAAAACTTGGCTCCAAATTAGCCAACTGCCTATCTCATGGGAGCACAATGATGGTGACATCCCATGTGTTCCTCATCGCATGCATTCATTTGCCTTCCAGGTTCAGTACTTACTGTAGGTGCTTCATCGACTACATGAACATGAACATGTAACATGATTCTGTTGGATGAATTCATTGCTGTGCATGAAACAAGTAAATTCAACAACATTGTGTTTGAAAGAAAAAACATTTGTTTGTTTAGTTTAATGTTTTGTGGTTTAGCAAATGTGACAAACCCTCTTTTCCCTTCCCCCTTGTACGCTTACCTTACTTGATTCAAAGTGGAATAACTTAATAACTATAAGTGGAATATCTTAATAACTGAGAAAATCATGGAAGGCCAGCCATAATACCTCTACAAAGCACTAAAGTTAATGATGATGGTGCAATTGTTCAACACCATATGAGCCCCTCCTAAAGTCAAGCATAGATTGTGAAAATGTGTGTGTTTGTTTGCAAGTACTGACACTATACAACTAGGCCTACATGACCTGCAACAGAAACACAGCAATTTCTCCATCAAGCCAACCATGTTGGAGCAGCATCAGTGGATTTTGTTACAGTAAACAACTCTATGATCACATTGTTATCACAGTCAGAGGCTATCTACAATGTAACAAGAAGACACAAAAAAAACCCTCCTTATAAGTGCATGGTTAGTTATTAACAACAATATGCCATTGTCTACACATATCCTTCCCCTTCCTGTTTGCTTCCTCATTCACTTGAATTGGGAAAAGCTGCCCGATAACTGCCCAAAGTGTGCTACCAAGACAGCCGTCAACTGGGGGGACTTGCCTGTTTGGCTATTAAGTCATGATACGTTAATGGGGTGATAATTCTCTTTCTGGGTCCCATGTCTTTTAGAGATACTCCTTTTTTCTCAGACAGTCAAATCAGCATTTTTTTTAACTATTCAGAGTAGCACTACTCACTTGTTGCCTCAAGTCCAATTTCTTTGCAGAAATCTGGATGTTAGCATTGATTATATAATATTGTATATTGATTATATAATCTGTCTGCACAGCTACAGTAATCTGTTGGTTAAGCGACTTTGCTTTACCCTCACTAAAACAGAGGTGATGGTGATGAGGTTTACAAGTTGCGAAAACCAGCTGACTGTGCTAGTGAATGCGTCTTGACAAAGATGCGCAAACGGAGTGCAAATGGCTAGCCAGTTCTGACCCAGATCTGTCTCTGATCCGTAATTCCGATCTCTTCCAGTATTGTGCCGTTGGAAAGAATGACCCTGACCTAGGTCTGATCTGGGAAAAATGCTAAGTAAGACTTGGCACAAATCTGGCCCAAATACATTTTTCTGTCTGGGTAGCCATTCAATTGTGCAGCAAATTGTCCACGGACCAGCAATCTCCTCGAGGAGGTCCTAACCCTGCAGATCAGAGAGCGCATGCTCTAGGAACAGAACACAGTTGCCTGTTCAGTGTATCCATGGGTCAGTCTTCAAGGAAAATAACAAGTGTCTTGGTGCGGTTCGGGGGTGGGGGTGCGGCCGCACCCTCCGCATCCCCACTTCCAACATCACTGGACTGAACTTTGTTGTTGGTCGTCAGGATGAAAAGCTTGTAGTTCAATTTGCTGTCCCCCTGGAGCTCCCCTGGTCCTCCTGCGTCTAGATAGAATTGTGCACAGGGCAACAGGGCAGTCAGTGTATCATAGGGAACGTTTAGAATGACAAATACCTCGTATTTCACATCTTTAAAAATGTATATAGATACAGTAGGTGCTATTTACACTTCACTTGATGTATTTTATATTAAACATTTTACAAGTCAACAAACAGTATGAAAGTTAATGGGCTGTGAATGAGTAATGAGAGTCATAACTAGAACTTCATAATATGGATGTTTTGCTGTTTTGGGCCATGTTCTCAACATAGAGAGTAGACTGTGGGTATACCTTATGTCAACTCTTTGACTGCTTAAAAGATCGAGGCTTCATAAATTAGTTATATTCCTTTTTCATTTTTATATTCATACAAATGGGATTCTATACCGTTTCATGATGTGGATAACAGCCACACTGCCGAAGACAGTAACGATGACAAATACGACTAAGGGAAGTACGGTCTTCAACAGGACATCTGTATCTGGTGTTTTTTCTATTGCCTCTGTTGGTGGTCTATGCCTTTCTGAGTCCCCTGTGTGATCTGCAACACACATACAGTACATATGCTTTTCGAGTGCTTTTCGTTTATTATTGTTTTCTGTAAATATTTCCTGTGGAAAACAAGTATCTCCACCTGTATGATCATGTCAATTAAACTGAATTATATCAGTTTTCAATATCCATAGCTGTAATCATGGTAATACAGTAACACCTCACAATGCATGCATTTGTCAATTCATTCATTTCAGATTTTAGCACCCCAACATTCTTAGTAAACATGACTCACTACATTTATATTGTAAAACCTTACTCTGATTGGTGGGAATTGATGGCGGAGAGGAAGACGACTTTTTACCTGCAAACACACACACACACACACACACACACACACACACACACACACACACACACACAAACCCATGCACATTACAACTCATTTTTTAACTCAGTCATATTCTTAATCTATGAGATACACTGTAAGAAATTCAATGTGATTTTATCCAGTTTAAACTTACATAGGCAGGGAAGATTCTTGGCAATAAACTGTAGAACACACAAAGACATGTTAAATGACATTAGTATGTAATGGCATAAAAATGGCATTAAATGGTTGAACTGAGTGGGTGACATACATCCTCCTGAAGACACTCCACAGTGACTACAACAGGTTCCACTTGGCTCTCAATGACAACAGTCTCAAATGATGCATTCACAACAGGAGCTTCAAACATCATGGCATCCTTTTCTGGTACTTCATAGTCATAGAAGGCACACTCCGTAATCTGAAATATAACACAAGAGAAAATGAAAAGAAACAGATTTATTTTTAAAGTAGGCCTATTAATTTAATTAGGCTAGTGGATATAATAATTTTTACCTATGGTAATGAGAGTTTCACTGATCAAGTGTCATGAAGCCAAAAGCCTATTACAGCACATTTGTGGGAAATGTGTGTCTAAATCTGAGTGTAAATATGAAGCCATTTTGATACACCTACACAAATTTTGACATGGATTAAATATTCAACAGCATTTCAATTTTCAGGGTATTGTGATATCATGACGATATTCTGTGAACTGTGCCAAAACTAGCAATTGGTGTATTTTTGACGTCCCCTAAAACCTCCATACGTTGCAGGTCCATGCAGTGGTGCAGTGATCCTTTGCCTCATCAACTACTTCAGTCATCGGAGGAGAGATGTAATACTGATGAAAGCCGTCTTGTGGGCTGCACAAACACTGGACCTTCTTCTGTGACTGTGACTGTGACTGTGTCACCTTCACGCACCATACCAGGTACAATACACCTGAGGGTGCAAGAGCCCAGATAGTCATGAGCAAAGAAAACAAGAATCCCCTGGTAACAGTGATTTTCCTGGTAACAAATTAGCATA
Organism: Sardina pilchardus; assembly: GCF_963854185.1. Classification (NCBI taxonomy): domain Eukaryota; kingdom Metazoa; phylum Chordata; class Actinopteri; order Clupeiformes; family Clupeidae; genus Sardina; species Sardina pilchardus. Next base: position 22,774,171 of record NC_084999.1, read on the forward strand.
AAATAAGTCTGAAGTCAAATAGGCCTAATGTTAATGGATTCACACCATTTTGGCCAGCGATTGGATTTCGCCTTGGCTGGAAACCTGATGATTTATCTCTTCTGCTCTAGCCAGGTTTGCAGGAACCAATCACAAACTGGCTTATTATGCATCAGTTGCATCCGGATCGTTGGTCTGAAGGAATGTAGATAGGCTAGACTCCGCTCTATCTTTGGTCAGAATCAGGATCAGCTTTATTGGCCAAAGACTATAGCCTCTATGATCTTCGTCAGGCTACAGGTGTTCGTAAACAAACAAAGAAATAAAACAAATAAAACATAAAAGAATAAAAAACAAAAACAGCATGAAGGTCAGTAGAATAAGGTCCGGCCAGTAGAGCGGGCTTGACAGCCCACTATTGCCAAGTCTTTATGTGAGTATCAGCCCTTATAGTCAGGGAGCCATGGGGTCAGACCTGGCTTTGTCGGTTAAAGTTTTTTTTTTTGCAGAATCTAGTAGACTAGGGGTACTTCTTTAAGATTTAAGAGGGTGCCCGGTGATATCCCTTGGGCAATTTCGTATATTAAGCCTTTCTTGTCCAATGTGTTGACTATAAGGCGGATATACTACAGGTGAATAGGGTAAAAAAATTAACAAGCAGCTATCACTATGAAACTTCACCAGTTGATTACTTAGATCAATATGAAAAATAAATGTATTACAAGTTTTCTGAAATGTAATGTTTGAATATGCAAATTAGGTATGATGTAATTAAATATGCGCTGATTTGCATAAACGTAAAAAGATCAAATCTGAACATTGGATAAAGCCAGTTTCAATTTTTTTCTTTTCATTTTGTTGACATAAGAGATGAAAAGTATTTTAGAGAGGGAATTATGGATATCTCATTTAGTTATTCAGTAAATCAGAAAATACTATACCAGCCTTTAAAAAATCAATTTTCGCCATGTTTTTTGGAATAAAATGTCATGTAAATCAGGCTAAGAATAACATATCAACAAACCCCTCTGCAAAAACCTTCTAAACATGGTTAGGTATAAGACTGAAAAGTTTGGTGTATGTAGATGCTTGTGAAGTGGAGATTTTGTTCTCCGAGTGAGAGAGGAAACTCATCCATATCCGCCTTATATTCAACACATTGGACAAGAAAGGCTTAATATACGAAATTGCCCAAGGGATATCACCGGGCACCCTCTTAAATCTTAAAGAGGTACACCTACTCTACTAGATTCAGCAAAAAAAAAAAACTTTAACCGACAAAAGTGAAGTGTTCCTTTAAGGTTCTCGTGAGCTTTTGGCAGACCAGACCAGTCACTAAGCCATGGGGTCAGGTTGCAACCAACCCAGGTCAGACCTGGTTTTGTTGGTTAAAGTTTTTTTTTTTTTGCTGAATCTAGTAGAGTAGGTGTACCTCTTTAAGATTTAAGAGGGTGCCCGGTGATATCCCTTGGGCAATTTTGTATATTAAGCCTTTCTTGTCCAATGTGTTGAATATAAGGCGGATATGGATGAGTTTCCTCTCTCACTCGGAGAACAAAATCTCCACTTCACAAGCATCTACATACACCAAACTTTTCAGTCTTATACCTAACCATGTTTAGAAGGATTTTGCAGAGGGGTTTGTTGATATATGATTCTTAGCCTGATTTACATGACATTTTATTCCAAAAAACATGGCAAAAATGGATTTTTTAAAGGCTGGTATAGTATTTTCTGATTTACTGAATAACTAAATGAGATATCCATAATTCCCTCTCTAAAATACTTTTCATCTCTTATGTCAACAAAATGAAAAGAAAAAAAATTAAGCTGGCTTTGTCCAATGTTCAGATTTGATCTTTTTACGTTTATGCAAATCAGCGCATATTTAATTACATCATACCTAATTTGCATATTCAAACATTACATTTCAGAAAACTTGTAATACATTTATTTTTCATATTGATCTAAGTAATCAACTGGTGAAGTTTCATAGTGATATCTGCTTGTTAATTTTTTTTACCCTATTCACCTGTAGTATATCCGCCTTATAGTCAACACATTGGACAAGAAAGGCTTAATATATGAAATTGCCCAAGGGATATCACCGGGCACCCTCTTAAATCTTAAAGAGGTACCCCTAGTCTACTAGATTCTGCAAAAAAAAAAAAACTTTAACCGACAAAGCCAGGTTCACCTAAATTATGGCATTTGGCTCCCAGACTATTAAAGATAATAACCATCGACGTTCTCTGTCATTAGAAAAACCGTTCATCCCGTCAAGCACGAGCAAATCGACATTTTCATCAACCAAACGCATTTATAAATCAAGTCAGCTACACCCACCATGCCAATTCCTGCTAGATTGGTAGCCTACTACCGCCAAAGCATGCACTAATACGACTAAAGCCGCGTCTATATTTTGTTCAATCAAACGTTACCAGAATCATTGCAACAATTAAAGTGCTGTTTACCGAGATATTGCATGATCTTGTCAGGTGCAATCAGGAAATTGATATTCTTTCGAACACCGAAAGTGAAAGTTTAGAAAGTTGGTGTTGGGATTCACCGTTGGCTATTGGTTCGTTGGCTCTTGTGGGATGGTGCTATCTAGAGTGAGTGAGAATAACAACGCAATCACGGGTGGGTGCGGTCGGTCCTTGATATTTCCAGGTTGCATGAACGTAGGCCCTAAACTGGAGTGTGTTTATGGGATAGACAGCATCGAGTGCGTAATTGAACAGGAAACATAACAATCCAAACACGACCTTACATATTGCGAGGAGCTTATTGGGCCTAGGGTCTACTCTAGTTCTAACATTGAACTGTTTTCTTTTGGCTTAGACTATTGGACGTCAGCTGCAGTATGTTATTGTGTTCCTAAATTGACCTAGGCCTATCACGCCATACTTTAGGCTACATTGTCAACATTGCCACACATTATTGATAACTTAACGGCAAATCCATAAACGTCTGTCAAATCAACATATGAAAAGCAATCCATAAAGCTGAAAGTTAAAATAAATTTGATCAACACTTTCAATCTGTTCAGTGCTTCTGAAGAATTAGCCTAAATAAAAGTGGCCACACAGTATGAGACTAAGCCATATGTGTCAAAAATACACAATAACAATAAACAAAATATAGCCGCAAGCGGCGATGGCGGGCCCGAGCACCTGCGGTGCGGACCCGTGACATTTGCGGAATCTAACAAAGCAACACGTACTTGTTCGTGGGCATGTGCATGAGCAACACACATGCCCACCAAATTTGGTTAATTGTCATCAATATATGTGTCAACCACAACAGACAACAAGCTAGGTGGCGCTATAGAGTCCCTAAGCCACACCCAAGGCCAGAGCTCTGTCTCTGACTACTGGCAGCAATAACACACAAGCGTACCTAATGTGGTTCATTTTCGTGAATATATCAACCATAATAGACAATGTGCTAGGTGGCGCTATAGAGTCCTTAAGCCACACCCTAGGCCAGAGCTCTATTCCTGACTAGCCATAGCAATAACACACATGCCCACCAAATGTGGCTCATTTTCGTGAATATATCAACCACAACAGACAATGCGTTAGGTGGCGCTATAGAGTCCCTAGGCCACACCCTAGGCCAGAGCTCTGTTTCTGACTTGCAACAGTAATAACACACAAGCTCACCAAATTTGATTCATTTTCGTGAATGTATATGTCAACCACAACAGGTAACACACTAGGTGGCGCAATAGAGTCCCTAAGCCACACCCTCGGCCAGAGCTCTGTCTTTATCTAGCGGCAGCAATAACACACAAGCCCACCAAATTTGGTTTATTTTTGTGAATGTTTGTGTCAACCACAACAGACAATGCGCTAGGTGGCGCTGTAGAGTCCTTAAGCCACACCCTAGGCCAAAGCTCTGTCTCTGACTACCGATAGCAATAACACACAAGTCCACCAAATTTGGTTCATTTTCATGAATGAATGTGTCAACCACAACAGACAACGCACTAGGTGGCGCTATAGAGTCCCTATGCCACACCCTAGGCCAAAGCTCTGTCTCTGACTACCGATAGCAATAACACACAAGTCCACCAAATTTGGTTCATTTTCATGAATGTATGTGTCAACCACAACAGACAACGCACTAGGTGGCGCTATAGAGTCCCTATGCCACACCCTAGGCCAGAGCTCTGTCTCTGACTAGCGATAGCAATAACACATAAGTCCACCAAATTTGGTTCATTTTCGTGAATGTTTGTATCAACCACAACAGATAACGTCCTACTAGGTGGCGCTATAGAGTCCCTAAGCCACACCTTAGGCCAGAGCTCTGTCTCTGACTAGCGATAGCAAAAACACATAAGTCCACCAAATTTGGTTCATTTTCGTGAATATTTGTATCAACCACAACAGATAACGTCCTACTAGGTGGCGCTATAGAGTCCCGAAACCACACCTTAGGCCAGAGCTCTGTCCCTGACTAGCAGAAGCAATTCCACATGTAGCTGCCAAATTACATCCAATTTATAACTTTTTTTCTGCCTATAACACCAACTTCCTGTTTCGTAATAAGACGCCATAATTCAAACCTTCGCCATTTCGATATGCTTCGAAAATTCAAAAATCTGTTCGCAATTCCTCTCGGGCAACCCCTCAAGATCCTTTTACTGCTCATATGACATGATTTCGATAAACCGTCTAGGAGAAGTGTTTCAAAATACATGATGTGCAAAAATCATAATCATAATCATAACTCAAAGTTGTTTAAGATTCACTATGTAGTGTAAATGTAAAAGTTGTTCAGATTTATACAACACATCTGCCTACCAAATTTGGTTCATTTTCGTGCATGCACATGTCAACCACAACAGACAGCGCGATAGGTGGCGCTATAGACCCCCTGAGCCACACCCTAGGCCAGGGCTCTGTCTCTCAGTATCAAATGCAATTCTACATATGCCTGCCAAATTACAAGAGTTTTGGAGCATGCCAAGTTGGTGAAACGGCCAAACGGGCTAAGACGAAGAAAGAATAATAATAAATATAGCCGCAAGCGGCGATGGCGGGCCCGAGCACCTGCGGTGCGGAGACCTGTGAAATTTCGGAATCTAACAAAGCAACATGTGCGTGTTGGTGGGCATGTGCATGAGCAACACACATGCCCACCAAATTTGGTCAATTTTCCTGAATGTATGTGTCAACCACAACAGACAACACGCTAGGTGGCGCTATAGAGTCCCTAAGCCACACCCTAGGCCAGAGCTCTATCTGTGACTATCGATAGCAATAACGCACAAGCCCACCAAATTTGGTTCATTTTCGTGAATGGGTGTGTCAACCACAACAGACAATGCGCTAGGTGGCGCTATACAGTCTCTAAGACACCCTTGGCCAAAGCGCTGTCTCTGAATAGCTATAGCAATAACACACATGCCCACCAAATTTGGTTCATTTTCCTGAATGTATGCGTCAACAACAACACACAATCTGCTAGGTGGCGCTATAGTCCCTAAGCCACACCCTAGGCCAGAGCTCTGTTTCTGACTAGCGGCAGTAATAACAAACAAGCTCACCAAATTTGATTAATTTTCGTGAATGTATGTCAACCACAACAGGTAACACACTAGGTGGCGCTATAGAGTCCCTAAGCCACACCCTCGGCCAGAGCTCTGTCTCTGAATAGCTATAACAAAACACATGCCCACCAAATTTGGTTAATTTTCGTGAATGTTTGTGTCAACCACAACAGACAATGCGCTAGGTGGCGCTATAGAGTCCTTAAGCCACACCCTAGGCCAAAGCTCTGTCTCTGACTACCGATAGCAATAACACACAAGTCCACCAAATTTGGTTCATTTTCGTGAATGTATGTGTCAACCACAACAGACAACGCACTAGGTGGCGCTATATAGTCCCTATGCCACACCCTAGGCCAAAGCTCTGTCTCTGACTAGCCATAGCAATAAGACACAAGTCCACCAAATTTGGTTCATTTTCGTAAATGTTTGTGTCAACCACAACAGATAACATGCTGCTAGGTGGCGCTATAGAGTCCCGAAACCACACCTTAGGCCAGAGCTCTGTCTCTGACTAGCAATAGCAATAGCACACAAGCACACCAAATTTGGTTCATTTTCATCAATGTTTGTGTCAACCACAACAGACAATGTGCTAGGTGGCGCTATAGAGTTCTTAAGCCACACCCTAGTCCAGAGCTCTGTCTCTAACTAGCAAAAACAATAACACACGAGCCCACCAAATTTGGTTAATTTTCGTGAATGTTTGTGTCAACCACAACAGACAATGCGCTAGGTGGCGCTATAGAGTCCTTAAGCCACACCCTAGGCCAAAGCTCTGTCTCTGACTACCGATAGCAATAACACTCAAGTCCACCAAATTTGGTTCATTTTCGTGAATGTATGTGTCAACCACAACAGACAACGCACTAGGTGGCGCTATAGAGTCCCGAAGCCACACCTTAGGCCAGAGCTCTGTCTCTGACTAGCGATAGCAATAACACACAAGCACACCAAATTTGGTTAATTTTCATCAATGTATGTGTCAACCACAACAGACTATGTGCTAGGTGGCGCTATAGAGTTCCTAAGCCACACCCTAGGCCAAAGCTCTGTCTCTGACTAGTAGTAGCAATAACACACAAGTCCACCAAATTTGGTTCATTTTAGTGAATGTTTGTGTCAACCACAACAGATAACATGCTGCTAGGTGGCGCTATAGAGTCCCAAAGCCACACCTTAGGCCAGAGCTCTGTCTCTGACTAGCAGAAGCAATTCCACATGTAGCTGCCAAATTACATCCAATTCCTAACCTTTTTTCTGCCTATAACACCAACTTCCTGTTTCTTAATAAAACGCCATAATTCAAACCTTCGCCATTTCAATATACTTCAAAAATTCAAAAATCTGGTCGCAATTACTCTCGGGCAACCCCTCAAGATCATTTTAGTGCTGATATGACATGATTTCGATAAACCGTCTAGGAGAAGTATTTCAAAATACGTGATGTGCAAAAATCATAATCATAATCATAACTCAAATTCCTCTAAGATTCACTATATAGTTTAAATGCAAAACTTGTTCAGAATAATACAACACACATGTCCACCAAATTTGGTTCATTTCCGTGAATGTATGTGTCAACCACAGTAGACGGCGCGCTAGGTGGCGCTATAGAGTCCCTGAGCCACACCCTAGGCCACAGCTCTGTGTCTGAGTATCAAATGCAATTCTACATATGCCAGCTAAATTGCAAGAGTTTTAGAGCATGCCAAGTTGGTGAAAAATGTTACTGGTAAGATAATTATACTATAATAATAATAAGAATAATCTGAGCAAAAACAATAGGGCCTTGCACCTCCGGTGCAGCCACTTTCAGTGGCCGCACCTCGGTGCTCGGGCCCTAATAATCTGAGCAAAAACAATAGGGCCTTGCACCTCCGGTGCAGCCACTTTCAGTGGCCGCACCTCGGTGCTCGGGCCCTAACAAGAAGACACAGAGGGCAAGTTAAAACAAGAAGATATGGCAGAAGGAAAGGCAGTCACCAAAGCCCTTGCCAAATCCTTCAAAAGATATCTCAAGGTACACCATCACCTTGATTACTGCCTAAAGTTCAACAACAGAACTTTGGAAAATAGAACCATCCAAGATGCGTACAAACGTCTTAAGCTGGCTGTGCAAACCAAGCCAACAGACGGGAAACTCCACACGCAAGTTAACACGGTCTGCAGCGATTGGACTGAGGATACAGTCGCAGTCATCACTGAACACTTTGAAGGTGTATTGGCAGATTTCAACTTCAATACTGACACCACAAACTGGGAGGATGCCTGGGCTATGGCAGTAAACTGGGTCAGGAAAGAACTGGTTGATTTCAATATGGATGTGGCAGTGAGAGCTGAAGTAAAGGTGAAGGGAAAGCTGAAGGGAAAACGGAATCAACTGGCAGAGGACATAGCCTTGTTTACAAGACGCCGGCATCTCAGAGAGAAATTAGAAAATCGGAAACTAAGCATCCAGAGACCGATCCTGATACGTGGGGCTTCACGGCTACCAAAATGCAATGCCAGGGATGGAGAGCAGGCAAAATGGGAACTGGATGCACTTAAAGTGACCAAAGACAGACTTCCCAAAGGGATTTACTGTGTCTATAACCCATGATAAAGTGGACCGTAACAGGGGTTGATAGAACGCAACACCAAGTTTACCGTGTCATAGTTGAATGATGACAGTTCGGTGGGTAAAATGGACATACAGCGAACCTCCAAGTCCCACTGGCAGCTCTCTCAAGCGCTGTGCAAATGTCAAAACTTGGAACCGTCGCTGTAAAACGGGCGACTCTCAGTGAGGCTAACAGTTGACGTCGGCTTCAGGCTCCTTCTCCGGAAGTTTGATGGCGCCGGACATCAGCAGGACAGAATCTAGCCGCTAGATGATCCACAGAGGCCGTATTGCACATTGCGTCTTGCTTGTGCCTGTTGAGGTTTCCAAGACCATGGCAACCTTGACAAGGACAACAAGGAGGCGGACATCCCCCCTCCGGACAATTGCATTACTCTATCCCACCCATAGTGACTATTTATTTGCAAATGTACATACTGTATATTTATTCTTATACATAGCCTACTACCATTCAATCTATTCTTACTGTTCTATTTTTTTTTATTCTTATATGTTTTCTTTGTTTGAGTGTTGTACTTTGAGAACAAAGTTAACCAGGGTCTAATTCCTTGTTTGTTTTACGCAAATAAAGCTGATTCTGATTTGCACATCAACATCATTTGTTTGATTTTTGAATGATTGGATTCTTTTAAAGTAAGAGAGAAATATACAGTGGGGAGAACATGTATTTGATACCATGCTAAAGTTGCCTGAAAAGAGGAATATGGTGGCATGGCATGGCATAAAGAGGCATGGTGCTTTTTCCAGTAGGCCTATTAGCCTGTTTGATTTGCATCAAACAGGCTAATAGGAAAACTGGGAAAAGCACCATGCCAATCTCTAGCTATGGTGAAGGGTATGTGATGATGTGGGGCTATTTTAATTCCAACGGCCGAGGGAACTTTATCCTGGATCCATGAAATAGCTGGCCTTTTAAAAAGAAAAATCTGCCTGCACCTGTGTGTTACATTCCCATAGGGTTACATACTGTAGGGGGTCAAATACTTCCTTATCCCTAGCATTTAAGGAAGAACATTTATTTATTTACGATACATTCTTCAATCACAGAGAAAATTGGTGTCCTTAGCGGTTAGATTTTTACTCATGTTTTGAAGTAAGGCATTAAGATCAATTGTCAAATGAATATTTTATGTTCCTCTTTTTAGGCAACTTTAGCATGGTAGCTATCAAATACATGTTCTCCCCACTGTAAATAAGAAATACATTAAACCCGGCATAGTCAAAGCTCTATTTTGGTGTGTACCGTGTTGGAATTAAAACACACACCTCACACCCCTTAAACATTAGTAAGACACATAATTAACTTAACTTTAAAGCTAATACAAATATCTGTCACTGTGAATCATGTACTCTGCATTTTTTTTTGACTTTATAATCAGTAAATTACATTGATTTAAAATTCAAAACTCACTCATTTGGGGAAAGTAAGTGCAGAGGCTGACATTCCCCAGATATGTGAGTGGTGATTTATTTAATGAATGTCATCATTTTGATCACAAACTCTAAAAAATGCCAATGGCTGGAATTATTGGAAAGACCATTGTCTAAGCTTTACTTTGGTGTGTAACTTCACTTTGGGGAGGGGCAGTGCATACATGCTTTTGCAATCAGTAATAAGAGACCTATTTACATGTGACAGAGAGAGGTGATAATGGAGCAATTAACTGATGTTCACTGTACTAACGACTATATGGCTCATATCCTGTGGGTGGGGCTAGAAGGTACCACATATAAGTATAGGCAAAACCTGCTGACTAACCCTTCCATTCTTAGAGACAAAACTCAGCAGAGAAGTCTTCTCTCCACTGAATCAAAGGTCTTGAGAAGGCTGCTTTCAACCAGAGAGCCACCAGATATCTTCAGAAGCCTGCTGTCTTACAAGAAGCAAAACAAAGCCATACGCATTGCTACTAAAAGAGCTGTTATTCCTTGACGAAAGAAAACAAAAAACAAACAAGAAGACACAGAGGGCAAGTTAAAACAAGAAGATATGGCAGAAGGAAAGGCAGTCACCAAAGCCCTTGCCAAATCCTTCAAAAGATATCTCAAGGTACACCATCACCTTGATTACTGCCTAAAGTTCAACAACAGAACTTTGGAAAATAGAACCATCCAAGATGCGTACAAACGTCTTAAGCTGGCTGTGCAAACCAAGCCAACAGACGGGAAACTCCACACGCAAGTTAACACGGTCTGCAGCGATTGGACTGAGGATACAGTTGCAGTCATCACTGAACACTTTGAAGGTGTATTGGCAGATTTCAACTTCAATACTGACACCACAAACTGGGAGGATGCCTGGGCTATGGCAGTAAACTGGGTCAGGAAAGAACTGGTTGATTTCAATATGGATGTGGCAGTGAGAGCTGAAGTAAAGGTGAAGGGAAAGCTGAAGGGAAAACGGAATCAACTGGCAGAGGACATAGCCTTGTTTACAAGACGCCGGCATCTCAGAGAGAAATTAGAAAATCGGAAACTAAGCATCCAGAGACCGATCCTGATACGTGGGGCTTCACGGCTACCAAAATGCAATGCCAGGGATGGAGAGCAGGCAAAATGGGAACTGGATGCACTTAAAGTGACCAAAGACAGACTTCCCAAAGGGATTTACTGTGTCTATAACCCATGATAAAGTGGACCGTAACAGGGGTTGATAGAACGCAACACCAAGTTTACCGTGTCATAGTTGAATGATGACAGTTCGGTGGGTAAAATGGACATACAGCGAACCTCCAAGTCCCACTGGCAGCTCTCTCAAGCGCTGTGCAAATGTCAAAACTTGGAACCGTCGCTGTAAAACGGGCGACTCTCAGTGAGGCTAACAGTTCACGTCGGCTTCAGGCTCCTTCTCCGGAAGTTTGATGACGCCGGACTTCAGCAGGACAGAATCTAGCCGCTAGATGATCCACAGAGGCCGTATTGCACATTGCGTCTTGCTTGTGCCTGTTGAGGTTTCCAAGACCATGGCAACCTCGACAAGGACAACAAGGAGGCGGACATCCCCCCTCCGGACAATTGCATTACTCTATCCCACCCATAGTGACTATTTATTTGCAAATGTACATACTGTATATTTATTCTTATACATAGCCTACTACCATTCAATCTATTCTTACTGTTCTCTTTTTTTTTTATTCTTATATGTTTTCTTTGTTTGAGTGTTGTACTTTGAGAACAAAGTTAACCAGGGTCTAATTCCTTGTTTGTTTTACGCAAATAAAGCTGATTCTGATTTGCACATCAACATCATTTGTTTGATTTTTGAATGATTGGATTCTTTTAAAGTAAGAGAGAAATATACAGTGGGGAGAACATGTATTTGATACCATGCTAAAGTTGCCTGAAAAGAGGAATATGGTGGCATGGCATGGCATAAAGAGGCATGGTGCTTTTTCCAGTAGGCCTATTAGCCTGTTTGATTTGCATCAAACAGGCTAATAGGAAAACTGGGAAAAGCACCATGCCAATCTCTAGCTATGGTGAAGGGTATGTGATGATGTGGGGCTATTTTAATTCCAACGGCCGAGGGAACTTTATCCTGGATCCATGAAATAGCTGGCCTTTTAAAAAGAAAAATCTGCCTGCCCCTGTGTGTTACATTCCCATAGGGTTACATACTGTAGGGGGTCAAATACTTCCTTATCCCTAGCATTTAAGGAAGAACATTTATTTATTTACGATACATTCTTCAATCACAAAGAAAATTGGTGTCCTTAGCGGTTAGATTTTTACTCATGTTTTGAAGTAAGGCATTAAGATCAATTGTCAAATGAATATTTTATGTTCCTCTTTTTAGGCAACTTTAGCATGGTAGCTATCAAATACATGTTCTCCCCACTGTAAATAAGAAATACATTAAACCCGGCATAGTCAAAGCTCTATTTTGGTGTGTACCGTGTTGGAATTAAAACACACACCTCACACCCCTTAAACATTAGTAAGACACATAATTAACTTAACTTGAAAGCTAATACAAATATACCCAGCACCCTCAGGAGAAAGTTTTCAAAAATGACCCCTTAAATGATAACATCAGATGACTTTTATGAGAACTGTTTATAAACTGTGATACATATAAACATTATAACATATATCGAGGGCTGAGAACCAAAGGGGCAGTTGCGTAAGTGACATTTTGGTCAAAATTGAGTTATATATATCACCTGAAAGCTCTTGATGAGCTCTTTTTAGCTGACACAATTATAGAAGTAAAATATTTATAAATATTAAATGATTGACAGAAACAAAAACCAAAGGTCTTTAACTGTGAACATAAGCAGTTAGATTTGTTTTGGCTCTATTGTAAAGTTGGTGAAATGTCACTTACGCCCCTGTGGTTCTCAGCCCTCGATATATATAGATATACATAGACTATATCGTAATAAGTCTACGACTAATTTATAGCAAAGTAGCCTAGGCCTACTCAAGACTAAACCAGATATGGCTGAAATATGTAGGGCAGCTATCATGATCATTTTGCCAACAATGATGTAGAACCATGGATTTTCCTAGTTCATGACATGCTTTGTTTTCACTTAAACCAACATAAAGTTATAATGTTGACTACATGTTTTAATATAGACCTACTTGATAACATATAGCCTACCCCCTTAGTCCTCTAGCTCTAGTCCTGTACAATATAATAGTGAATAGGCCTATTGATGCTGTTTGAAGAGGTTGCTTGATGATATTTAAGTTCCAAAGAAAATCAAATTGCACCACTCCCTATCCTTCCAAAGTAATATGTCCATCACCTTTCCTCCTAAAAACAAATGTCTGGCCCTACTGTTATAAGCTACATCATTTGTTCAAGTGCACACACTAAATGGAGAGCTAGGATTAAAATTCAAACTGTGCCTTTAAATAGGCGACTTTTTTCATCTATCAGCACAATGCTACAGGCCATTTTCACTAAAAAAATCAGCTCAATATTATGTGCAAGACAAGTTTACCAAGCATGCCAATGTGTTAATCTCTTAGCACTGTCGTCATACGTTTTCTCATAGTGAGATGGCTATCCCGAAATATGTTTTGAATGACGTCTTGAATGACATGGGGCGCACGGAGATAAGGCTGGAAAAACGCGAAATGACAAGGTGATAACTAAACAATTCAGTTGACCTAGGGTAGACAGGCTTTGTGGCTAAAACTATGAAAACCAGTAGGCTAGTCTGTCACAGCTAACTTCAGGCACTGTAGCCTAGACTAGTTTACACGCGCAGAAATTAAAAGTCAATATTGCCATCACGAGATTTCTGTCATTATCGGAAAATCCGGACACGTCAAACTGGATGCGAACGCGTGGCAAAGCCAACAACAACTTCATAAATTACGTCTTTTAAATAAATAATTTGAGCCTACCGTTTCATGCCTAACGTCGACAGCAAATTTCTCAGTCCATCATAGGCAAGGTTATTAATGCATAGGCCTATAGCCTAATTTAACTAGGCTTAGTGATGGCAGATCAAATAATAAAAAAACGTTTTGAAGTCTACCCAGAGCATGTTTGCAAACGCATGCAAAGGGATAAACTATGTTCATACCATCTTCAATCGTTTCAAAAACTAGGATTAGGCAGTCTGCCTATGCTGTTTGCATGTATTAGTTGCAGGAATCAATCGTTTGAAAAATATGGTTGTTTCTAGCCTCGTATGGTTTCACTTGGATCACACACACATTGCACGACTGCTCATATGAATCGGTGGCACCAAACTAACGTATTTCCAGATAGGGGAAACGTTTAGATTATTTTGAATAGATAGATGGTTCACTCAATTTAAAGGCAATTAATCACCACAACTGAATAACATTAACCTGCCTTGCACTGCAGGGAAATGTTCTTACCTTGATTGAAAGCTAAGCAGACGGCCAGTTCTAGTTCTGTCATCTTCTCTCCTGCTTTCTAGATGTCCATGGAGAAACGTCCTCCTTCAGTTAGGCAGAGTAAGTTCGTTGTGGTTTCAAACTTACGTCCTCCACTAATAAAGGCATTAGCTAGCTTCCACTCACAAACGGTAGGCTACTCCCAAAATGTGACACATTTGAACTTCTCATTACGTTTTACATCTGTCAAAAGTTTGGATTATGTTTCAGGAGTTAAACTGACACCTAGGCTATCAATGCTCTATTTGTAAGCTAAAATAAACTAGTAAACACCATATCGCTAACGTGCATCAATTGGAGTTAGCGAGCTAGCTTAGCGAGCTAGCTTAGCTAGCTAGCTTAGGCCAAGATTTAAAACCAGGTCGAATTTACTACGGCTGGCCCTAGGTGCCTGTTGTGTTTTCCGCTAGACCTTTTCAAACAAGACCAACTACAGTAGGCTAGTTGACGTTCGTTATCGCACTGGGACTTGTTAATTACCGAACGTGACAAAAACCTGCCTTGCTATAACGTTAGCTCCCAAACGGCAGGCTACTCCCAAACAGTGACACATTTGAACTTCACGTTACATTTTACAACTGTCAAAAGTTTGGATTATGTTTCAGTAGGCCTAGTTAGGCTGTCACCTAGGCTATCAAGGCTCTATTTGTAAGCTGAGATAAACTAGCTAGTAAACACCATATCACTAACATGCATCACTTGGAGTTAGCTAGATGGAGGAAACGAGCGCTTTAGCCAACTTATTGAACCGCATCAAATAGCTTGCAAAGTTGCGTTTCAACAAAACTGTTACCTTACTTTCAAGAATAACTCCGTAGACAAAAAGTCCAAATGATTGCACTGTTTCCACGATATAAATCCACGAAAACACTCAGTATAGAGCTGGGTCGCCTGGATCTGCACTGACTAACAAATCACATGGTGTAGTGGGCGGGACAGTGCTCTCGACCACAGAATGTCAAATGAGTGAGAGACTTTTACAGACAATTGAGTTTCATTCCCTAGGGCATCAAACAAATAACCCTAAATAACTCACTTTCTGTTAATGTGTTTAAAGTCAAAATTGCAGCATAGGTTAATATGACTATTAGTATTTGTAAACTCATCTCATAATACTTTAGGTAAAACTAGCCTATGTGTCAACCACAATCATTAATATGCTATTATAAGTGACAAAATCACAACCACACCAAACAACATCAAAACTTGAATGTGACTGTCACTACAACCACACTATCTAATAGCCTACTCCATTAAATTTCATCCAAATTAGTCACTGCTTTCTGCCTATAACACCAACTTATTGTTCCTTTTATAAGACACCTAGGTTCAAACCTGTGTGTGTGTGTGTGTGTCTGTGTGTGTGTGTGTCTCTGTGTGTGTGTGTATCTGTGTGTGTGTGTGTGTGTGTGTTTGTGTGTGTGTGTCTCTGTGTGTGTGTGTCTGTGTCTGTGTCTGTGTCTGAGTCTCTGTGTGGAAAGCGGGGGAGGTTAGAGAGACATCCAGCTGGGAGAGAGGGGAGGGGTGGGGTGGGAAGAACTGTGGGGGGAGGGAAACAGACTAGAGTGGGTGAGCCACAGTGAGGGAGCAAGACCATGCGCGGCTAGGAACAGAGACCTATAAAAACCTAATAAACCTAAATATCTCACTTTCTGTTAACATGGTTGAAATCAAAATTGCAGCATAGGTTGATATGCTTATAATTATTCATCAACTCGCTTCAAAATATTTTAGCTAAAACTGTGTCCACCACAATCATTAATGTGCTTTTAAAAAACACAAACAACACCAAATTCAAAACTTTGTATATGACTGTCACTACAAACACACTAACTAATACTCCATCAAATTTCATCCAAATTAGTCACTGTTTTCTGCCTATAACACCAACTTTTTGTTTCTTTTATAAGACACCTAGATTCAAACCTTCGCCATTTCAATATACTTTTGAAATTCAAAAATCTGGTCGCAATTCCTCTCAGGCAACCCCTCAAGATCATTTTAGTGCTTAAATGACATAATTTCGATAAACCGTCTAGGAGAAGTATTTCAAAATACATGATGTGCAAAAATCAGACAATCTCACATAATTCAAATTCTTCTAAGATTCACTATATAGTTTAAATGTAAAACTTGTTCAGAATAATACAACACACATGTCCACCAAATTTGGTTCATTTCCGTGAATGTATGCGTCAACCACAGTAGACGGCGCGCTAGGTGGCGCTATACAGTCCCTGAGCCACACCCTAGGCCAAACCTTTGTCTCTAAGTACAGTTAACAATTCCACATCTAGATGCCAAATTACAAGAGTTTTAGTGCATGTCAAGTTGGTGAAAAAGGGCGAA
The DNA here is from genome assembly GCF_963854185.1 of Sardina pilchardus. NCBI lineage: Eukaryota > Metazoa > Chordata > Actinopteri > Clupeiformes > Clupeidae > Sardina > Sardina pilchardus. The sequence continues at coordinate 22,790,568 of NC_084999.1, forward strand.
AAAGTTAAGAGTAAGAGGAATAGAAGTATAATAATAATAATAATAATAATAATAATAATAATCTGAGCAAAAACAATAGGGCCTTGCACCTACGGTGCAGCCACTTTCAGTGGCCGCACCTCGGTGCTCGGGCCCTAATAATCTGTACAAAAACAATAGGGCCTTGCACCTACGGTGCAGCCACTTTCAGTGGCCGCACCTCGGTGCTCGGGCCCTAATAACAATAACAGCTTAAATGTTAAAAGTATGTTTGATCAATAGTGCAAAATAAGACATCCGCTGTTTCAATAACATTCTACTCAATTGGCAAACAACTGTTTCAATTAAACACAGAACACAGCTGGTGACACTACTACAGCATAAAAAGGATGACATTTGAGCTTTTTCAAAAAATGAAAAGATTACAGTTGGCATAGTCTGAAAAACTATTGTGAACGACGCAAAAGACACAATGTGGAAGGATTGGGTAGCTCTCCATAGCCTACTCTGTAAGAGGGACAAGCTAAGGAGGATGCAGCACATTTGGCTGGAGTCAGGAGTGTTTTAGGAGGTGTGGAAGATGCTAAGGCTGGAGGCTGGGGGCCATGCTTGTGCACAGCGCACAATGGCTTACATGTAAACATACATCCATTCCATTTTGAATGAGCGAAATACCTCAGCATATATAGCCTCCTTGCTAGCATACCAGCCTCTAGGGTGCAAATTAGGATTTTTTTTAAAAAAAGGATTAAACCCAAGCAAGTGCAGAGTTTAGTTACAGTTGAAACTTCATACACAATCTAAATGTACCACAGTTTTTGACTCATTGTTTAAAGAGAGTGTCATGGCTACTTCCTTAAAAATCCAACATGCCTGCCATTTTAATTATGCGTGATTGTCACAATATTTGTTGCCGAAAGATGGCTATAGACACGTCATAATATACAGTATGTTAAAAGCAGCAAAGCATTCTAAATGTAGGCCTAGAAAAAAATGGCATTGTATTTGAAGTCAAGATAGTGGCCACTAAGGGGCGCTATGTGTTTGGGCCCACTTCAGTTTTTGATATGGGATAGTAGCCTACTGTACCAAGTTTTGTGCTTTCTGAAAAACTGAACGATTCTGGTAAAGATCTGGCCTTAGCCGCTGTACTAAATGAAGATTCTAGGACATTAACACTGATGTGAGAGAAGAGGGAACAACAGAACTTGATTCCATTTTAAACTTTTTGTCCCAAGTAATGTATGGGTGTGCTTTTTAATTTAAAGGAACAGTGTAGTTTTTATAGGCAGGTAAAGTGGTGTTACGGTATGAGGAACATTGTGTACACTAAATAGTTTTCCAATAAATGTAAAATGTCCTTTTTTACAAAATACCATAAATATCAATGTTAATCATAAATATACACATTGTACACAACTTTGCAAAATCTTCTTCAATTTATGTAAAAAGGGCTTTTCATGAAAATGAAACAAAAAATATATAATTTTGGATCCGGATCTGGATTTCAGTATGTGAATTCACTGATTTCTGATTAAATCATGAAACTATAGTGCAAAAGCCAGTGGACCCCCAGCTGCATTGCAAGGGTGCTGAATTAACTAATTAAGCAGACCAATCAAATACAACTTCCTTTGGAAAGGGTTTGAGCAGCACTGATAAAAAAGAGAGAGGAAACCAACCAAACCACCGTAGTGCCAAGTCACAGATAGATGATGTCTAGAGGAGAGGAGATATCCCCATCAGTCTGGGTAAAGCTAAAAGGCCCTCTCTAAAAGATTCCAGCTCCCTCCATCTAGCCTGACCAGCCAGACCCACATCAGATTTGCTGCCGCTAGGGGCGTCTAGATTTCTAGGCTACCCTCCATCAATTGCAAGACAAAATATTTACAAATGGAAGGCATTCAACATCACTGCAACATTTCCTATACTGTAAGTAGACACCTACAGTATCAAAAATATCACCAAGAAGCACCAGAAAGATAATGAATCAGGTAAAGGCCAAGCCACACCACTAGAGAGTCACAGAACTCACTAGCAGTGACACGGGTTACAAAAACAACTGGTGACCATGTGGTGTTTGTTGGCCCAGACCTGGCTCACACACTAACTGATCAAGCTGAGTGTTGACTGGGCCCTTGGGCCTACTACTGTATATGCACTAAAACTGATCTGAGTGGGTGTTGGCTGAATGTCAGCTGGATCTCCATTCCATTTCAACTACCAAAAGTAGCCTACTAGAAAAGAATACATTCAGAACAAGTCATTAAAAGCACAAGTGACTTTCATTAACAATTCTAACGCACACAACCACAAACACAATGTGAGTTACATCAACAATTCTTCAAAACATATCAGATTTGTTCTAAATTGACATTAAATAAATATTTAGAAAATTCTTTTAGAATAATAAATCTTTCTCACACACTCACTTACCCACATACACCCACCCCCACTCTCTCTCTCTCTCTCTAAAAGAGTAATTTAAAGACGCTGTCCTTTGTAGCTAAAGCAACTGTAGCAAACGTGATTATTTTCTGGTTGCTTGCTCCTCTGTGACAGTAAACAGAATATCTTTGGCATTTGGACAAAACAGTTAATTTGAAGATGTCATCTTGGGCTTTAGGGAACACTGATGATCATTTTCTCACCATTATCTGACCAAATAACTAATAGATTAATCAAGGAAATAACTGACAGATTATTGACTATTAAAGTAATCGTTAATTGCAGTCCTAGCCTACTGTATGTCTTCTGCATTACCACAATCCACACAGACCAGCTACTGTACATCCTTTTCATTATACCTATGCACATGATAATCCCATATAATGACACTGTATTAGCTGCAAAACAATGCTGAAAGGGTAAGAAACCAGTAATTGGGACATGAACATCCCGCAGCAGCAAGTATCCTTCATCTCTATGTCTCCTATCATCCTGTTTACCATGAAAGACAACCCTACCCACACCAATCTTAGGCATCTGTTGACAGAACAACAGTATTGGAAATGAGGTTCAAAACAGGGTTAAGTCGTTCTGTTCCTGCCTCGATAGGCTCAAGTACATATGACTCACAGCACCTTCACCTGCTGAGAGTCGTACATTCTGACATCACCAACAAGAGACAGCTGATTTGTTCCACAGAAATATGGGACCCAAATAAACATTAAACAGATGTACAAATTAAAACCAGGTCTGTTTTATCTCTGCTGGTGGTTAAAAATCAAAATATACACAAAAAAACCCCCCAGCAGAAATCTATGTTATTGTTTTAACAATCTGAATTTGACTTGAGTATGGTTTCCACATGAAAGCGTCTGGAGTAAGAATATGCATGAGCATGATAAAAAAAAAGTTTTGTGATGATGTGTTAAGTCTATTCTTTGTGTTCTGACAGTGACAGGGATTCTGGGTCTATCTTCGGTGTGGTAGGCGGTTGTGTTTTTTTCTTTTCCTTGTCCTTGTATCTAGAAAAAGGTGTAGGCAATAGTGCGGTCAATATACAGTATCAGCATAGTGAAAGTTTAGAACTACAAATACTTTGCATTTTACATTTTTAAAAATAGATATGGATAGGTATATCGCTATATGGATAGATTACACTTAATGTACTGTATATGGAACATTTCACAATGAAAGTATGAATATTAATGTTGTAAATCAGTAACGAGTCTAGAACTTTAGAACTAGAACTGTTTTGGGCCATATTCTCAACATCAAGGGCACAGCGCATACCTTAGGTCAACTCTTTGACTGCCTAAAGATTGAGCCTTTATAAATTACAGTTACTTCATTCCTTTTCCATTTTTATATTCATACAAATGGGATTCTATACCGTTTAATGATGAAGACAACAGCCACACTTCCAAAAACAGTAACGATGACAAATACGACTAAGGGAAGTACGATCTTCAACGGGACATCTGTTTTATCTGGTGGTGGCGTATGTGAAATTTCCGAGCGATCTGCAACACATATACAGTATGTACTCATCACTGACACTGTTGGGTATAGGATCATTTGTTGTGATTTATTTATATTTATTTCACTTGTTTTCTGTACATATTTCCTGTGGAAAAGAATGTTTCCAATTGTTTGATGTGTGTTTCTTTTGTCTGTATCTCTACTGGCTTTTGTGAAGGTCATATGACCTATGCACTTGCTCTATCTGATGTTTTGAATAAAATAGACTCATATCAACTTTCAGTGATATGTGATTGACATGGTGACACAGTATCACTTCATAATGCATGCATCTTTCAGTGAACCCATTTCAGATTTTAGTAGTCCAACGTTCTTGGTAAACTTGGCTCACTACATTCATACAGTCTTACTCTGTTTGGTGGGAATTGATGGGGGTGAGGAAGATGTCTGACGTTCACCTGCAAACACAACATACACACACACACACACACACACACACACACACACACAAAACACATTATAAGAAATTCAACAAATTTTGTTTGAATAAATATGTCAATCATGCATATAAAAGAGTAGGTGTAAAGATAAAAAAAAAAAAAAAAAAACTTACATGGACATGGAAGATCCTTGGCAATAAACTGCAGAACACAGAGACAAACACACACCCACACACATATACACACACACCCACACCCACCCATACACACACACACACACACACACACACACACACACATAGACATGTGAAAAAGGCATTAGTATGTGGCATACAAAAGACATCATTGGTTGCACAGAAAATGGTTAAAGTGAGTGATGGGTGACTTACACCCTTCTGAGGACAGTCCACAGTGACTAAAACTACCACGTGATTCTCCATAACGACAGCCTCAAATGACGCATTCACAACAGGGGCGGCAAACATCATGGCATCCTCCTTTTCTGGTACCTCATAATCATAGTAGGCACACTCCGTAGACTGAAGAATGACACAAGAAAACAATTTTTTTTTAACTGAATTAATTTTAAATTGTTAATTTAATGGACATGATTTATATAGGGAGGAAGTCATGTTTAAGACGGGACAGTTTCTCTGATCAAGTGATCTTCTGGAGTCAAAAGTTTATTACAGCATGTGTGGGAAATGTGTGTCTAAAGCTGGGTGTAAATGTTTAGCTAGTTAGATACACCTACACAGATTTTGACATGGATTAAATATTCAAAACCCTCTCAAAGCAGTGGTGCAGATTTAAGAAGAAGTGGACACACACTCTTTGCAATGCCGATCACATCTGGCTCCAGAGGCCATTGGCTCAGAAACAATAACGATAACGATAAACATCATTAACAAGTTAAACATTTATCAGCCAGATGGCATGGGACCTTGTTGGAGTGTGGGAATTTGACCTGTCTTATTACTTTCTTTAATTTATCGGCTATGAGTCATCCATGCAGGGATATTTTAACACTAGCCAATTGGTGTATTTTTTGATATTCCCTAAAACCTCCATACGTTGCAGGTCCATGCAGTGGTGCAGTGATCCTTTGCCTCATGAACTACATCAGCCGTTGGTGGAGAGATGTAATACTGGCGAAAGTCATCTTGTGGGCTGCACAAACACTGGACCTTCTTCTGTGCTGCTGACTGTGTCACATTCACACAGCATAGCAGGTACAATACAACTGAGGGCACAAGAACACAAATAGTCACGAGCAAAGAAAACAATTATCCTCACACGTGATTGTAAGAAGAAAAAACCCCATTAAGATAGAAGCCCTATGAACTGGAAAAAAGCTACAGTAATGGAATAATGGACAGCAAGGGAATTTCATGAATTTTGAACAAAAGGGAATTTACCAAATTTTAACCAAGGAACGATGCCAGCAAACATGTTTATTTTAAAAGTTTGGATAGGGGCATGTGTACCACTATGCTGCTTCACCTCTTCATTTAACAACATCCTGTAAATGTTTAGCAACTGAGGAGACCAGTCGCCTGAGTTTTAAGAAGGAAGTGTTGTCTCACTCCTGCCAGATATAGGATTATGCCTGCCTGATATATTCTTTCTTGTTTCTTGTTTTGCATGGTAGAGTTTACACTAAAGAGTACCAAACTGTGCTCATAGAAAATGGTTATCAGAGGTTTACCTGAGCCCATACAATCATTTTCATTACAGAAACAGCGCTGGCTTCAATGCAGTGCCATCTGAGGTCCAAAAGACCACTGCCATATTGTTATTCAGCTCTGTCCCTGCAAAGATTTCTCTTGATTCTGTACTATGATGATGTACTGTAGATTATAAACTCCCCAAATACTTCACCAGCTCATGTTGAGAAGCATCATAATTATATTATCTCATTATTTGTTCACACAGGTTTACACCGAGTGATGGATACCTCTACACCTTTACTTCTAGAAGACTCTTGGACTCCAGGATGCTCTTTTCATACCCAATCATGTTGCCAGTTACTAATTAGTAAATACAGCGCCCTCCACAATTATTGGCACCCCTGGTTAAGATGTGTTCTTTAGCTTCTAATAAATTCATTTTTTTTCCAAATAATATAGGACCACAATGAAAAAAAGCGTAAAATCCAACCTTTAATACAAGTGCATTTATTTAGAAGGGAAAAAAATCCCACATTAAGAAATAATTATTCTTCATAAAATCACCTGTTCCACAATTATTGGCACCCCTAACAATTCCTAGGAAATAAATGTAATTAAAGTATTTCTGTCATTTCTGTCATTTCTACAGTAGTTTACAAAGTCAATCAGAGTATGTAGGAACATTTAATTAGTCATTCTTAACATCCTGTTTCCCTGGGCTATCAATATGACGTGACACAGAGGCCATTTCTCTTCAACATGGGAAAGACAAAGGAACACACTGTTCAAGTAAGGCAGATGTGTGTCGACCTTCACAATTAAGCCAATGGCTATAAGAAAATAGCCACTCGCACCCCTGTCCATATCTATGGTCAGAGGAATCGTTAAGAAGTTTAAAACAACTGGAACAGTGGTAAACAAGCCTGGAAGAGGACGCAAGTTTATTTTGCCATCATGCACAGTGAGGAGGGTGGTAAGAGAAATAAAAAAATCTCCAAAACTCACTGTTACAAAATTGCATCAAATGGTTGCATCTTGGGGTCACAAAGTCTCCAAAACAACCATCAGGCGCTATCTACATGCCAACAAGTTGTTTGGGAGGCATGCAGGGAAAAAAACCTTTCTCACTCAAAATCATAAGCACAAATGTCTGGAGCGGTACTGGGCCTTCAACTGGGACCGTGTGCTTTGGTCAGATGAGACAAAGTTAGAGCTTTTTGGCAACAAACACTCTAAGTGGGTCTGGCGTAACAAAAAGATGAGTATGCAGAACAGCACCTCATGCCCACTGTGAAGTATGGGGGAGTATTGGTGATGCTGTGGGCCTGTTTCTCTTCCAAAGGGCCTGGGAACCTTGTTAGGGTGCATGGCATTATGAATGCTTTGAAATACCAGGACATTTTAAATCAAAATCTGGTGGCCTCTGCCCGAAAGCTGAAGATGGATCGTCACTGGGTCTTTCAGCAAGATAATGAGCCTAAACATATGGCCAAGTGTACACAGAAATGGTTCACCAGACACCGTATCAAGCTCCTACCATGGCCATCTCAGTTCCCAGACCTCAACCCCATTGAAAACCTGTGGGGTGAGTTGAAGAGGAGAGTGCAGAGGAGAGAACCCAGGTCGTTGGATGATTTGGACATTTTGTGCAAAGAGGAATGGTCGAAGATCCCTCTTTCTGTTTTCTCTAATCTTGTGAAACATTATAAGACAAGATTAGGTGCTGTTTTATTAGCAAAAGGGGGTTGTACAAAGCATTAACATCAGGGGTGCCAATAATTGTGGCACACATGATTTGATGTAAAATAATTATTTCTTAATGTGGGATTTTTTTCCTTCTAAATAAATGCACTTGTATTAAAGGTTGGATTTTACGCTTTTTTTCATTATGGTCCTATATTATTTGGAAAAAAAAATGAATTTATTAGAAGCTAAAGAACACATCTTAACCAGGGGTGCCAATAATTGTGGAGGGCGCTGTATTCCTCCTTCTGTTGTCTTTAACATTACATTACTTTTCCAGCGTTTTCTTGGCCCCATCACAACTTTTTAAAAAATGTGTTGCTGGTATCAAATTGTAAATTAACATAAAATTCATGACATACACATTCCTAATTTTTTCATTTAAGGCATTAAGGTCAATTTCCAAAAGAAGATTTTATATAGCCTAGTCAACTTTAGCATGTGTTCCAATACTTATGGAGGGGACTGCCTATGTCATTTTCTACAAGGTATGCCTTTTTATGTTGTTTTGTATTGAAAGTTGACATTTTGCACGCTTTTGATCGAAAGTTGAAAGTTGAACTCCAAGTGGAAAGTTCACCTGCATTTTTATGAAAAAGGTGCACCTTGTGTTTTTATAAGCAAAATGTGTCCTGTCTGATCATTCCTTTAACATAGGCCTACAGTACACTTCACGCTATGACATGGATGCGGTAGGCTAGTCTGTTTGAACTGCATAGGTCTAAGCAGCCAGTTCTTAGAAAGTTTGTGTGTGTGTGTGTGTGTGTGTGTGTGGTGTATGCACATGTGCATGTGTGTAGGGGAGCTGCTAGAAAATGTAGGCCCTATGACATAGAATAATTCAGGGCCCCTCGATACAGTGTCATCGGGGGGCTCTCTGGGGGGCCCCCTGTAAGTGCTGGGCAATTAAAAACACCCCACCCCCCATCCACCCACCCACCACCCCCACCGCCGAGCCACACCCCTGTGTGTGGGTGTGGGTGTGGGTGTGTGAGTGCTACAGAGAGAGAGAGACAGAGACAGAGATCACCCTGCTGTCACATAAAAATGCTGTACAGTTGGCATAGCATATAGAGACTTCTGGGCATTAGCCAACAGAGAGAGATAAAACAGCAAGGTTCTGGAAGTAATAATCTAAATCGCGTTTCTCCTTTGAGAACTGGATTATGGCACACTGTTTCCTACAGTATACATATATGTATGTGATTTACCTGTCTTAAAAACTGTTTTGGTTGTTTGTGAAATGCACATACTGTAATGCATTTTTGCATTAGCAGATTGTATGTGTTATCATGACACCATATAATTTGGCGTGGCATCAAGAAATAAAGAATAAAAAAAGGCTTTGAGGGTCTGAATCATAAAAATCTCAATAGAACAGATGGGAAATATGGGTCAGCAAAAGTTACAAGCATTTTCTTTTTTTTATATCAAGGTATGTAAAAAGGAATATCAAGTTTATTGAAAGATAGAGGACAGATGACTTACCATGTAGATGAAGGAAAGTACTGTAACATGTAATGAATTTGTACAAGGAAATGCTAGATCTTCTTTATGAAGTAATGATAGAGGATTATGATAAATTTACTCATTGCAGAAATACATTACTATACATTTTGAGTCATTAGCCAACAATAAAACTTGATGATTTCCATAATGTCTTTTACAAGGACCTTTTTTTACTGTACCTAAAACATCAACCACACCCACGTGTCATTAATTTTAGCAAAAAATAGCGCCACCCTTTGTAACAAAGAGGACATGGCACATTGGCTGCTACAGTAGGTTATCTCTTTTTTATTTTCTGTTAGTTTATGATCACGATTCACGCCCCAGCCAGTCAGCCTAAGCCAAGGCCTACAACTCTTCTTATAGGCCCTAAAGATTTCTCCAGCCATTGAGTGGAGAAATGAATGGGAAACTTGCATCCTGCCCTTGCAGAGGTGGGCAGTGGCCTCTATAATTGGCAGATGTTTGCAGTTCATTAAAAAGGACACTCACTGTGTGAACTGCATGTGAACTGTTGTTCTTAACTTAAGGTTAAGTACCTTGGTCTGACGTGGTTTTATTCCTGGTAACGTTTAGAAGCATACTGTGGGTCCAACAAGGAGGCTGCCTCTGTCAGATGGGGGCTGGGCGAACCAAAATGCATTTGTCAACCAGAATGAATATTAGAATGCACGAATCTGAAAGCATGCCGAATCCACACGCACCCACGCTGTTAAGTGCACAGGTAGAACAAATCTATGGCAGGACTTGCACTTTCTGGAACCGGGATGTCCGCCTCTGGTTACAACCAAGGCAACAACCTAAACACTGACAGCATATGTTGGAAGGTAGGTTATAAATCAATCTCTTGGCCTACCTGTAGTTGCTAGATGTGCTGTCCTTAAACACACTCCTTGGCTCTTTAGGCTATACAACGGGAAATTCCCATGGACGATACTATGCATCACCATTGTGAACTGACTGTATATGGCCAGAAAAAGGAAGGAAGGAGATGTAACTACAAAACTTGTCAGGTGAGACAGAGGCGACACACCCCTATGATACTGGAAAATGGCAGTGCAGGTTTGCTTGACTTCGGGCTCTCCGGAGGTGTGTTGTCCTTGAAAGGTAAAATATGTTGAACTGAGGTAGTAATGGAAGCCAGCTGTAAACACCAACAAAGTGTATACATTGTATACATGGCACCATAGGCCACCCTACACATTTTGTTGGTCTGGGATTAATAAGCGATACAATTTGATATATTACGGTCCTCCGAAAATGGAGCACTCCTCATAATGCATCCTGCCATAGGGTACACTGGACTGCCCTTTACAAAGGGAAAGCAGATATTAGATATCATCTATAAAATATACAATAAATTGTGGCCGGCAGCAAGATCAGTAGGCCTAATCTTTTAACATCATGTCTGAATCCAACTTTCCTAGACCTCATCGTGTATGCAATTAAGGTCAAGGAAAAGTTGTTGGGAGAGGATAGGCGGTCCCAGGCAAAATGAATCTACATCAACCCCCCAGCCCAGGCTATGTATCTTGAAGTTCCTGTTTGGGACAAACTTGATGTGCGTAAATATCTTCAACCTCAAGAATGCTGCTAATCTGCTAATGAGGAAATAGAATTGTTTTTCAGCCAAGATGAACTTCATTATGGAATGTAGAAGGGGATGGCGAAAGGAGGGCTTGTCTATCTTCACAGCGGCTGTACCGGTTCAACAGGCATACAGAACAGAACACAAGCAAACTAAGAAGACTTTCAGGAAATTATTTACCACTTTTTTTTTTATTGTAATAGATATTATCTATAAACATGAGATATATCTTTGTTTTCCATTAAACAAAATATACATAACCCTACCTTTTAAAATACATATTTACAAACAGCAAGATTCTTCATCTCACACCCACCACACACACACACACACACACACACACACACACACTCGAATTCCATTTTCTCTCAACACACACAGCATGACGAGCCCAAACTTGAGGATGGCCACATGTTTTGAAACAGCTAAACATACTCCAGTGAAATCCTCAGGGAAGCTGTTTCCGGTGACTGTGGTCCTGACGGGCGCTCTGGCTTTCCCATCCAGCTATCCAGCATTCACACGTCCACATTCCTGTTTTTCCCATCCAACTATCCAGCATTCACACATCCACATTCCTGTTTTTCCCATCCAACTATCCAGCATTCACACATCCACATTCCTGTGTGTCCGTGAGCTACAGGCCAGGATTTCCCCTGGACGAATCCAGCGTTCAGTACCAGAGATTCACATTGTTTTTTTTTTCACAGGCACCACAACAGAATAGCATATCTTCCTGGACCTTTAAAATGGTCAGCGACTTAAAGGAATGTAGGATTTTGGCCAAAACTGGTATTGCAATCACTTTCAAAATACTGTAGAGCAGTGTCAACATCAGTTGAGGGTTCACTTCACTTCACTTTTTAAACGACAATATCATGGCCGGACTACTGTTGTCAGTGATATAAGTATTTGAAATGAGCATGATTTCTTAATGTCTAGTGACATATCAGGGCCATGTTATGATTGATTGAAACACATTTCTTACATACAGTACGGTTCCTTTAAGACTTTGGCTCCAGACTCATGAGGAAATAACTCATGTTCTGGAAGTGGACGTCCTTGGTGAGGTCCTGTGCTGGCGAGGGGTCATGCGGGGTCTCCTGAGGGAGACTACTGACTGGAGGACAGTGCTGGACTTTTGCCTTGCATGGAGACAACTGGAGAGGAGGGACAGGAGGCGGTGGAGTGACAGCCAACTTTTGCAGTTCCGACTTAAAGTGTATTTTGTGTCTGCAAAGACAGTGTGGTTAGATTCCATTATGGGGTTTGTCTCAAACAAGGGAGAGTGGCTCGAAAGGGGGAACTGAACTGAGAGCAAGGAGAAGAGTCTACCTGATCACTTGTACAAACACCAAGACGAAGATGATCACCAGCACACAGCAGCCCATTATTGAAACCATGTGAACCAGCAGGAAGCCATCATCTATGGGAGGTGGTCTTCCCACCGCATCTGTGAGAGAAAGCGTGAGACCAAAACATTCACCCATATATACTCTTAAGGTGTGGAAACAATCAATAACACTAACAATACACTATTGATTACAATAGTTGGGTGGTAGGCCCCCAGCTGTGGCGCAACTGGCTGGGGCACCTGCACCGCACCCCGGAGACCCAGGTTCGATTCGCGCCCCATGGTCCTTTCCGGATCTCACCCCCGCTCTCTCTCCCATTCACTTCCTGTCACTCTCCACTGTCTCTCTCAATAAGGACATAAAACACCCACAAAATATACTTTAAAAAACCCAATAGTTGGATGGTATTGCATATTAGATATACCATCTGTAAGAGGAGACTTATTCAAATAAATCAGTGCTTTGCTATTATTTTAAAGGAGAACTCCGGCAATGTTTCACATAGATCTCTGTTTCTTGAGGTCATCAAGTACTGGCGATACTGCGTAAAAATGGTGGAGTTTTCCTTTAACGTTGGGGAAGTTGTGGAGGAATGTCCAGGAGAGGTGGAGTTTCCTTCCCTTTTCCTCCCTGACACTACTAACACTGATAGACACAAACTGTTTAGATTCAGTATTATCCTGAGGGCGTTTGACATACTTTCGATTCAACACAGTTTTGATCCCATTGGTGTTCATGATAATCAGGGTGTCTTCAACACGTCTTCAACATGTACAGTATGCACAGAATCAGTGCCAATAAAATGTAACTCAGCTAGGACAACTTCATGTTTTTCAGCCATCATCCAGAGTAAATAATCTCCCTTCCACAAGAAAAAGATGCAGTGCACTAAATGCTTTCACCGGGGTTTGTTGGTTTGTTTGTTTGTCTGTCTGTCTGTCTGTTTGTTTGTTTGTTTGTCTGTTTGTTTGTTTGTTTGTTTGTTTGTTCGCTGGTAACTCAAAAAGTTATGGATGGATTTCGATTACATTTTCAGGGAAGCCCTGAAATGACCCAAGGAAGAAACGATTACATTTTGTATCACCTTCTGAATGCAGGAGGCGGAGGAGATTATGTGTTTGCTTGGCGGAGGTTTGCACTCTCCGAGTGCTTTTCTAGTTCTGGTAATGAGTAAAGAATAGCAATATTAGGCCAGGGAGGAATGTTGAAAAGTGTGGATAGCACGACAGAGGGCATGCAAAACAAGATAGGACCGATAAATTGAGGTGTTCTATTCTTTCATTTTATATGCATATGCTGTTTACTCTGCTTGCTACTGTATGTGATCACACTTGCCCCAAATTCACATGAAAGGTGGAGACGCTAAATGCTTCCAGCTAACTCCTCGTCCTGACGGGAAAATCCCTGACGTATGATGGGCTCCACGCCTAAGAGGCGTTGCCCCATCACTGCTCTCTTCAAAACTTAATCTAAAGTAATTTCTCCGAATTCACACATACTGTATATCTGTCATCTGTCTTTAACATAGATGACAGATAAGACATAAAGGAACACGCCTTTAAGGTGAATTCAGAGGTGGCGGCACACAAAGTCATGTTTGTTTCTGTTTCTGCAAGAAAAAATGTATGTCATATTTTAATCAGATTCAAAGTGAAGCAGATTGTGACATTGACAGTGGGCCTTCTATCCTTTGCCTAACTCCAGTGAGTAAATGGTGGCATTTTTGACTAGAAGCATAAAGAAGATAGCAACCAGATTTGCTGTCAGTTTTTCAGATCAGGGTTTCCTTGACAAACCTTTGTAATAATAACAATCGAAATACAATACTTCACTCTAACTTTGAGGTGTTTGAAAAGCAACCAGCTAATAATCAAAATGTCAACATGCACAAGGTTTTTACCTGATCCAGGGGTTGTGCCAGGTATGACCAACAGAATCAGGGGGTCCTACGAAGGTAAAACATGATAAAATGTAGAATTACTATGTAATGTAGCCTACAAAAAACATAAAACAAAAAACAAATTCAGTGGTAAGTGTTACATTTCCTGTGACAATCATAACACAACTTCTTATCTAGCATGCTGAGTGCAAGTAGCAGCCATCTGCAAAGATAATATACATCCACAACTCACCTCACTGATATCACTGCTCTCGGTTGGCTTAGGGGCTGCAAAAAAGCAGGACATTATCTGTCATCTTTCATGTCTTTCAGCATCAACTAGTTGCTAACTGCTAAGCTCACAACAGTGCTCGTGTATCACCAGAGAGACAGACGAGGAGACAGGGACAGAGAAACAGACAGAATAAGAGGGACGGACTAATCTGGAAAACAATGTCCACTTTATGTTTATGTTGGGTTAAAGGGTGACATCTGTTATGCATTATGTACATAAATCATTGTGCACATCTTATTACATTTAGGCTTAAAAAAGAAAAAAAAACAATAGTCTGCCATTCTGAAATTTCCATAACTCGCCATTATCGCTCGTTTCAATTTGGGACCTTGCAGCCGGAATTGTCATTTGTTTATTCAGTCTAAATACAGTCTGGGTTTTGAATAGCCACTGCATGTCTGTGTTTGTTGGCGTGTTGTTGCAAAATCCACTGAATCGTTTTATGCAAACATTCAGGGAAGCTTAATCACTGAGGTCAGACATGATATTGGCCGGGTTTCCCAAAATCGTTAAGAAGCTCTTAAGTCCTAAGAACTTGTTAGGAGTGTTCTTAGAACATTCTTACAACGCTCCTAAGAAGTTCTTAGCAATTTTGGGAAACCCGGCCATTATCAGCCACATACATATAGCTTGGGCCCGATTTTGCCGGTCGCGCAATGAGCTTCCGCCACTTGCGCAACCTTTAATTACTATTCTCTGCGAGCGCATCCTTCATTTGTCCAGCGCAAATGTACGTTCTCTAAATGGGAGATGATATTGCGCCCTAACGGGCGTGTCAGTGAAGAGAAGAGGTGTGGTCCGGCGCAAAGCTCGCCAGTCGCTAATATATGGATGAAGAAAGTAAGTGCGCCACTGACCAGGAAAAACCTAGTCGGAAATCACTCGCGCATAGCTGAAAGGCTATTATATGAGCGCATGAGGCTTGGGGATATGGAAGAGTGCACAGTGCGCACTTCTTTCATCAGCAGGAGCGCGCGCAGCCCGAATATAATTAAATAATATTTGTCCGTTTCTCGGTTTTAGGTTCGTGTATTGGTCAGCAAAAAGTAGCATACATAGCATAACAACATCCACATGCAATAATACAACAATAACGTCTAACAGTGACCTGCTCATTTAGACAACATTACACAGCCCTATGGCTAAGTTACCTTCAGTTAGTTTTGTTCTGGCATACCTTTAACGTCTGGCATTAAACAGCTGTAGTGTTCTGGCAACTGTCTACCTTGTTATTGCTCATCTGGAATAACTTCTCTAGCTGCCTCCATCCTCCATCCTTTCTGTTTTGTTTGTTTAAAGAACTTGCGATATCCATGATGAGTAGGAGTTAGTGAATTAGCTTCACATTGTGTGCTGATAGCGGAGTAAAAGAAAACAACACGTAGCCTAGTTGCGCGCCTGCGTGCATAATCTCTCCTGTTCAGACGAAATGTGTGCGCGTGGATATAGCTATATAGCGCATTAAGTTAATTTTGATAACGTATTGACTGACTTTTTCTTAAAATAGAGGATTGTAAATAGCCTGATGGTAGGCAGCTAATGGGATGCTGTGCATATTGGGTGGGTACGGCATGGCATGCCAATTTGGTGTGAATACACACACACACACACACACACACAAGGGAAATGTAATAATGATAATGATCAATAGTGAGAACTAGCTTCTGACTACAGCTGCGGCTGCTGCGTTTATTCTGAAATAATCTATTTAAGTCATAAGCCCCGAGAGACCGTAAGCAAGTGCCTAAAACCCCCCTTAGCTGTTCTAAAATCAGTGTAGCCTAAACTATGGACTAGAGTGACTTATTGCTTTTCTAAAACGGTAACTATACGTCGATGTATTCATAGATAATCATTCTTCCGCCAATACATATTTCTTCCATAGTCCTGGTTGCCATGCAACATCGACACGCAGCCACTTTAACTTTTGTGCAAGTTGTGGTAGTGCATTAACGAAATGCGGTCAAGGTGTATGTTTGTGTTGGATTTTATAACTTAGGAAGCCTAGGAACTTAGGAACTTAGGAAGCTTAGGAAGCCTTCCCAAGTCTCCATTACGCGCCGCCCATGCCTCACGCACGAGCAAGTCGGTCTCTTCTGGAGTAGACGTAACTCCGCCATGATAATACCAACAGACCATTGAACAATGCGCCAGGCTTTTAAAGGGAATGAGAGTGTGAAATCTAATTGGTTTATAGCATGCTACGCCCAAAAGACACCCACGACTAATTAACTAAATTAAGACAACCCCTTTTCACTTTGCGCTGAGCGCAATGTTCACTTTTCAAGCTGTCATTATAGCCTTTTGCGCTAGGACCGCCCCCAAAGAAACTAGCGCGAGTGACTTGCGACAATGCCCAGTTGATCCTGATAATAGAGCCCCTTATCTTTTTACCCGCGAATTCAGTGTTGCCCGCTTATCCTCTCTGGTAGCCCACAGTATACAGTGTGAGTCAGAGGAGGAGTAGCTACAGTCGAGCGGCAAAACACAATGTGTACTTCTTTTACAGATATATTTATATTCAACAAATTATTATGTTTAACATTTCTTATCCAAACAACGTCAAACTTGGCACTACACTTACTAGTGCCCGTAATAAAACACCTGCCAAGTTTGAATTCAATCGCGATGAACGGTTCAACAGATAAGCGGTTAACCCACACACACACACACACACACACACACACACACACACACACACACAGATATGTTTCTATAATTTATAGATAGATAATAAGACAGTTGACAGAATGGCTTAATTTGATGAGTTTAGTGTTTCCTTCCCGCACTGCACAGTAACAAATCATAACCAGCACAGAAAACACCATCATACAAACAGCACAGTCAGTACTATGAAACACCCATGACACAATCACAATCGGCAGATGATTCACATCTTCCAGTGTAGCATCAATGTACTTGTCCGTACCTATCCATGTGTGCGCGTAGACGGCTGAGGACCAGTCACTCCAGCTGCCCTGACCGTGCTCCTCCATGCTCCTGATCTGCACAGCGTACTGCACACCGGCCAACGCGTCCGAAATCCTCCAGGAGAGCCGAGGCGATGTCCTCGGAATCGCCACAGTCTGATTCTACCCATATGAAAAAGAAATAGAAAAAACTTATACTGCCAGCAATGTGTTTTATATACAAAAGTTGTATGATTTACTCTTGAAAGTGGCCCATTTCTCGTTGTCCTCATACAACGTCATACAGTATATAGCCCTTACAGGTTACAAAGTTTTATGTTTCAGGTTACAAAGATTTACCAAGGATCTTGGTAAATCTGTGTAACCTGAAACATATAAAATGTATAAAACAAGAAATGGGCCACTTTCAAGAGTAAATCATACAAGTTTTTTTTCTATTTCTTTTTCATATGGGTAGACACACACACAAATAGACATACACCCACACTTTGTGAAGGACGATCGTGATGTGCTTGCACGCGCACACACACACACACACACACACGCACGCACGCACGCACGCACCCACACACACACGCAAACACACACACACACACACACCTCACCATTTTTCCCAGCACAGGATAGTATCTCAGCTCAAACTTCAAAAGGTAGGTGCCCCTCCGAGTCCTCCAGGACGTGGGGTAAGACCAGAACACATCCAGCGTCCGCTCCTGTCCGTCCACTGACCTCACGTTGACACTGACCGGAGGGTCTGGCTTCACTGCAGACAAACACAGGATCAACAACATAAACACACACACACACACACACACACACACACACACACACACAGTGACACACTGTAGACAAGCCTGAACAACATAAACGTGTGTCACACAAACAGGTCTATAACAGGTCACGCACGCACGCACACACACACACACACACACACACACACACACCACACAGGTCTATAACAGGTCACATACACACACACACACACACACACACAAAAACACATAGGACTCACAGATACTTTGAGGTGTGAAGTCGATCCACCGGCTGGTGCCACAGCCAGAGGTGCTCCTCACAGACAGCCTAGCAGCGTACCAAATGCTATCTGTATCCAGGGCCTCAGGTTCCAGCAGGCATCTGCACCGAGAACGCTTTGGGGAATATCGACAACTAGACACTCTTTGCTCTTGGGACCTGGACATTGTGAGAGAGAGGGGGAGAAAACATTATGTTTGCATTTTTGAAACAATTTCTGTATGCAAGATTATTTCTTGTGCTCTACTATACACATTTTTTTAAATCAATTTTTTCCCATATTCAAAGACTTTGACAAGATATGGGAGGGGTTCTTGTAATTGCATTAATTAAAAGACTCCAATCTTTCAAGAAGCTTTCCCAAATCTTATCAGTCTTCTGATGTATCAGTAGCTTTAGGCTGCTAATTTAAGAATGACCCCAAATCAAGTTGCTAACTTACCACTATGGGTACAACTTTTAGTACAAACATTGTTGAGTTGCATCACTTCACTTGCATGATATCTGGACTTTCCCCATTTTACTGCAAATGTAGGGCCCTCTGTGTCTAGCACACACATGCATTCACACTCACATCAATTTATGCAAGATGAGGTGACACTTCGGTGCAGGATTGATCGGCCGACTTGCCTTCCAGTCACATCGTATCTTCCTCTTATACAGATCTTTCCTCCGACAGGTAAGAGTGGGCCTCTCAGGAGAATCTGGGAATTAAATGATCAGACAGACAGACACACAGTCAAATAGACTGACTGACAGAGAGCTAATTTAAGAATTACCCAAGTTGCTAACTTACCACTATGGGTAAGACCTTTAGTGCAAACATTGTTGAGTTACATGATATGTGGACTTTCCACCTTTTAAATGTAGGGCCCTCTGTCTCTATAGCACACACATGCATTCACACTCACCTCCATTTCTGTAAGATGAGGTGACCCAAATTGAAATGCTGGCCAAAGTCTAATATCTAACTGAGGCTTGTTTAGAGGCGCTCTAAGCGATGTTACGCGGTTTCAAAGCTAAAACATTGTTTTAACGCATATAGAAAGCATCTCCTCACGATCCGCTAGCTGCCTGTCCCCTGAACACACTTGTTTTGTTTTGTTGAAGAAAAAAAAAAACAAGGTCTCTGTAGACAGCCCAGGTTCCAAAAATGGCAACAAAAGCAGCCTGGACCATGGAACATAACAAACTGTTCCAAGTTTCAAGAGGGGTGACTTATAGCACGCTGTTTCGTTATATAAGCACGATTGAGCAACATCAACAGACCTAATGAAACCCAACTGTGCATAGAGAACCTCTAACAACTACAGTATGTGATTTTCTTTCCCAAATTTAATATCATGAGAAAGACCCTGCTGTCTCACACCTCATGGTGCCGTTGGTTCATGCCCGAGAACTTTGTTTACTCATAGACTGACTTTGCACTTTGCCAAGCACTTCTATGAAGGCCCGGTATATGTCTTACGAGAGTGCCTTTAATGGAGTTAGGTGAAATGGAGTTTAATGGAGTTATGTGAAAGCCAGAGTGAGAATTCACAGCGCTTGATAATGGGTCAGAGACTATAGGGGGCTGATTTCCTATTAAGGACACTGAGCGAAGACCATGCCCACTGGAGCTGAGTAGTAACCATGAGAACTGAGAGTCCTGTGATACGCTTTGTTTGTTGTCAAAGTTGTGTGGGAACCACTGTCCGTGAAAATGTGTGTGTGTGTGTGTGTGTGTGTGTGTGTGTGTGTGTGTGTGTGTGTGTGTGTGTGTGTGAAAGTCTGAAAAACAAATGCATTAGTGTAACATTGCCAATGTTGCATCGTTTGGAGACGTTTGGAGAAAAGATGCCCTGCCTTTCCACTTACTGGCTAGGTCCATTCTGACTGTGCTCATCCATCTTCCAGCTCTGTGGCAGCTGTAGTTCCCCGCATCAGCCAATCCAAAACTCGGAAGCATCAAATTCCAGCCCATTCCTGCGTTGCCTTGCACTGGTTGGCCATTCAGCATCCACTGACTCCCATTATCCATTTCCGATGAATCAGATCCAGCCTTATAATCAGTCCCTCCTTCTAATTGGTTAGTCTCCAGTGAGTCCACAGTGTCTGACCCGTGATTGGTCGACAGCAGGATGTTTTCGGTAGTGATCTGTCCAGAGTCAGATCCTTGTACTCCAGGACAGGTGCCCCTGACCATCAGTACACCATCAAGAGAGACATCGCCACAGCAACCAATGACGACCTCACTACCTGGAATTACCACCAGAGCATCATGGAGGTCATGGAGGGGTTCTGTGTGTGTGTGTGCGTGTGTGTGTGTGTGTGTGTGTGTGTGTGTGTGTGTGTGTGTGTGTGTGTGTGTGTGTGTGTGTGAGAGAGAGAGAGAGAGAGAGAGAGAGAGAGAGAGAGAGAGAGAGAGATGGGAGAGATAGACAAACAGAGAGACAGAAAGAGAGATGGGAGACAGTGTGTGAGCGAGAGAAAGAGAGAGAGAGAGAGAGAGATAGGGATGGGGGGGGGGGGGGGGGTAAACAAGCAAATCCTTGGTGAGTTCAAGAGAGTTCTGCTTTGAGCAATGGACCACTCAATCCTACTCAGCACAGCAAACACACAAAATAACCTAAGAACCGCTGTGAATGTGAATATCGATAAAAATGCCGGAGAAGTGCTCTCTGTTCCTCTTCCGCTACCCTCAATCTGCTCACTGAAGGACTTTTTTTTTAATAGACACACTCTCTCTTCCCTGGAATATTATCTCAACAGTCTATTTGTAGGCCAACTACTAACTCACGCTTTTTTCTTTACTTTGACCTTTTTATAGAGTAGAATACAGGAAATTACATAGCACACTTAGCACATATGAAATTATGTAGTAAGCAAACGTGCAAACCAAGGCAATGTTTAATTTACTTTCAATTTGCCTTTAGCTCATTCTCTCATCTGGAATGGATTTCCAAAAGTCCTGAAGGAATTTCTATACATTTTGAGCACTTTCTGTCTGTTTTTCGTCCACTCCATTCAATTGAAACTAATTGAGTTGTCTTTAATGATGCCAAAAGTATGCAAAGTCATGAAAGTAAATAGTGAAATATATAAAATATGAAACATAATGTTGTAGGCTACATATGTAAAGATTTATAGTTATGTAGAGGAATATTGAAGACAAAGTATGATGGAACTCAATGTAGGAATTTCAAAGTCCAAACGTCTGTCTGGTGCATATCTTTCCTAAATTGTACGGCTTTGAACCAGATGGGCATTAAATGACATACTGTATCACCAACTTTACAGGTGCCAAAGCAAAACCAATTGGATTATTGTAATCAATCCTTTGGTTTTCAGCGAACAATTCTAATCTTGCTTTTATTTTCTCTCTCTCTCTCTCTCTCTCTCTCTCTCTCTCTCTCTCCTTTTGACAGTAGAAAGAACTGATAAAGAGCTTTCATTTGATGTACTCTATCTCAATGGCGCTTACGCCCCTCTGGCTCTCACCCCTCGAGAGAATCAGTTAAGGACAAGGGCAATTTCAAATTGTCCATGCGATCTACTGACAGCCTTAGTATACAAAACAGAACTATAATAATAATATTTTAGGACAAATATTAGAAAAACAATCTGACAGGGGTAGGATTATATAGATATTACAGGAATCTTTAATGGACATAGTAAAAAACACTAGGGCACGGATATGATAATTCATCAGGCTACAGAACATCATATGTAGGCATCTAGCGTATGATAGGCCTACATTTAGGCTAGTATCAAAAACAAATATTTTAGGCTATTAGTAGGGTCCATAGCTCTTGTTCGTAATGTAGGTCTATTTAAATTCCTCTGCGAGACAAAGTAAGAGTTAACTCGGTTACTACGTTACAGCCTACCAAAGCAATAGCTGATAATTGGAATATCAAACATTCGGAACAACAACTCAACTTTTGACACTTAAATGCCAAGCTCAATCGCTTACCTGTCCAAGTAACGTTACATTGTGTACACTGTACTTCGGCCACGACCAATATTGACCATAATGATGCAAACTTCGTCCAGATCCTCATAATAATCCCTTCAGCCGTTACTCTTTTCCTGTCAAAAATCCATGGTTGGCGAACGAAAGTTTTTCACGAAACCCAAAGTTCCAATTCCAGGTCTATCCAAGTTATCCTCAAGCATGAGACCTCCCTCACATACTGCTGTACTTAATGTTCTATACCCTTCCCTCTCCTTTTCGCTTAAAAAACAAACTGTTGATTGAACAAATAGCCCGTTGCGAAACGAATGACCAGACCACCACCATCCCCGCTCGTGCGCGCGCGCACGCACACACACTCACAAACACAAGTGCAGTCGACAAACACGTGAGCTAGAAAATCCGGATAGTTTATTGACTGTAGCCTATTTCATTTACCTTCCAACACGTAATCCAACATGAATTGGTTGGATTTATACAAAGCCACTCCGGGTACCTCCCAAACAGGATGTGATAGACTCCCTCACCCGCGATAGTGCGGCTGCATAACGTTTGGAACACATCACTCTCCACTCAATCGACCGGTATTTTGTGTTCACGTATTTGAAGACATTTACAGTGGAAACATGGGCTCAACTGAAAATATGACATATGGTGTTTTGGTGTAGGCTAATGGGGATGAGTAAGCGCAACGTTCCACTACCGCAGGCCAGTTTCATATTCAAATTGGGTGGTTATATTCCTAGGAGGCTAATAATGAATGCTGTTGTTCATCATACCAACATCAACTGACATTTAGGCTTTTGTCCATACGTCTGTTTGGCCACAGTGGAACACATTCAGGATGGGTCAGGGTAATTGAGTGGAGCTCAGTCCTTGTAATAGTTTGTGCATAAGCAAGCGTCTCCATATTAAAATAATAACTCTCACAACACTATTTCTCTCATCAGAAATCCATCAGTTCCCCTTTCCCTTAACATTATTGTCCATACACAATCAAGACATTTATAAAGCCTACAGCTATAACGCATAATAAGTGTATTCCCATCGCATTGTAAGGCATTTATTATGAATTACAGCACTTTGAACACCTCCTAAAATCATTTAATCACTTAACTAATCATATATTGCTACAAATATGCACACATTTAAGCAGTGTGTTCCTAAACATTCACACCACACAGATATTGCTGGAAAGAGCCATACAAGATTTATATTTTGATAGCAACGCTTTTAATGCTTCATCTTCTGAATGCACTTATCATGTATTAAGGATGTAGGCTTTTTTTTTACAGTCACATATTGGGGAAAAATGAGTGCCCTGCACAGACTAGCATGTTGGCATATACCCTCAGTGGAAACAGAGAGACTTGGCTTCAATGGTCCATTAAGGGCTGATTTGAGTTCTTGTGAATGCCCGACACCTCTGTGCTCTGTGTCGGTAGAGAATGTCCAGAGATATACCCCAAAAGCCACTTGAGCTGGCACGAGGTGTCCAGCCAGCGCAAACAGAGGAACACCAGGAGGCACCAATATGGCGAATAACAAAGCAGCAGGCTGAGGATCGGAGCCTGGCCAAGTCCTTAATTAACACGTTCTCATTAAGAACTATAAAGAGCAAACACACATACGCACGCACACACACACACACACACACACACACACACACACACACACACACACACACACACACACACACACACACACACACACACACACACACACACACACACACACACACACACACACACACACACACACACGGAGGACATCCACACATTTACACAGAGCACAGTCTACATCCAGTCTTTGTTGTCCAGTGCTGCCGATGGGAGTCACCAGAGTCATCTGAGGCCAGGGTTTGGCTGATCCAACTGTCCATCTTCTCGAGTGATGGGTCACGCTCCAATAGGCAGCAAGTTCATCATTCAGATACTTCATTTTGTGGGAGATGTACCTTGCCATCACAAACACTGTTTACAGAATACTCAAGGTAGTCAATGCCCAACTACCTTGTCTATCCCTTCACAGTTATTGTTACAGCTCCACTGTCCATTTTTCGGACATTAAAATACCAAAATATCTTTGTGTGCATTTCTACATTAGCAAGGGTGGGGAGACGTGATATGAATACCTTTTAAAGCTGTTGCTAAAAGGATTAACAGATCACCGGAGTTTAGTGAGGTGTGCATACAGTCTTCCCCTCTTATTTGTACCTCTGAAACACACCCAGCAATCTAAACGGCATCTAACACAGCATCAAATGTGAAGCTGAAACGTCTGAATGAATGGGTAGCTTAGGCAAGCGTATGTTCTCTCACCCAGGAAACGGAAAGCCTTTGCAGAATGAATGGAACAGTAGGTCTGTTAAAGACCAACTACACCAGAACAAGCTATTGCTGGGGGGGGTCAAGGGTGTGTGTGTGTGTGTGTGTGTGGGGGGGGGGGGGGGGTCAAGGTCCTTTTGAAAGCAGTGGAGGGTCTTACCACATAGTTTTTTGGACACTGTGTTGCAAGGCTTTAGAAAGGCTATGGAGATGAAGTTCAAATTCAAGATCAAATTTCACAGACAATGAACACATGTACAGAAGCACAGAGTGATCACAATCCAAGTTGTAAAGGATCTGTTGTTTATCTGAACAGGACAACCGGAGTGAAATGAGGCTGTGATGGTGGACTATGGGTGCTTATTATACGGCTCTTCACAATGCAAGTAGAATGCTCCATTGACTTGAATGGGATTTCCCGACGTTCTACCGGTCATTATTTCTTGATAGAGGACCTCTGGAAAAAATAATGACCGCTGTCAATGACAACAGAGTTTGTGCTTCTACTTCAGGTCTTTCATATCACTCTGCAATGGAATTTCATTGAAAGTGAAAGACAGCTAGTTAGACGTTGCCAAGCAACATCTGAAACTATTTGTGTGGCGCACTATTTATTTTGTTAGCGGAAGCCACAAAACGGTAGCTACTGTAAGTCATTGCTACAGACACACTGTGGTACGTTTCTTTTCTCGTTTTGGCAAGTAGCCATATAATAAGCGGGATAATGTACAGGACGCAGGTTATTGTCAGGAAATGAAGTACCTTCAGGGCGAAACAAGACCGGTTCGCACTGTCGGTACTTATTTTCCTGATAATGACCAGCGTTCTATACATTATCCCTTACATAACAGTAGCCTTGAGTTAAATATCAGAGAACACACACACACACACACACACACACACACACACACACACACACACACACACACACACACACACACACACACACACACACACACACACACACACACACACACACACACACACACACACACACACACACACACACACCTCTATGGCCAAAACATTCTCCAGGCTGAAGTCACTGAACCAGCCAAACAAACAGGAAATCCTCTCTATTAGAGACTCTCCCTTTCTGTTCCATTGTTGATGAACTCTGGCACTCGCCCAGTTATTAGCAAGACATCGCTCTGACTTATTAGGGGAGTGGGGGTGGGTGGGGTGGGGGGGTGTACACATCACCTTGTCTGTAGGAATGGCTGGGGAACAGGTGATCCTTAGATATGTTTGAATACATAACACCACAGGCCACAGGTGTGACTGTGTGCAGTGTGTGGGAAACGAGAGATGATGAGTAACAGTGTTTTCACATGTTTACTTCAAGTTTTTTGTTTGCTGCAATGCAAAGCACATAGGTGTCTTGTTTTGGTAGTGTGTACAATACTCGAACCACGTCCACAACCAAAGTCCACGTGTGTGTTTGTCTTTGTGTGTGTCTGCACACACACACACACACACACACACACACACACGCACCAGTCTCCCGGTCTAAATGGCTAATGCTGCATCCCGGCCTCCCCTCGTCCAATGAGCAGGTAACCAACTTCAGTCAGCGCGGGAAATGGCAATCCAGAGTACTCCTCACTCTGACTTCTTTCCCCTCAATTGGCTCATTGGCCTGTCAATCAGCTGGTCACTCGGTCGGGCTACTTTCCTCCATGATGGGGGGCGGGCCTGGGCTGCTGGCTCCGCTCACACGCGCTCCCACTCCCCTCCAGCCGAACAGCGCCTCCTATGGACCAAAGAGCAAAGAGCAGACCATGTGTACACAGCATAACTACAGTAAATGTATATGAATGTTATGATATTTCTGTATGTGTGTATATGTTTGCATACATAATGGTGTCTCTGTGTGTGTGTGTGTGTGTGTGTGTGTGTGTGTGTGTGTGTGTGTGTCTGTGTGTGCGTGTGTGTGTGTGTGTGTGTGTGTGTGTGTCTGTGTGTGCGTGTTTGTGTGCTTGTGTGTGCGCGTGTGTGCGTGTGTGTGTCTCTGTGTGTGTTTCTCTGTGTGTGTGTGTGTGTCTCTCTCTGTGTGTGTATGTGCATGTGTGTGTGCGTGTGCGTGTGCGTGTGTGTGTGTGTGCGTGTGTGTGTGTGTGTGTGCGTGTGTATGTGTGTGTTGGTCTCTAACCTGCACTGCCCCAAGACTGCACCCTCCGATCTCCGCTTCAGGACTGGTGACCAGAGTGCCTCCGTTGCCGTGGCTCGTCGTGCCACTGTGACCCGCGTCTCTGGCGACCCCCCCCTCCGGCGCGTTCGAGACTCCCACGTCTTCAGGAGGCGCGTCCTGCGAGCCGCTGAGCGAGGAGGAGTTGGAGAGGGCCGGCGCCGACGCCGCGTGAGGCTGTCCGTTAGCGCCAGCGCTCACGGAGCTAGCGCCGTCGTTGGAAGAGCTGGCGCTGGCGGAGTTGATGCTAGCGTTAGCCGAGCTAGCGTGCTTCTTCTTGCGCAGCGTGTCGATCCAGCTGGAGCTGTGGCGCGAGGCGAAGGTGGCCAGGGCCAGGGAGCTCAGCCGCATGTTCTTGCCCGACGTGATGAGCTCGCCGAAGCCCTCCTGGTGGGCGAACGCGTAGCCCGAGCGGCGCGAGGCGCTGCGGCCCAGGCGGCCCAGCGCCCCCACGCCCAGCCCCACGCCCGAGATGCCCACGCCGCGCCCGTCCCGCCCGCCGGGCTTGCGCTTCTTCTGATGCACCAGCTGGGTGTAGCGCACCTGCAGAGAGATGGAGAGAGAGAGAGTGAGAGAGGGAGAGAGGTGGAGGGAGAGATAGAGGGGAAAGAAGAGAAGGAAAGAAAGGGAGAGAGGGGGGAAAAGCGAGAGATTAGGAGGCATATGAAGACAGTAATGATCAACTGGTATTATGAAAGACGAGATGACAGGAGAAAGGGATGAATGAGTAGGACAGAAATGAAGGGGATATTGCGGTTCAGAACACAGATGGGCACAGCTGGGATGGCCAGAGACTGTTACTGTTTGACCAGGGGGCTATTTTCAGCTGAATTGTTGTGACGTATTTCGATTCCTGGCAATCTGTTAAGGTGCTTCATCACTCAAACTTGCACCTAGTCCTACTCAGACTTTCACTTTTCACCATCCTACTAAAACTTGGACAAATGCCTTAACCTCCATTAACACACATCTGACGTCCGATTTTATTGACAGCCGCACGTTTACAGCTGTGATGCAGACGTGCTTTTACTGGAATGCTGCAGCTGATCTAACGGAGGAGGGCCGATGAAATGGCATGGGCAAACATTTGTGTGTACACAGACTCAAACACACGCAGAAGCTGGGGCAGTTTGGCTAACCATTGATAGAGCAAGAACTGGCAGGTCAAGTACTGGATGGCTGAGGATGGATACCAATATAGCAAACTTGCTGTATCTCTTTGTAGCTTCAATGCCTAGATTAGGTACTGTAAGTACAGTGCATAATGGGGGTTTTGTGTACGTATGTGTGTGTGTGTGTGTGTGTGTGTGTGGGGTATTCTCACCGTGTCTGAGAGCTGAGGTTTCAGGTCCAGTTTGAGAAAGCGGAAGGCGAGAACAGGAGCGATGCAGATCACAGTCGCCAAGGCGATGGTCAGCCACACCACTGGCTGCTCTAATGTGTTCTGGGCACTTCCTGTTCGTACAGAAGCATGTTTATATTAGATAGATAGATAGATAGATAGATACTTTAATGATCCCCAAGGGGAAATTCAAGAAAGAAGAGGGGGATGTTTGGAGGAGGGAGGTTTAAGTGAGAGTACGAGTGCATTTGACTTGTTTTGTTTTCACTGTTGGGCTTTAATCTTTTATGTTTCCTCTTGTATTTCCCCCATAACTCAACACTGACTCGTGCTGTCTTCACCCCTCACCTTCACTCCCTCTCCCTCACTCTCTAGAGAAGAATATGACTAAATGATCATAAACAAAGGGAAGGCCCAGTGGACACTTTGTGTACACACACACACACACACACACACACACACACACACAAAGAATTTAATCATATACAGTGCGATGCTTTTATATGATGCTGAAACATACACATGTTTTCGTATACCCTGAAACGAGTAAGTGTGTGCACACTTACATCTTAGTTACAGTATTGCTATTAATACATTCATCATTGCACTGAACTGCCTTGTGATAGAACACCCTCTACCTGGCCCATAAAGCGGATTCAGAATTTTTAAAACATGTTCATACGTAAAGTTACGTATGAACACCTTTACTGCCCCTTCCCTAAACACAGCCATAGGAGACACCTTACTGCCCCTTCCCTAAACACAGCCATAGGAGACACCTTTACTGCCCCTTCCCTAAACACAGCCATAGGAGACACCTTTACTGCCCCTTCCCTAAACACAGCCATAGGAGACACCTTACTGCCCCTTCCCTGGACACAGCCATAGGAGACACCTTTACTGCCCCTTCCCTGGACACAGCCATAGGAGACACCTTACTGCCCCTTCCCTGGACACAGCCATAGGAGACACCTTACTGCCCCTTC
>NC_084999.1:22824712-22849712 GCF_963854185.1 Sardina pilchardus
TAGCGTTTACGCGTCCTCTCTCGCTCCTCACTGATCTACATAAAGAATGATGGAGCGGCAACAATGGGATAGTCTAGCCCTTCTTCTATCTTTCTTTATGTAGATCATTGAGGATCGAGGAGCGAGGGAGGACATATAAACGCTGCTTGAGAGGCACCCACAGTAAATACTTTAAAAGTTGTATGTAGATAGTCTAATTAATGTTGATAGACAGAATGTTTAATGGATGTTGATAGGCAGATTGTTTAATAGATATTGATTGACAGTTTAATGGGTAGATGAGTGAATGGTCTGAAGAAGATGAATGGATAGAAGGTTGGATGGAATGTGCCTTATATTCTTGTTAAGAGAGACACTGATACAGCTCTCTGAGAGTAGTTGATACAGGTGTAATCAATTTAACTGGCTAGTCTTAAGAGAGCCAGAGTGTATGCTTAAAGCCTGAGACAGAGTAAATAATTTAAAAGTTGAATGTAGATAGTCTAATTAATGTTGATAGACAGAGAGTTTAATGGATGTTGATA
Source organism: Sardina pilchardus (assembly GCF_963854185.1). Classification (NCBI taxonomy): domain Eukaryota; kingdom Metazoa; phylum Chordata; class Actinopteri; order Clupeiformes; family Clupeidae; genus Sardina; species Sardina pilchardus. Next base: position 22,825,237 of record NC_084999.1, read on the forward strand.
GGCAGATTGTTTAATAGATGTTGATAGACAGTTTAATGGGTGGATGAGTGAATGGTCTGAAGAAGATGAATGGATAGAAAGTTGGATGGAATGTGCCTTATATTCTTGTAGAATGGAGAGTCACAGCTCTCTACTGAGAGTAGTGGATACAGATACAGGTGTAATCAATTTAACTGGCTAGTCTTAAGAGAGCCAGAGTGTAAGCCTGAGACAGAGTAGATTGTTTAAAAGTTGAATGTAGATCGTCTAATTGATGTTGATAGGCAGACTGTTTAGAATGGGTGGATGAGTGAATGGTTTGAAGAAGATGAATGGATAGAAAGTTGGATGGAATTAGGAAGACTTATGTTGATACAGTTGATACAGGGGAACAGAAAATGTAGTCTCAAGAGCCTGAGAGAGAGAGAGAGCTGCTGCACCTGGACTGGCCACCTGGCGTAACATTCTAATTGCTGCCGTGATGTCATAATGAGCAATGTTAAGTCTATGGGGGAAATTGTAATAGTTACAGTGCATGAAAATGCACTGTACTGTTCTTCCTATTCTTAAACTTCTTCTTCTTATTATTACAGTGCATGAAAATGCACTGTACTGTTCTTCCTAGTCTTCAACTTCTTCTTATTATTACAGTGCATGAAAATGCACTGTACTGTTCTTCCTAGGCTTTTTCTTATTACAGTGCATGAAAATGCACTGTACTGTTCTTCCTAGGCTTTTTCTTATTATTACAGTGCATGAAAATGCACTGTACTGTTCTTCCTAGGCATTTTATTATTATTCTTCTTCTAACGCACTTAATGCAGCTTCAACCGCTTAACGTAGAAACTCCATTCAAACTATGTTGCGTAGGTCTTACTTACGCGATGTGGGCTTTGTATTTTTCAACTTTGTAACTTTTATACTTTTTAAACTATTAGTTAAAAACTATTATAATTTCCCCCATAGACTTAACATTGCTCATTATGACATCACGGCAGCAATTAGAATGTTACCCCAGCTGGTCAGCCACCTGGGCACCAACTGTCAGTTTCTCTCAGGCTTTAAGCATACAATCTCTCTGAAGACTACACATATCCTGTTAAACTGTTTCCTCTGTCCACAACTGTTTCAAAATAAAAGTCCTCACTGCAATAATACACTATTAAATCATTTAACCATTGAAACTACTCAACTATTTAACTGTTCAACCATTCCAACTGTCAGTTATCATCAACTATGCCTCCAGTCAACTACATGAAACCTCCATGTACCTAGCAACCAACATAGCAACCATTAAAATTAAGCGTTTATGACCGTTTCCATAGCAACCAACATGATTTTACTACAGTAACTTCTTTATTCCTGATAGTGGCCACCATGGATACCCTAGCAACAAATGTTTCAAAATAAAAGTCCTCACTAGCAAGTTATCTAGTTAGCATGGTTAGCATTGTTAGCATAGCTAGCATTTTTAGCGTAACTGCAAAAAATCATCAACTAAGTTAGCTAATCAACCTGGTTAGCAGTGTTAGCAAATCTAGCATTGTTAGCATAGTTAGCATTTTTAGCATTACTGCTAGAAATCATCGGTTAAGTTAGCTAATCAACCTGGTTAGCATTGTTAGTAAAGTTAGCATTGCTAGCATAATTAGCATTTTTAGCACAACTGCTAGAAATCATTAGCTAAGTTAGCTAATCAACATTTTAACATGAATAGAAATCATTAGTTAAGTTAGAACTGGAATGTTTCAGCTTTAAACGGTCTACCTTCACACTATGAACTCTCTGTAAACTATGCAACCACCATGTTTACCCTAGCTACACCTTAGTAACCATATCTACATTATCTATCTTTTTTTGCATTTTCATGCACTGGTAATTCCTTGGAATTGCATTTCTAGTTCCTTGGAATTGCATTTCTAGTTCTTCTTCTAACGCACGCAATTCAGCTTCAACCGCTTAACGTAGAAACTCCATTCAAATTTTGACGCGTAGGTCTTACTTACGCGATGTGGGCTTTGTATTTTTCAACTTTGTAACTTTTATACTTTTTAAACTATTAGTTAAAAACTATTACAATTTCCCCCATAGACTTAACATGGCTCATTATGACATCACTGCAGCAATTAGAATCTTACGCCAGGTGGCCAGCCACCTGGGCACCAACTGTCAGTTTCTCTCAGGCTCCTCTCTGAAGACTACATATTCTGTTCCCCTGTATCCTCTGCGCACAACAGTATCAAAATAAGTCCTCCTAATTCCATCCAACTTTATATCCATTCATCTTCTTCAAACCATTCACTCATCCACCCATTCTAAACAGTCTGCCTATCAACATCAATTAGACGCTCTACATTGAACTTTTAAACAATCTACTCTGTCTCAGGCTGGCTCTCTTAAGACTAGCCAGTTAAATTGATTACACCTGTATCTGTATCCACTACTCTCAGTAGAGAGCTGTGTCTCTCCATTCTACAAGAATATAAGGCACATTCCATCCAACATTCTATCCATTCATCTTCTTCAGACCATTCACTCATCCACCCATTAAACTGTCTATCAACATGTATTAAACAATCTGTCTATCAACATCCATTAAACTCTCTGTCTATCAACATTAATTAGACTATCTACATTCAACTTTTAAATTATTTACTCTGTCTCAGGCTTTAAGAGTACTCTGGCTCTCTTAAGACTAGCCAGGTAAATTGATTACACCTGTGTCAAATATTCTCAGAGAGCTGTATCAGTGTCTCTCTTAACAAGAATATAAGGCACATTCCATCCAACCTTCTATCCATTCATCTTCTTCTGACCATTTACTCATCCACCCATTAAACTGTATCATTAAACTGTATCAATATCTAATAAACAATCTGCCTATCAACATCCATTAAACATTCTGTCTATCAACATTAATTAGACTATCTACATACAACTTTTAAAGTATTTACTGTGGGTCCCTCTCAAGCAGCGTTTATATGTCCTCCCTCGCTCCTCGATCCTCAATGATCTACATAAAGAAAGATAGAAGAAGGGCTAGACTATCCCATTGTTGCCGCTCCATCATTCTTTATGTAGATCAGTGAGGAGCGAGAGAGGACGCGTAAACACTATATGAGAGGCACCATCTGTCTCAGGCTTTAAGCATACAATCTCATTAAGACTACAGATCCTGTTTCACTACTTCCTCTGTCCACAACTGTTACAAAGTAAAGGTCCTCGCTGCAATAATACACTATTAAATCATTTAACCATTGAAACTACTCAACTATTGAACTGTTTAACCATTCCAACTGTCAGTTATCATCCACTATGCCTCCAGTCAACTACATGAAACTTCCATGTACCTAGCAACCAACATAGCAACCATTAAAATTAAGTGTTTATGACCGTTTCCATAGCAACCAACATGATTGTACTGCAGTAACTTCTTGTTTCCTGATAGTGGCCACCATGGATACCCTAGCAACAAATGTTTCAAAATAAAAGTCCTCACTAGCAAGTTAGCTAGTTAGCATGGTTAGCATTGTTAGCATAGTTAGCATTTTTAGCATAACTGCAAAAATCATCAACTAAGTTAGCTAATCAACCTGGTTAGCATTGTTAGCAAATTTAGCATTGTTAGCATAGTTAGCATTTTTTGCATTACTGCTAGAAATCATCGGTTAAGTTAGCTAATCAACCTGGTTAGCATTGTTAGTAAAGTTAGCATTGCTAGCATAATTAGCATTTTTAACGTAACTGCTAGAAATCATTAGCTAAGTTAGCTAATCAACATTTTAACATGAATAGAAATCATTAGTTAAGTTAGAACTGGAATGTTTCATCTTTAAACTGTCTACCTTCACACTATCAACTCTCTGTAAACTATGCAACCACCATGTTTACCCTAGCTACACCTTAGTAACCATATCTACATTATCTATCTATTTGTGCATTTTCATGCACTGGTAATTCCTTGGAATTGCATTTCTAGTTATTATTATTCTTCTTCTAACGCTCTTAATGGAGCTTCAACCGTTTAACGTAGAAACTTCATTCAAACTGCGCTGCGTAGGTCTTACTTAGGCCATGGGAGCTTTGTATTTTTCAACTTTGTAACTTTTATACTTTTTGAACTATTAATTAAAAACTATTAAAATTTCCCCATAGACTTAACATTGCGATTATGACATCATAATAGGGCAATTAGAATCTTATGCCAGGTGGCCAGGCCAGCTGCAGCAGCTCTCTCTCTCTCAGGCTTTAAGCATACAATCTCTCTGAAGACTACATATCCTGTTTCCTCTGTCCACAACTGTTTCAAAATAAAAGTCCTCACTGCAATAATACACTATTAAATCATTTAACCATTGAAACTACTCAACTGTTTAACTGTTCAACCATTCCAACTGTCAGTTATCATCAACTATGCCTCCAGTCAACTACATGAAACCTTCATGTACCTAGCAACCAACATAGCAACCATTGAAATTAAGCGTTTATGACCGTTTCCATAGCAACCAACATGATTATACTGCAGTAACTTCTTGTTTCCTGATAGTGGCCACAGGCTTTAAGCATACAATCTCTCTGAAGACTACATATCCTGTTTCCTCTGTCCACAACTGTTTCAAAATAAAAGTCCTCACTGCAATAATACACTATTAAATCATTTAACCATTGAAACTACTCAACTATTGAACTGTTCAACCATTCCAACTGTCAGTTATCATCCACTATGCCTCCAGTCAACTACATGAAACCTCCATGTACCTAGCAACCAACATAGCAACCATTAAAATTAAGCGTTTATGACCGTTTCCATAGCAACCAACATGATTTTACTGCAGTAACTTCTTTATTCTTGATAGTGGCCACCATAGATACCCTATCAACAAATGTTTCAAAATAAAAGTCCTCATTAGCAAGTTAGCTAGTTAGCATTGTTAGCATAGTTAACATTTTTAGCATAACTGCAAACAAATCATCAACTAAGTTAGCTAATCAACCTGGTTAGCATTGTTAGCATAGTTAGCATTTTTAGCATTACTGTTAGAAATCATCGGTTAAGTTAGCTAATCAACCTGGTTAGCATTGTTAGTAAAGTTAGCATTGCTAGCATAATTAGCATTTGTAACGTAACTGTTAGAAATCATTAGCTAAGTTAGCTAATCAACATTTTAACATGAAAAGAAATCATTAGTTAAGTTAGAACTGGAATGTTTCATCTTTAAAATGTCTACCTTCACACTATCAACTCTCTGTAAACTATGCAACCACCATGTTTACCCTAGCTACACCTTAGCAACCATATCTACATTATCTATCTATTTTTGCATTTTCATGCACTGGTAATTCCTTGGAATTGCATTTCTAGTTATTATTATTATTCTTCTTCTAACGCACTTAATGGAGCTTCAACCGTTTAACGTAGAAACTTCATTCAAACTGCGCTGCGTAGGTCTTACTTAGGCCATGGGAGCTTTGTAATTTTCAACTTTGTAACTTTTATACTTTTTGAACTATTAAATAAAAACTATTAAAATGTCCCCATAGACTTAACATTGTGATTATGACATCATAATAGGGCAATTAGAATCTTATGCCAGGTGGCCAGGCCAGCTGCAGCAGCTCTCTCTCTCTCTCAGGCTTTAAGCATACAATCTCTCTGAAGACTACATATCCTGTTTCCTCTGTCCACAACTGTTTCGAAATAAAAGTCCTCACTGCAATAATACACTATTAAATCATTTAACCATTGAAACTACTAAACTATTTAACTGTTCAACCATTCCAACTGTCAGTTATCATCAACTATGCCTCCAGTCAACTACATGAAACCTCCATGTACCTAGCAACCAACATAGCAACCATTGAAATTAAGCGTTTATGACCGTTTCCATAGCAACCAACATGATTATACTGCAGTAACTTCTTGTTTCTTGATAGTGGCCACCATGGATACCCTAGCAACAAATGTTTCAAAATAAAAGTCCTCACTAGCAAGTTAGCTAGTTAGCATGGTTATCATAGTTAGCATTGTTAGCATAGGTAGCATTTTTAGCATAACTGCAAAAAATCATCAACTAAGTTAGCTAATCAACCTGGTTAGCATTATTAGCAAATTTAGCATTGTTAGCATAGTTAGCATTTTTAGCATTACTGCCAGAAATCATCGGTTAAGTTAGCTAATCAACCTGGTTAGCATTGTTAATAAAGTTAGCATTGCTAGCATAATTAGCATTTTTAGCGCAACTGCTAGAAATCATTACCTAAGTTAGCTAATCAACATTTTAACATGAATAGAAATCATTAGTTAAGTTAGAGCTGGAATGTTTCATCTTTAAACTGTCTACCTTCACACTATCAACTCTCTGTAAACTATGCAACCACCATGTTTACCCTAGCTACACCTTAGTAACCATATCTACATTATCTATCTATTTTTGCATTTTCATGCACTGGTAATTCCTTGGAATTGCATTTCTAGTTCTTCTTCTAACGCACGCAATTCAGCTTCAACCGCTTCACGTAGAAACTCCATTCAAACTATGTCGCGTAGGTCTTACTTACGCGATGTGGGCAAAGTATTTTTCAACTTTGTAACTTTTATACTTTTTAAACTATTAGTTAAAAACTATTCCAATTTCCTCCATAGACTTAACATTGCTCATTATGACATCACGGCAGCAATTAGAATCTTACTCCAGCTGGTCAGCCACCTGGGCACCAACTGTCAGTTTCTCTCAGGCTCCTCTCTGAAGACTACATATTCTGTTCCCCTGTATCCTCTGCGCACAACAGTATCAAAATAAGTCCTCCTAATTCCATCCAACTTTATATCCATTCATCTTCTTCAAACCATTCACTCATCCACCCATTCTAAACAGTCTGCCTATCAACAACATCAATTAGACGCTCTACATTGAACTTTTAAACAATCTACTCTGTCTCAGGCTGGCTCTCTTAAGACTAGCCAGTTAAATTGATTACACCTGTATCTGTATCCACTACTCTCAGTAGAGAGCTGTGTCTCTCCATTCTACAAGAATATAAGGCACATTCCATCCAACATTCTATCCATTCATCTTCTTCAGACCATTCACTCATCCACCCATTAAACTGTCTATCAACATCTATTAAACAATCTGTCTATCAACATCCATTAAACTCTCTGTCTATCAACATTAATTAGACTATCTACATTCAACTTTTAAAGTATTTACTGTGGGTCCCTCTCAAGCAGCGTTTATATGTCCTCCCTCGCTCCTCGATCCTCAATGATCTACATAAAGAAAGATAGAAGAAGGGCTAGACTATCCCATTGTTGCCGCTCCATCATTCTTTATGTAGATCAGTGAGGAGCGAGAGAGGACGCGTAAACGCTATATGAGAGGCACCTTCTGTCTCAGGCTTTAAGCATACAAACTCATTAAGACTACAGATCCTGTTTCACTACTTCCTCTGTCCAAAACTGTTTCAAAATAAAGGTCCTCACTGCAATAATACACTATTAAATAATTTAACCATTGAAACTACTCAACTATTGAACTGTTCAACCATTCCAACTGTCAGTTATCATCCACTATGCCTCCAGTCAACTACATGAAACCTCCATGTACCTAGCAACCAACATAGCAACCATTAAAATTAAGTGTTTATGACCGTTTCCATAGCAACCAACATGATTATACTGCAGTAACTTCTTGTTTCCTGATAGTGGCCACCATGGATACCCTAGCAACAAATGTTTCAAAATAAAAGTCCTCACTAGCAAGTTAGCTAGTTAGCATGGTTAGCATAGTTAGCATTGTTAGCATAGTTAGCATTTTTAGCATTACTGCAAAAAATCATCAACTAAGTTAGCTAATCAACCTGGTTAGCATTGTTAGCAAATTTAGCATTGTTAGCATAGTTAGCATTTTTAGCATTACTGCTAGAAATCATCGGTTAAGTTAGCTAATCAACCTGGTTAGCATTGTTAGTAAAGTTAGCATTGCTAGCATAATAAGCATTTTTAGCGTAACTGCTAGAAATAATTAGCTAAGTTAGCTAATCAACATTTTAACATGAATGGAAATCATTAGTTAAGTTAGAACTGGAACGTTTCATCTTTAAACTGTCTACCTTCACACTATCAACTCTCTGTAAACTATGCAACCACCATGTTTACCCTAGCTACACCTTAGTAACCATATCTACATTATCTATCTATTTTTGCATTTTCATGCACTGGTAATTCCTTGGAATTGCATTTCTAGTTCTTCTTCTAACGCACGCAATTCAGCTTCAACCGCTTTACGTAGAAACTCCATTCAACTTTTGTCCCGTAGGTCTTACTTACGCGATGTGGGCAATGTATTTTTCAACTTTGTAACTTTTATACTTTTTAAACTATTAGTTAAAAACTATTACAATTTCCCCCATAGACTTAACCTTGCTCATTATGACATCACGGCAGCAATTAGAATCTTACGCCAGGTGGCCAGTCCAGGTGCAGCAGCTCTCTCTTTCTCTCAGGCTCTTGAGACTACATTTTCTGTTCCCCTGTATCAACTGTATCAACATAAGTCTTCCTAATTCCATCCAACTTTCTATCCATTCATCTTCTTCAAACCATTCACTCATCCACCCATTCTAAACAGTCTGCCTATCAACATCAATTGGACGATCTACATTCAACTTTTAAACAATCTACTCTGTCTCAGGCTTACACTCTGGCTCTATTAAGACTAGCCAGTTAAATTGATTACACCTGTATCATCCACTACTCTCAGTAGAGAGCTGTGTCTTTCCACTCTACAAGAATATAAGGCACATTCAATCCAACTTTCTATCCATTCATCTTCTTCAGACCATTCACTCATCCACCCATTAAACTGTCTATCAACATCTATTAAACAATCTACCTATCAACATCCATTAAACTCTCTGTCTATCAACATTAATTAGACTATCTACATTCAACTTTTAAATTATTTACTCTGTCTCAGGCTTTAAGCACACTCTGGTTCTCTTAAGACTAGCCAGTTAAATTGATTACACCTGTATCAACTACTCTCAGAGAGCTGTATCAGTTGCTGCGTTTACATGAGAGCTTTAATTCCGAATAAAACCAAGTTAAATCGGAATAAAAGTTAATTACGCTTTAAAAGAGACCATGTAAACGTTTATTCCGCTTGAAAATGATTATTCTGAATTAAACTTAATTCCGATTTAAGTGGTTGGTTTATTCCGATGTTAAAGCGGAATTAACGCACTCCTTGATCATGTAAACCTTTATTCCGATTCAAAGTTTATTCCGTTTGTTTGGCGCATGCTCATACAAGGAGGAAGACGCAGCGCATGCTCGTTTCTTGCTAATTCGGCTCCGTCTTCTTCCCCCCTTCTCCGGCACTGTTCTCCTCCTCAGCTAGCAAACGTGAAGCTTGACAATATTCTCGAGCTGCTGGTTAAATAGTAGGCCTATTATCAGAATTACTGCGAAACCCGTTTTCATTATGTTATTGCCCATGCTATAACGTTAACCCGAGATGACAAAAAAGCCGCTAGCCAGCTAAAGTTTGTTTTCTTCCGGTAGACCTTAATTAGGCTGCGTTCATGCACCGCCTGTCCAATCGGAACCCTTCCCTACCCCCAGATGTTCAGCGGAATACAATAAAGCGGAATGAACCTATGCTCCATGTAAACGCCAATTCGGAATTATTATTTCCATGTAAACTCGAAGGAGAATATTTCAATTCCGATTTATTTAATTCGGAATAAACTAATTCGGAATTAAAAACATCATGTAAATGTGGCAAGTGTCTCTCTTAACAAGAATATAAGGCACATTCCATCCAACCTTCTATCCATTCATCTTCTTCAGACCATTCACTCATCCACCCATTAAACTGTCAATCAATATCTATTAAACAATCTGCCTATCAACATCCATGAAACATTCTGTCTATCAACATTAATTAGACTATCTACATACAACTTCTAAAGTATTTACTGTGGGTGCCTCTCAAGCAGCGTTTATATGTCCTCCCTCGCTCCTCGATCCTCAATGATCTACATAAAGAAAGATAGAAGAAGGGCTAGACTATCCCATTGTTGCCGCTCCATCATTCTTTATGTAGATCAGTGAGGATCGAGGAGCGAGAGAGGACGCGTAAACGCTATATGAGAGGCACCTTCTGTCTCAGGCTTTAAGCATACAATCTCATTAAGACTACAGATCCTGTTTCACTACTTCCTCTGTCAACAACTGTTTCAAAATAAAGGTCCTCACTGCAATAATACACTATTAAATCATTTAACCATTGTAACTACTCAACTATTTAACTGTTCAACCATTCCAACTGTCAGTTATCAACTATGCTTCCAGTCAACTACACGAAAACTCCATGTACCTAGCAACCAACATAGCAACCATTAAAATTAAGCGTTTATGACCGTTTCCATAGCAACCAACATGATTATACTGCAGTAACTTCTTGTTTCCTGATAGTGGCCACCATGGATACCCTAGCAACAAATGTTTCAAAATAAAAGTCCTCACTAGCAAGTTACCTAGTTAGCATGGTTAGCATAGTTAGCATTGTTAGCATTTTTAGCATAACTGCAAAAACAACATCAACTAAGTTAGCTAATCAACCTGGTTAGCATTGTTAGCAATTTTAGCATTGTTAGCATTTTTAGCATTATTTCTAGAAATCATCAGTTAAGTTAGCTAATCAACCTGGTTAGCATTGTTAGTTTAAGTTAGCATTGCTACCATAGTAAGCATTGCTAGCATAGTTAGCATTTTTAGCATAACTGCTAGAAATCATTAGCTAAGTTAGCTAATCAACCTGGTTAGCACTGTGAGCATAGTTAACATAGTTAACATTTTTACCATTACTGCATGAAATCAGTAGCTAAGTTAACCAATCAACCTGGTTATCATTGTTACCATAGTTAACATTTTAACATGAATAGTAATCATTAGTTAAGTTAGAGCTGGGAATTTTTCAGCTTTAAACTGTCTACCTTCACACTATCAACTCTCTGTAAACTATGCAACCACCATGTTTACCCTAGCTACACCTTAGTAACCATATCTACATTATCTATCTATTTTTGCATTTCATGCACTGGTAATTCCTTGGAATTGCATTTCTAGTTTTTAACTAATAGTTTAAAAAGTATAAAAGTTACAAAGTTGAAAAATACAAAGCACACATCGCGTAAGTAAGACCTACGCGACATAGTTTGAATGGAGTTTCTACGTTAAGCGGTTGAAGCTGAATTGCGTGCGTTAGAAGAAGAATAAGAATACTTTGGAAGAACAGTATAGTGCATTTTCATGCACTATAATAATAATTTAAGTTTAACAAGCTTGATTGAGCTTACCAATAAAAGTTAAATACAGTATGTTACACTCTGAACCAAAAAAGAGAAAACAAATAGGGGGAGGGGAGGTCTGCAGATATAGTGGAAAAGACCAAGGTTGGGTCTAACAACACGTCATACTCGCAAAGAACAAACAGAATGGCCAGTTTCTGCTAACGGAAGATTATCATAGCTCTAAAAAATAATTGAGAGAAATCTCTACACACACACTCACTCACACACACACACACACACACACACACACACACACACACACATACACACACACACACAGACACACACACACACACACACACACACCCTTATCTACATGTCTTGTCTCCCATGTGTGACAGATTGTTTGGCACGTACTCCGTGGAGACCATCTAACACCTCCTGTTCTTTTAGAGAGAGTGTGAAACCCTCATACAGCTAAAGGTCAGTATGAGGGTGGCGTGGCAGTTATCATTTCACAGGAAATTTGGGTGGGGCTAACTAGAGACTAAACAGCTCTAGCTGTCAGTTGAACAAAGGGGCTAACTAGAGACTAAACAGCTCTAGCTGTCAGTTGAACAAAGGGGCTAACTAGAGACTAAACAGCTCTAGCTGTCAGTTCAACAAAGGGTTCAAATTGACTAAATTTGAATAATGTTTTTCTTGTCATTTATTCGTCCAAATTAAATACTGCCTTACGAGTTTATGCGTAACATGAACACACCTCATTATCAATAATGGAAATGTTTATATTGTGTCAAAACGGGTAGCTTTATTATAGTTTGTCTTCAGGTGAAACCTTAACGCTCCTCTCAGAGGTGTGGGTCATGGACACACCTAAATGCACTAAGTGCTTACTCATGTTTAAATAAATAAACAAAATAAATAAGTGAATAAATAAATACATGGACAGATTGATAGATACTGTATGTATAGGTAGATAGATGAACAGGTACACTAAATACAAATGCTCCCACTGAAGAATGAGCCAGAGGCAAAGCTGCGAGGCACAGGGCCTTCTCTGCGTCATAAACAAATGGATTCCTGACAGCAAGCTGCCACGCTTCACTGGAGAAGGACATAAACCGTCGACTTCCAAAAAGGGTGCTAATTTCCCGTCAGCTTGTTGATGTATGTGTGTGTGTGTGTGTGTGTGTGTGTGTGCGTGTGTTTTCGTGTGTGTAGGTCTGTGAGAGGGCTGTGTCTTTACTGTGCCCACGTTTACAACTATATGATTGACATACAGTATATGAAAGTCATTAGTATTGCGCAATAATAAGGAAGAAATTCAATTCTATTCAAAGCAGTAGATCAGAGGTCAGACGTAATGTACAGTCTTTGGCACACACGGACAGGAAGTCATGCACAGGTCATCATTAGCAACGTTGACAAAATATGACAGGACCGGCTTCAGCTGCTGCAACATGTCACACAGACAAATCTTAAATCTAATCACCAGCAACAACATCTTGCAACATCAGTCCAGTTCACCGAGTGACTCCACCATGAGTTCACAGTAATTACACTGAAACAGTGTACTGTGTTTCACAACAGTAATTACACTGAAACACTTTTCACAACATTGACAGATTAAAAGGGCCGTCCAGGAAAAGCTGGGATGGAGAGAGGCATTTTCCGAGGAAGCGCTCGGTCGGAGTGGTCAGCCAAGTGGAAGCTACCTACAGTAATCAATCACTGCCACAGGCTGTAAACAATATGGTTGTAAAACTATGTTGTGGTCCCATGGGCTACTGGGGTGGGATATGAGGGTTAGCGGAGTTCCCCCGTCCTCTTCCCACATAGCCAGAACATGGACGTTAACAGCTTCAGTTTCCCTCGCCTGTTTATATTAAAGGGGGATGTTGGGAGGAGGGAGGTTTAAGTGAGAGTATGAGTGCAATAGACTTGTTTTGTTTTCACTGTTGGGCTTTAATCTTTTATGTTTCCTCTTGTATTTCCCCCATAACTCAACACTGACTCGTGCTGTCTTCACCCCTCACCTTCACTCCCTCTCCCTCACTCTCTAGAGAGGAATATGACTAAATGATCATAAACAAAGGGAAGGCCCAGTGGACACTTTGTTTTCACACACAGGCATGCACGCGCGCACACACACACACACACACACACACACACACACACACAAATACACACACACACAAACACACACACACACACACACACACACACACACACACACACACACACACACACACACACACACACACACACACACACACCCAAACACAAACACACACACACACACACACACACACACACACACACACACACACACATACCAGAGAAGACACAGTGTCCTCTGAGTTTCCAGGGAAAAATGAAAAAAAAAACACAAACATGATTGACTACATATGGGTGTTGTTTGTGAAGGGAAATGGTGGTCATGGTTCCTCCCTATTACTGTTTGAAACACACATTTGATTTCTTTATTTGAATCTGCAAATCAAATGTCTTACTGTAACGGAAGGGATTCAAATATTCTGTGAGACGATGCAGCTTTGACATTCAAGGGTACATAAAGTGTACGTATAGTATAAGTACTTTTTTGATCCTGTGAGGGAAATTCAGTCTCTGTATTTATCCCAATATGTGAAATAGTGAACACACACAGCACGCAGTGAATAGAAGCACACACTAACCAAGAGCAGTGAGCTCCCTACCCAACAGCGGTGCTCGGGGAGCAGTGAGGGGGTTACTGTAGGTGCCTTGCTCAGAGGCACTTCAGCCGTGGACAGGACGGGGATCGAACCGGCAACCCTCCAGTTGCAAGCTCGAAGCCCTAACCAGTAGGTCACGGATGTCCCCCAAAGCATCGCCTACACCACACAGCAAGACTGCCTATCACAGCTGTCTTAGTCCACTGACTGTCGGTTTGTGGACATGCCCCAGACTGGCAAATATCAATGCCACAAACTTGCATGCATAGCCTACGCCACTGATCACAAACACACACAGCCTAGGTCATTGAGCACACACACACACGCACACACACACACACACACACACACACACACACACACACACACACACACACACGCACACGCACACACAAACACTGTGTGACTAACACAAAATAAGATATTGCCAAGTGTTCTGCTTCAGTGTTGAGTCAGATTATGAGTGTTGGCAACACCACTGCATTGCATTCCCATGTGTTTATCTCACTCCAATTGCTCTGCCTTTCTGCCCCATCCCCACACACTTGCTCTCATCCCTCTCCCCTCAACCCTCTCACTCCACTTCCCTGAGTTTTAAATAGCTGGGAATCATGCTTTGGTTTTTTTTGTTGCTATAATCACTTTTACGTAAAGATGATTTAAACTTAAGTACACACTGTGCTTTCACATGGGAATGACATCGGTCATCGTTCTTGCGCAACTCCAGTCCTCCCTCAGCTCCCATCAATCTCTCCCTGATTCTCTCTCTCGTTGTCCTCCTCCCCTTTCTTAAGAGCTCTGCATATAAGCACCAGCCTGAGTGTGTGCTGACACATTTATATCATTTGAACGCTGAAATGTTCAACTGACAAGCTTAGCCTACGATACGCAATGCTTTTTCTTGGGTGGCGCCAACAACAATAACAGAGCCTGAATCATAATCTACGTGGCAGTGGTGAAAGGGTTCGGCGGTGGTGTGTGGGGGCTGTGTTGAAAACAGCAGATATGAATGTTATCGAACGTGGAAAGCTGAATACACAACGCTGCTGTCGCTGCCTATGTGCTAAGACCATCAATTTTCCCTCACTGTGGGCCTTTCTCATTTGTCTTTTTTCATCTATCCTCCCTTCCTTCCTCTGTCCTCGTTCCCACTGATCTAAATAAAGAATGATGGGACGGCAACAATGGGATAGTCTATCCAGTGTTCTTTAGAGATCAGTGGGAACGAGCCTGGAGGACCAGGCATGGAGGAGAGAGGTTGAGAGGGGGCCTGTGTGTCCTTTTCCTTTCCTCCATCCCTCAGGCACCTTGGCATGTCTCTACAGCACACCAGACTGAGACTGGAGGTCAGTTAGGGGTGAACCTTCACTTTACAGTAAACCAAAATTCCTCTGCAGCGATGTAAACGACTCGTTCGAAATGTTTCACAGCAGTCGCCATCAAGGGTGGCTCAACCAATTCTTACGGTTGGGGGGATAATTACTTTTTCACATGGGGGATATTTCAATAACGTTTTACCTTCAGTGAGTAAGATGATCATTTACTGTAACAGCTACATTTCCTGTTTACACACATTGTCTTATATTCAAATTAGTTGGGTGATCTGAAATTTCAGTGTGACAAATATGCAAAATATGCAGAAGAAATTGGGAAGGGGCAACTTTGTGTCTGATGAATGCTGAATGGAACATGTTGACTTCTCAAAAGGACCAAAATAAACAGACAAACAAACACACCCACACACCAACAAACAGCCAGATAAATAAATAAATAAATAGTAAATAAAGCAAATAAAATTCCACTCACTTTTGATCATGCTGACGTCGTTGGCTCCGTCGCCGATGGCCAGCGTGACGGCCTTCTTGTGGCGCTTGATGAGCTCCACCACCAGGGCCTTCTGCAGCGGCGTCACCCGGCAACAGATGACCGCCCGGCACGCGCACGCCGTCTCCACAAACTCATACTCCATGTCGCCCTCCAGTGCATGGGCCTGTGAGAGGAAGAGGAGGAAGAGGAGGAGGAGGAGGAGAAGGAGGAGAGAGAGAGAGAGAGAGAGAGAGAGAGAGAGAGAGAGGACTTTAATCAAATCTGCTTTGGACCGTAACTGCATTTGTGCAGAGCTGAGATGGGGGGCAGAGAGAGCAAGGGAGCCAAGGTGAAAGACAGATAGAGAGACAGACATAGAGAGAGAGAGATAGAGATAGAGAGACAGACAGAGAGAGAGACTGACAGAGAGATATGGAGAGAGATAGAGATAGAGAGACAGACAGAGAGAGAGACTGACAGAGAGATATGGAGAGACAGAGACAGACAGACTGATACAGAGACAGAGACAGAGACAGACAGACTGATACAGAGACAGAGACAGACAGACTGATACAGAGACAGACCCAGAGAGATAGACACATAAACAGACAGGGAGACGAGGAAACTGGCAGATGGACACAGAGAGAGAAAGAGGAAGTGATGTAGAAAGTAAACAGACAAACAAGGAGTAAAAATAGACTGTCCAGTCAGACCCCCTGGCGTCTGTGTCCGTGACTCACCAGGCTGTGTCCGCTGATGACCAGGGCGAACTCCCCAGAGATGGACTCCAGTAGCGAGGGGCCTGGGCCGCCGCTCCCCTGCTTCTCCTTCTCCTGGGGGTGGGGCCAGCCCGCTGGGTCGCCACCCCCGACACCGTTGCCCACGGAGCAGGCCTGGGACCAGCCTTCGGCCTCCTCTCCTTTCCCCCCTTCTCTGGAGTGGGCCACCATCCTCTCCCTCGCTCGTCTGGACAGGAGAGAGAGAGAGAGAGATTGATAGGTTAATCAATAGATAGATAGTTCAATGAGAGAGAGAGAGAGAGAGAGAGAGAGAGAGAGAGAGAGAGAACTAAGGCTTAACCAAAGGTACTGTGGTCGAAACGAAAGATGTATGAAGGGCTGAGATGGGGGAAATAGTGAAAGATTAATATGAATGTGAATGAAAAATGTTTCCTACTCTACATAGTATGGATGGATGGATGAGAGGATAAAGACATGGACGTAGCAAACAAGGATGGCTGAATGGACAAGACAAAGGGATGGATGGGCCGTGGGTACCTGAGCTCTTCTCTGACGCTCTGGACTGTGTGGCCGTTGATGATGAAGATCTCAGTCATGTTATCGGTCAACATTTTACAGGAGTAACCAATGTTCACCGCAGTCTCTGAGGGAAAGAAAGAGAGAGAGAAAAAGAGAGAGAGAGAGAGAGAGAGAGATGAATATGTCATTCTACAATGTAAACCCAACATCTTAACTGAGATATCTGTGCACGTGCATCTGTGTGTGTTTTGACTTGTCTAACCCTGCTTGTCTCCAGTGAGCACCCAGATCTTAATGTTGGCGAGGGAGAGGATAGCAATGGTCTCAGGCACACCCTCCTGAAGCTTGTCTTCTATGGCTGTGGCTCCTAGTAACTGCAACCACACACACACACACACACACACACACACACACACACACACACACACACACACACACACACACACACACACACACACACACACACACACACACACACACACACACACACACACACACACACACACACACACACACACACACACACACACACACACACAGTCAAATTACTATCAGGAGACTAACATCCAAAGAAGTGCAAGGAGGGGCAACAGCAACAGCAGGGAACAACAGCAATCAGACATTCAGGCCCTGGATCAGACCTTGGCACTACAGTAATTTCCCAACTACTGTATTAGCCGCGGTTTACACACTGATTTGGCAAAATATCTTCAGCACTATGAGGTCAAAACACGGGGGCAGTTGATATGATATTACTGTAATATGGTTTTGTTTCTTTTAACTTGCATTAAAACACTGTCCTGCGGCTTATACACAGTGACGTCAGGAATGGTTAGGAATCACGGCCGTGACCTTTACATTTTAAGGTCATGTAAAGTAAGGGTGTTGGCAATAGCTAGCTAATGTAAACACGGGGCGCTGCTGACTGTTGTGTTTCAGCCGTGTTGGGGTTTGGTGAGGGTTAGCTAGCTTTTCAGCGTAACATACAACTTTATACGCTTTGCCCATGTAAAGTTTGGCAGAACACTGTAACAGTTAGCATTATTCGCGTTAGCATTATTAGTGAATGGACACGGAAGTGGATATGATGACGGAGCAACTAGCCATGCCCGCACATAGGAAATTACGTCATACAGACATGCAGACATGCGTAGATGCAATGTGGTCCACAGGAGTACATTTTATGTCGTCATTCCATATTATTCTTTATGTCATCATCATAGACAACACACTATGATAAAACATGTGAACATGGCCCTGTTTTGAACCCCCCACACACACATATTAAACACACACCATCATGTCCTGTTCAATCTGCTCGTAGGCGGCAGCTAAGCGGTCCTCTCTGCAGTCCGCTGCTTTTCCAGCGCCACGGTAATGCTCGGACCACTCCTCCCACTCCTCCTCAGACAGGTCCCGGTAGGCCAGGGCCAGCGTGCGCAGTCCGTCAGACGCATACTCCTACACCACACACACACACACACACACACACACACACACACACACACACACACACACACACACACACACACACACATCGAAAACATCAGCATCAGCTGTACACAGTACACACACTTACATAGTTGCACACACACATCATCGTTCTGGACCTTGAGCCTTGGTATTTCAATTGTGCTCACACTGACCAACACCCAAACATAATCTCATATCTTAGCTCATCCGATGCTTGATGCCAAACAAAACATACTGTATTTCATTGGTGTTCATGTAAGTTCTTTCTGTTTCTGACCCATTATCCAGGTAACTATTGATACCTGGTATTCATATCACCAACACGCATACCCTCTAAAATATATCCTGACAAGGATTATTCATATCCCGACAAAGAGCCCTACAAAACACCATCCGTGCCAGCACTGCGACCAACTTGGCTTCTGAAGGACTTTCAACAAGGCCTCCCTTCCAAAACAAGCAATCCCAAAACAGATCACTTTTCCAGGCTTTGGTCTCGGGCATCAACAACATCCAAGGCCATTAACATTCATTCCCATCTCGTGTCTGCACTAAATTCCCCTTTTTCCACTGGCCGACCGGCCGCTTCCCCTGCTGTGCTCCTTATCATCCCAAATCTGCAGCGATCAGCAGAGAGGCGCTGCGCTCAGAGCAGTCGAGCGTGTTAGATGGAGCGCGGCGATATGATCAGAGTTCGGGCCTAATTAACCTGCAGCGGCATGTGACAGAGCCAAGGCAGCCCCTCCCGGCCCCAGGCCTCTGGCGTCGGTTCAGGCGCTGGCGCCTCTCATTGTTTCGGTTTCCTGCTGCCTTCCCGTTTTTCGCTCCAGGTTGGAAGATCCCACCATGCCCCTGTGTGTGTGTGTGTGTGTGTGTGTGTGTGTGTGTGTGTGCGCGCGCCCCTTGGCTGAGAGGGGTTCCTACTCCCATCAGGAGCTGCACGCCATCTCTCGCACAATAGCTGGAAGCCAAAGCAGCGGCGAACTCTCGCTCCGCGTTTGAAAGACGGTGAGGGAGTATTCTCAGAGGGACGGGCGATACAATGAATGGACCGCTCGGGTATTTAGCTGACTTGAATGCAGGATGAATATCTAAAGTAAATATAGCACACCACAGGCCATGGGGAGTTGGGGGGTTGGGAGTGGGGGCTCTACAGTAACTCAGTGAGCCCTGACCTGATACCGTTACGCCTCCATGATGAGTCAAGCAGCTGGTGTGTGAGACTGATGGAGAACAGGTATGTGTGGAAATAAGCTCGGGGCTGTCGTTCTTTAGAATATCGTGCTGTCTCCATATCGTCGGTGATTATTCAAGCGATCCGTGAAATAATCCTTCCATGAGGGGCAGATGCAGTCAGCATGTGTCACTGGCGTATGTGTTAGAGAGAGAGAGAGAGTACTCAGAGCGGAGCCCGGTCACCCTTGCCCCGAGGCTCTCACTGCTACACATGCCGCTACAGGTGCAGGCAGCTGCCAGTCAGGACTTTGGAAGCCCCACAGCGAATCTCGCGCACAGGCTCCAGCTTGTCTAGGACATATGGTTGACTGACATACAGTATCTGTGTCCTGATGGCCTATAAGTTAGTGACAGAGATAATATGTTTTTTTGGTCTGATTTAATGACCTGAAGTGACCACCGAAGGTTGTGTCTGTCTCTAAGATAGACTGTATAAAAATTGGCAGAAATAGATAAAAATAGAATATAGATAATGGCCTGGACTAAAATGGCTGACCCTAGTTACTGACCTACAAGAATTCTACATCTGTCGACAACCATTTCAAACATTGTCGCCATTAACACCTGAACAGGAAACAGCTCGTCCCAGACTCAGCTGGACTTTGCAAAAGTAGACAGGGTGGATCTCATCCCTCTATTTACATACAGTACATCCTCTCTAGATGTCTCATTTGTCTAATTGCTACCTAGTCCAGTAGTAATAGGGTCAAACCCGGAACAAATTAGTAACAAGCTGAATTTTTCAGGATATGTTCAGAATACCTTTAGGAATAACATACTAAAAGTCCCCGTGAATCCCCCTTGTGCTCTCTGAGATATTCAAGATGGCGTCCAAAATGCCCGCTATTTGGAGATATTTCCACATCTCAGGCTTAAAACCTAATACAAATGCAATTAAAAGGTCAAAATATATGTTTTATAGGGCAAGTAAGTCAATTTCATCATTAGTTTATTGAATGGAGACATTTCATAATAATACAGTTACCTCCATAAGTATTGGAACACATGCTAAAGTTGACTGTATAAAATCGTCTTTTGGAAATTGATCTTAATGCCTTAAATGGAAAAAATAGGAAATATCCAACCTTTAAGGAGATCAATTTTGTCTGTGAATAATATCATAATGTTTTTTATTTCAGTTAGCCTATTAGCTGGTTTCATTCTCATTGAGCTCAATGCAATTCAAACCAGCTAATAGGCTAACTGAAATAAAGCCATGCTATCTCTTGGTGGTGAAGGGTATGTGATGATGTGGGGTTATTTTAATTCCAAAGGCCAAGGGTTCTTTATCAGGGTGCATAGTGTCCTGGATGGATCCATTTATTTCAAATGAATAAATGAATAAAAAATCGTCCTGCCTCTATGGGAATTTTAACACATAGGGTTAACATAGGCGTTCCAATACTTATGACCCCTGTGTTTTAAGGAAAACATTTATTTATTTACGATACATTATTCATTCAGAAAGATATTTCCTCATTTTTTCATAGAGTGTACCGTCACACCGGTGTGACAGGAATGTTGGAAAACTAGATGTAGCCTACCGCAAAGCGATACACAATATGACCGCCGCTCAGTCCTGCACATTCTCTCCGCAAATATCAATCACGCTTTTGTTTCCATCGCCTACTCCATCCCCTATTGCAACTTTTATGTATGTAAATGAGTGTGTGCATGTGCGCTTGCTTTTGTGTATGAGTGCTTCTCTGTCTCTATGAGTGTGTGTGTGTGTGTGTGTGTGTGTGTGTGTGTGTGTGTCTGCTTGTGTGTGTGTTTTATGTGTCTCTATGTGTATATGTTCACTGTGTTCTCTGCCGTCACTGTCACTCCAATATCAGATCACACACACACACACACACACATGCGCGCGAGTGCACACACACATACGCAGGCACACACTCTCACACACACACACACACACACACACACACACACACACACACGCACGCACACACACACACACACACACAGGCACACACAGAGAGAGAGAGAGAAAGAGAGAACACACACAGAATACACACAGACAACACAGAACACACACAGACAGAGAGAGAGAGAGAGAAAGAAAGAGAACACATACAGAATACACACAGAACATGCACATACACACATATACACACATGCAAACACACACACGGGCACACATAAACACACCCATACACACAAACACACACACACAGGCTATAGTACATCACACACACACTCACTTCACAGCTCCGGTGGTCTCACAAAACTTACTCAAAGGTGTGTGTGTGTGTGTGTGTGTGTGTGTGTGCACTGTGCATCTGTGTGTGTGTGTGTGTGTGTGTGTGTGTGTGTGTGTGTGTGTGTGCACTGTGCATCTGTGTGTGTGTGTGTGTAAGGTGTGTGTAGGTGTGTGTGTGTGTGTGTGTGTGTGTGTGTGTGTGTGTGTGTGCACTGTGCATCTGTGTGTGTGTGTGCACTGTGCATGTGTGTGTGTGTGTGTAAGGTGTGTGTAGGTGTGTGTGTGTGTGTGTGTACTGTGCATCTGTGTGTGAGTGTGTGTGTGTGTGTGTGTACTGTGCATCTGTGTGTGTGTGTGTGTAAGGTGTGTGTAGGTGTGTGTGTGTGTGTGTGTGTGTGTGTGTGTGTGTGTGTGTGTGTGCAATGTGCATCTGTGTGTGTGTGTGCACTGTGCATGTGTGTGTGTGTGTGTAAGGTGTGTGTAGGTGTGTGTGTGTGTGTGTACTGTGCATCTGTGTGTGAGTGTGTGTGTGTGTGTGTGTGTGTGTGTGTACTGTGCATCTGTGTGTGTGTGTGTGTGTGTGTGTGTGTGTGTGTGTGTGTGTGTGCCTTCACCATACCAAGAGATTAGCATGGTTGTATTTCAGTTAGCCTATTAGCTGGTTTGAATTGCATTGAGCTCAATGAGAATGAAACCAGCTAATAGCTTAACTGAAATAAAACCATTATGATACTTATTCACAAACAAAATTGATGTCCTTAAAGGTTGGATGTATCCTATTTTTTTCCATTTAAGGCATTAAGATCAATTTCCAAAAGACGATTTTATACAGTCAACTTTAGCATGTTTCCCAATACTTATGGAGGTAACTGTATTATTATGAAATGTCTCCATTCAAGAAACTAATGATGAACTTGACTTACTTCCCCTAAAAAACATATATTTTGACCTTTTAATTGCATTTGTATTAGGTTTTAAGCCTGAGATGTGGAAAAATCTCCAAATAGCGGCCATTTTGGACGCCATCTTGAATATCTCAGAGAGCACAAGGGGGATTCACGGGGACTTTTAGTATGTTATTCCTAAAGGTATTCTGAACATATCCTGAAAAATTCAGCTTGTTACTAATTTGTTCCGGGTTTGACCTTATTTTGAGCTAATGCTCTTGGACTAACCAGAGCAGGTGAAAACGAGGAGAGAGGAGGAAGGGACGATATGCAAGGAGGTAGAGGTGCATCCTAACGCACGTTTGTTCAGTTCGAATTTTGCAATCGTTGGTCCACTCTGCCAAGGTAAAAAGTTCCCTCTAGCGTCTGTAAACCTTTGGTTTAAAACAAGGTCGCAGCGAGTTATTAACAACAATGAATGACCAGATAGACCAAGAAAAGATATTTATATGCTGGAATTAACTCTCAAGCAAACTTTTAAAAAAATGCCTGTTGGTTGATGCCTGTTTTGTTCATGTGACTCATTTAATCTCATTTGTATCTCGAGAACTGTCAAACATGACCTCATCAGTAAGTGGGAATACTCCATGTTCATATGATATTTTTAGGCTTTGGTAAAAGTTCGAATTCATATGCAATTTGTGTGTAACAATCTCTGCTTATTTTAATCTAAGAGGTGCTGCTTCGATTCATCATCAGTAATTGACGTCTCTTAAATGTAATGTGAGCAGGACATCTCATCTCTCATATCTGACTCTCTTTGACTCCTCCCTCCTCCTTAGATTACTTCCTTTTTTCCTTCACAAAGTGAATTAGGAGGGGTTATGACAGGAGGAAAGAAGGAAGTAGTGAAGGGAGGATAGGGGAACAGTCAGAGGGATGAAATGCACCCTCTGAAATGCGACACATCTAGGATGGTGCAGGTACACCAAGCTACCACACGGGGGCAGAGTTGCTCCACTTACACAGACGACGAGTGACTGACATACACAGGAAATGCAGTCGCTACTCATGCGTACACGGACAAACAGAGATATCAGTCAGTGCTGTCAGGTGGCGTGAGGATAATACTGCAGGTGCGTTATGCAACCATCCGCTCACATAAGCAAACACTGACAAAGACACGTTAGACAAACAGTGCAGTTTGAGGAATTACAAAACGCATATTAGAAGGTTCAGACACACGTCACCTGCAAATAGGAAAGACAAACACTCACACATGGATGAGCGAGCGCACACACAAGCACACACACGCACCCACACACATACTGTACACACTTACATTGAGATGGTCTGAGGTGATATTCATGAGCTCGTGGTTGCAGGGGTGAAGTCTCTCAAATAGCACAGTGTCTGCTCCTTTACAGTACAAACGGATTCGGCCCTCTGGGTTTCTCACTGCAACAAACAAACACACACACACACACACACACACACACACACACACACACAAAGTGAGAAACACAAAATAAGACATCAAAACAGCCCATTAAAAGAGAAACATCTAAAATCCTTGAGGATCGATAAAGTATCTACTGTATGTATGTATGTATAT
>NC_084999.1:22867212-22879712 GCF_963854185.1 Sardina pilchardus
TCGCAGAAAGAGCGGTCCATGTGCAGCATCCGCGCGCGCGCGCGCGTGTGTGTGTGTGTGTGTGTGTGTGTGTGTGTATCGATATGCGGAGGGATCGGTTTCCACCGTTCAGCCGGTGTGTTTAGTCCAATGAAAAGGCTTTAGCCCGGGTTAATGTGGTGCATTAGAGAGCACTCTGGGCCATGAAGCAAATAAACGCTGGTTAAAGACACACCGCTGCCAGTTAGATCCAGGACATTACCTCCCTGTGACTGACCAACATGGCTATGGCTGGTCTGTTCCTCTACATACTTCCTCTCACATTCACACGTACACGTGCATACAGTATACACACACACACACACACACACACACGCACACACGCACACACACACAGAAGATGCTACATATTGAACATAAAAGCCATATTCCAAATCATTTCAATTCCAAATGAAAAGCTTAGCCATTTTCTAAATCCATATTTGAAACAGCATGGAAAAACAACAGCTTCTCACAAATGAGGGTCTGCAATCACTGGGACACATGTTGGTGGTGAGTATGTGTGCACGTGGAGGAGAGACTGAGCTGAATGTATAAGTGTCTGCCTCTCTGATGCCTCTCTGATGCCTCTCTGATGCCTCTCTCTCTCTCTCTCTCTCTCTCTCTCTATGGCAGATAGGTGCCCCCTGTCCACCATCTCCCACTGCCGTACCCCCCCCCCCCATAGCCTCCCCCTCACTGTCACCCTGCTCTGAGCACCCACCCACCCACCCCCGCTCTGCCTGCTTCCTACCCTCACGCCTCTGCCCCCACCCCACCGCACCCCCTCCGTCTCCACCCCTGTCCTCCATCTCCCTCCAACCCCCCTGTGCTGTATCGGCACGTGCCTGATCTTCCTGACTCATCCTCTGCCCATACCCCTCTCACACAAGATTCCCTCCCTTCCTCTTTCTTCCTCTCTCTCTCTCATCCCTCTCTCATCCCCCTCCCTTCTCTCTCTCTCTTACCCCTCTCTCATTCCCCCCAGTTGAAATGAATTAGCCAGAGTGTCCTTGCAGCCATCTGTTTACTAATGTATAAATACATGTGATAGGACCATTCGTTCTGCAGATATATAACTGAGCTGAGGATGACAACTATGCGATATGATGTTTATGTTTGCAAGCCACAAATCAATGCTAAGACTCACACTGATGATTCATACATATACATAGGACTTGAGGGCATCCTGAGGGTTGTTTTGTGTGTGTATGTGTGTGTGTGTGTGTGTGTGTGTGTGTGTGTGTGTGCATGCATGTCTGTAATTGTGCATATGTGGCATGCGTGTATGTGGTCTGTGTGTGTGTGTGTGTACTGTAAGTGTGTGTGTGTGTGCGTGTGTGTGTGTGCGTGTGTGTGTGTGTGTGTGTGTGTGTGTGTGTGTGTCTGTGTGCTAACTGTCTGTCTGCATACGAGGGGGCAGAGTCAGGTCAATGTCGGGGTGTTGCGCAATACCCCAGTGTGCTTTCGCAGTATGCCGGCGGTGGTGTAGCCAAACAGCAGAACATGGTGCCCCTCCATCCTCCTAACCTAACACATTCCCCCCATCAGCGCTGACACATTCCTGTGATGGCGATGCTGAGGCTGGGTGAGGCAAACAGCCCCCAGTGCCCCTGGGACGCGCCCCAAGGCATGACCTTGTCTCCGAGAGAGCCCTCGCCGGTGGTTGCCAGCAAAGAGCTAGATTTACACTCGTTGGGATGCCGATGAGCTTCATATGATACCAAAACTTAGATGTGACAAAAAAAACAAAACAACAACATATTTTTACTCCACCACAATCAAACCACACCACATAAACCACAAGCATACAAAAGCGGCGAACAGTTAGACTGTAAAACACACTGCTCAATTAACGAAGGCGACACATTAACCCCACAAGGTCAATGACCAGAAAGTGCTGATAATCATACCAAACCTTTTCAACCACATAACACTACAACGACCAAGGTGACCAGATTGTGTTTTGGTTTGTGAAAAAGAGGACACGAGAGAAAACGCTGCCTCAAAAGGCTATTTTGTATTCATTTGTGAACGACAGAGAGAAACACAATGCAAATTCGCTGTAAACACGTTTGAGGTGCTAGAAGAACAAAATCCTGGAAGACTTTTACAGTAAGTCTCAAAAAAAGGACGTGTCCTGGAAAAAGAGGACATCTGCTCACCGTAACAACGTCAAACATTCCTATTACGGCCCATAATAAAGGGCCTCGGAGGCAGCAATCCATATTCAGTTCCATTAGGGTGCATATTCTAGAGAGACAGCTTAAAGTATCCCAATAATAGCAAACGTGCCTCAGAAGTGTCCCACTTCATCACCAACAGTTGTGCCATAATGATATCAAATGGCCACAGCTCTCAGCGACCCACCATGTGCTAGTGCATTAGCCCACAGCCTGCGTCTGCTTAGCGGCTCCAGCCAAGGCACTGCTGCACGTGACAACAAGGCTTTCTTGTTTTCCCCATTAGAGCTTTTTTTTTTGCCCCGAGCTCACTTCAGGACAATGCAGAACAACTAACAACACTCTGTGGGCATTATGAGCAGCCAGTGGCAGCAATGTCAACAACCCCCCTCCCTCCCCAGCACACACATTCCCGAAATTTACATGTTCCTATGTGGCCATATTCCTGAAATTCACGTGTTCATATGTGGCCATATTCCTGAAATTCACGTGTTCATATGTGGCCATATTCCTGAAATTCACGCGTTCATATGTGGCCATATTCCCGAATTTCACACGTTCATATGTGCCCATATTCCCGAAATTCACACGTTCATATGTGCCCATATTCTCGAAATTCACATGTTCATACAGTACAGTATGTGGCCATAGACTATACAGCCATGTAGAGCATGTGATAAGGTTGTAACAATCACGCCACTATGATTTGGCTATGATTCCAGGTCTTATAACAAAAACAAAACAATGACTAGTTTGAGAAATATTACTGTGAAGCAGTGGGCATATACTGTATCTTTTCTCTTCAGTCTACTGTAGATGGATGCCTAACAGGGACTTTGCAAATGGTATTCAAAAAGAAAACAAAAATGTTAGCTTCATAAATCTTCTGACAAGACACTGCCAATGCAATAGCACTCTGCTCAGCTCTTCCTGAATGTCTTTCATTCATCACTAGAAAGTGTACATTTTGACAGGCCTCTTGAACACAAAAAAAGGAGCAAGACGGCCTGCAAGAACCTATCTGCATAAAACATGAAATATATATTCGGAAAAATGGCCTGGTGTGTGAGAGGGGAGGCGGTAGGAGAGGAGCTGCCGCAGCAGAGTGGAGATGGATGCCAAGTGAACCAGCGAAGCGCTACGCCGTACGCCGTACACCACACATCAGCAACTAATGCGCTTTTCATTTAGCTTAACGCACGCTTTCAGCAAGCTATGCTACTCTGGCACCCCCTGACAATGTGGGTCAGTTGGGATTTGAGAGGCCCGGCGAGGCCTGACCCACATCAGGCGGGGGGGTGGGGGGGGAGAGCCAGAGGTGGGGAGAGGCCTGTGCGTGTCCATGAGTAACCTCTGCCCACAACACAGATGGACTAGGGGTCAAACAGTCACTGGCATACTGTGGAATACTGCCCCAAACTGCAGAAGTGTTTTTCATGCTACGTCTCTCCGGATTTAAGATTTGAATATGATATTCAGGAGGAGTTATGAACAGGATAGAAAGGCAATTGACTGAGAATGGCCCCAATCTGCAAACTGTGTCACAGACAGTTAGGAAAACAAAGAGACCTACTCGCAAACACACACACACACACACACACAGAGATAAGACCTCGATCTTCAGCTGTCGGATCTGATTAGGTGCCGAGCAAGCAGAGCTGCCACGGCGATTGGCGCCAAAGAGATTGATTAACGACGTTGCGGATGGGGGGGGGGGGGGGGGGGGGGTGCTGGGGTAATACAGCTCATCTCCTGTCCTAACTTCCTTTTCTCCGAGGACGTTCGTTTGGGAACACTGGCGTCAGCTACAAGGACCCAGACACAAGCCTCGGGTCCGCATCTGTCTTCTCTCGCCGGCCTGCCATAAAGCATCGCCAGCAGCTTCCCAAGGACCGTCCTCCGCTCTCTCCCCTGGCCTGGCACAGAGGGGACGTTTTTAAGGGGTTCGCTCTCTAATGATTTATTCAGTGCGTCAGGGCAAACAAGCACACCAGAAATAAACAAACACTCACAGACACGAAAAACACTGCTTCTGAAAAGCATTTAAGAAAATGGGGGGGGGGGGGGGGGGGGGAACAAGGAGACTGCCAGAATCCATTAGACAAATGCCCCTAAAAACTAATTCTCAAGTGGATACACTTGACCTTGAGGAAACGTTTCTCATCATTTAGTTGACTCACTGGGTCATTCCAGAAAGAGTAATGAGGGAGAGAGAGAGAGAGGGAGGGAGAGAGAGAGAGACCTCATCTCTGACCTACTGGCACAAATGAAGGTTATATAGGCGCCCACATTTGATAAACAAGCCTCAGCTGAGCAGCAGGCATTTTTGACAGCCCCAGTCTTTGGAGGACCTACGCACTTCTCAGAAAGTGGGCAGGAGCCGCATGCAGACCAGGCAGAGCACAAACTGAACACAGCCTTCAGCCGCTGTGCAGCAAAGATGATGGAGATCTTATACCAACACCGCTAGAACACACAGAGGCTCTGCCTTGAGCATTTTCTGTACTTAGAAAAACAAAACAAAAAAAACCATTTAGATGCCCTCTGATCACATTACATAGAAACAGATGGATGATGCTAAAAATATGACACAAACAAGCAGACAAGAATATGGGGGAAAAAAAGCCCTAAGGTGGTTCTCTCTGGCGTGCAGCAGGATTCCCTCTCTGCTCCCCTGGGTGGCATTACTGGGTCTCCCACAGCAAGGCAACAGTCAGCTCAGCAGAACAATCAGCACCCCGGAGAGCGCAGGCTAGCGTTAGCCATGACGCAGCAACACTAACAGAGAGAGAGAGAGAGAGAGAGAGAGAGAGAGAGAGAGAGAGAGAGAGAGAGAGAGAGAGAGAGAGAGAGAGACGGCCCCTGCTCAAAGTGACTTTCTCCCATTTAAACGCACTTTGGGAAACATACACACACACACACGCACACACACACACACACACACACACAAATGCAAACACACACACAAAGTCGCACACCATCAGCCCTGCTGGCAAGGTAAACTGGGTGTGTGAGTGAGAGAGAGAGAGAGAGAGAGAGAGGCAGTGCCAGGATGAGAGTGGTCTGGCACAGGGACAGGGACGTGAAAATGACTTGGCGTGACTGACTGAATGGTGGCATAGGCTGGGAAAGGATGATTAGGCTCTGGAGTGAGACATGAAGGTGCAAGGAGATCAGTGAGATACACACACACACACACGCGCACACACACACGCACACACACTGGAGAGTGCAAGACAAAAAAGTTCACACACATACTGTACACACACAAATATGCACTTTGTGGTAGGGACATTTCAAAACTTTAAAGGTCACTTAAAAGAGGAGAGTAGAGAGACAGAATGCTCTCTCTCACACACACACACACTGGATATGGTGTATTTGAAGTGACTTTGACATGAGAGAGGGGGGTCATGAAGGAAGGCCAGAGGGAATGAGTATGACAACAGATGAAGAGTGCACAGACTTTTATTAACAAAACAGGAATCATTTTAATGGGGGGAACAGACAGAAGGCTTGAAGGCAGATTTTATAAGGAATCGTTGAACTTGTTCTTTTATTGCAACGGATTACTTGGAATCTTTCTTATAGCTAATACATTTTAATTATAGGCTATGTATGCCAGCCTTAAAAAGCCTACCTCGCTATGTCAAATTAATTGAGTTTTAGACAAAAGTTTAAAACATTTCGGTACCTTTGCCTTTTCTTTTCTTTTTACCGCCGACGACTTGGTTCTGCTTCTTCCGCTGAAGTGGAAGAACGATAGGGAACCACTTGTCAGGGATGTCTTTAGGAACGGTCATGTTGATTGGCTGTGGAGTTGTTCCTCTAAAAGTTTCCGTTACAATGCATTTGTTTTGACGGATCCTCCAGATCCGCCAAACCGGCAGAAACAGACTCGCGCAGGTCGAGATGTCCACGAGAAATGACGGCACCACAGCTGCTGCAGAGTGCGTCTGCCGGGCACCGCGACATTAATTCAATTTCATCTCGTTGCCACTCTCCTGCCGGCTAGTTCTGCCGCAGACCGTTAAGGTCACTAGGTCTGAGGTAGTCCTGAAGACGTTCTCATTCCTCGGTGTCTACATTGCGCTGACTGTATCAATTACAAACGCGTTTGATCCATATCGGATTACTTGACGACTGAGTTCCAAAAACCGCATTATAGCACACTACGTGAGTTATAAAAAGCATCAGAATCAATGATCACGAAATTAGATTACCGCTCTAACACCTTATCATGTATTTCAGTAAGTTTCAGCTCTGACGTTTATCAAACAAATTCGAGAAAACTATCTTGGCATGGCCCATTAAACTGAAACATAACACCTTGCGGCATCACTCATGAGTCTCCTCTGGATATTCTAAGCAGACTGTCATACTATCCATATCAAATAACACTCTCCCTCACTTCGCATCAAACAGAGCACCACCACTCCAACTTTGATGCTGTTTCTATGTGACCTAATCAGGAAGGCACACTATTGGCTGAGCAGCCAGCCAATGAAAATGAGGCCCTGTCGTTGCTAAGGCAACTGCCTCTGCAGGGGAAAAAAGGTCACTGGAATAAAGTAACTGTCAGCCATCTTGGCTCAAGACGTGGAGATGAGTAAACTGCGAATATCACAGTCTCTGAGCCACAATGGCATCTTGTGTGAGTCAGTTGCACAAGCTACAACAGGTCAGTCATGCCTAGCATAAACCAGGAGGGAGGAGCACTGCAGAACGGGATTGGTCCAGGCAGGTGTCTGTGCACGTGCAAGAAGAGAGTGTTTGCGTTGGTCTCGTGCGGCTGGAGACACATCCAGAGAGTTAAACAGCCTCTCCAGCCGGCTGCACACACACTCACGTGCAGCCAGATATCCTGCTGATAACACTCTTTCTGCGTCAGTGTGGGAAACATCAATCACTTCATAGTCACACTCACACAAACCAGGACACACACACACACACACACACACACACACACACACACACACACACACACACACACACACACACACACACACACACACACACACACACACAAATATAGAAAAACATAAAACTTTATTTCAAAGTTTAAATTCAACCTATTTCATTGTTGTAACATTATTTTAACGGACAGTCTCAATCTGACCTTGACCAACTGTGATCTTTGTGAAGAAATAAAACTATGGATGTTCATGTGAGGCGTTCTGTCAACTGTGGCAAGTGAATGTTTGTGATAATCTCTTCATGTGCTGTGCTGTCCCTCTCAAACACACAGAACAACCGGCGGAACGTGCTGGACGTTTAGTACTGTATCTGTGACAGGCGCTGAGAAGACCAGAGCAAGAACACAAACCAGACCACCTCCCACACAGACAGATGCCAGCCCTTCAACAGTGGCCGGCTTCAGTCTGGCAAGGTCAGTCACACAGATTTACTCTCACACGAGTCACACCACACACACGCACGCACGCACGCACGCACACACACACACACACACACACACACACACACACACACACACACTCACACCACACACACACACACACACACACACACACACACACACACACACACACACACACACACACACACACACACACACACACACACACACACACACACACACACACACACACACACACACACACAAATGGACACAGGACTTCAACTAATGTGCTATTCTAAAATGGCAAACCTTAAGTATTGACTAGACTAGTCAAGTCAGAATAGACTCAGGGGGGGCCTGATTACCACTGAATTACCGCCTGTTTCTGACGTTATTTGCACCTTGAAACATGGCGTCTTATGTACAGAACTGACCGCATGCACACGAATGAAAGTGCTTTTTGCCTGCCACTGGAATGCAGAACGGCGAACTGCGCTTTTCTCACTCATGCAAATGCGATTATGGGACGGTCAAGGTGGAAGCGGGAGTATCACGGAAAAACATGGGAGAAGTGCTAATAGCGATTGATTAGGTATTTTGTATGTAAACAGTGCACGTCTGTTTTGCGGTGAAATATTTCCACCTTTTAAAAGCAGGTATAATCCAAATTGGCGCTAAATGCGTCAATTAGAGAAATTTAGAAAATCAGAGAAGACAACAGTATTCATGAACACCAGTTTTCTTCATTGTCCTATGTCAAAAGCAACCTTAACTTTTGTTCGCCATCTCTGGAATCTCCATGAATTTTCGCCATCTCTGGAATTCATGAATTTTGATACCACCAATGAATGAAGACCCAGTCAGACCAATGGTTCTTTTATTGACAATGATGCATATCAAAGGATAGACTGCATAATGTAATATAATAATACTGTTTAGCTATGGGCACTGCAAATTGCGTGAGAGGACGGTGACAGACGGCGATGATCACTGTTTACATTATGAGATGAAAGATGAATCAATTCCACACAATATGGCAAGACGCAGCGTTCCGTCTCAACTCAATATTAGCACTGTCTTTGTATATGGAGCTCTCAGTGTATTCGGTGATGAACAGAAACTGTATTGACTTTCTATTAACAGCGTAATGACTGTATTGACATCATCAGTCTAAAGTCATCACTAAACTAATTGCTTGATAGAAGTAGACAAACAAATATACAAAAAAAAAAAATACAAAGCACCCCGTTGTTGCCAAGTTTCACAAGATGAGGTACCATCTGCTATTACTGCCCAATACAGCACACCTCAGAGAGGTCCTGCTTTACCAGGTGGAAGGTCAGCAGGAAACTGGGCCACACACATGGTTTGCACTGGTTCTATCAGTAAGTGACGATTTTACAACAACCATTAAGACTGATGACTAGTGACTTGGATCCATTATCACAGCTGGCCTAAGTGCACATCAGCAGTGATCTAATGACAGCCGTTAGCCCACTTCCCTTGGAGGCATGGAGGAAGACGGACAAAGAAAATGTCAGGCATGGCTCAGCAGTTTTCTCGCTTTTGGTTGTTCACAACAGGCATTGGTGCCAGCTTGATTTAATGTTTATTCAGAGAAACCATCCAAATATAGTGGCATTGTAACTCTGAAGTAGGTATGAATTTGATACACTTAACTAATCATTGTACCCCCCCCCCCCAGCCCCCCACCCCAACCACACACACACACACACACACACACACACACACACACACACACACACACACACACACACACACACAAACACCACACAAACACTCACTGCAGCTGCAGGACATGAATACTTTCAGCTCAGGGGCCTGTCGGTGCAACAGTAGCAGTAGCAACACTCATAAAGGATACGCGCACACACACACACACACACACACACACACACTTTCAAGCAGACCTAAATTTAGTTACTGAGAGGACACCGGTAATTGTCCTACTAATGGCTTGAACGCAAGAGAGAACATTAACAGTGCTCCTGAATATCAGTGCAGGATAAACATCCAGTGGCCCTCTGTTTAAATGCTGCACAAACCTTGTTCTGCCACAATAACAGCCTTTTATGTAACTGTTGCTTCAATGAAGGAAGGACAGGTTATTTATTTAGGTCAGGTACTGATAAATGCTAATTTAGGTCTCAGTTTGAGCTTTTTGAGCATGAGAACGATGAAACATATTTCCAGCAATGAGAACACACACTCAACAACAAATCCTCACTGACACGGTTTTGTTCTGTGAGTGTTCACCGTGGGCGGTCCATTCCATCCTAAGGCACTAATCATTGGAGTGTGGAAATTAGAAACCACACTAGCCATGATGGCCTATTATAGTACGGATACCATGAGGTAATCATAACCACCAGGCAGCCATTTCCAGAACGATACTGTATGAGATGAGAGTGAATGGCTAAAGAGGGTCAGTATGGAGGCTCATACTGTAAAGGGCCATTCACACCAAGAACGATAACGATAACGTTAACTATAACCATAACGATAAAGGCGTCCACACTGGCCAACGATAAGAAAAGTCTCTTCTTATGTTAATGAATGTGATGGCTAGAATATTATGGGTTCTGATTGGCTGTTAGCTTTTTATCGTTCTCAAAATCGCTCTGAAAGTGATCAACAACAATATCGTTCTTCATGTCGTTATCGTTATAGTTTAGGTGTGAACGTTGTCATTCATATTAACGAGAGCGATATTTGTTTATAGTTATCGTTATCGTTCTTGGTGTGAACGGCCCTTAAGTTTCAGGCCTTGGCTGGATTTAACTATAGCAAGTCAGCCTTAGACATGACAGGCTTCACCAAAAAAGTTAAGTGGATCAATTGTCTCCAGTACTTTGGGTCCTAAAAAGCCTTCAAGAACCTAAAGAGAGAGAAGTTATCACTGCGGCATACACACCTTTGTCTCTCTTCTGTCGCAAGCTGTGTCTGATAAGAGTATTTTAGAAGACTTGGTCTTGATTTGGGAGGATATTTTGTGAAACACTGAAAGTCAATTTAAGACACTGCTTAAATCATCCTGTATATTTTGTTAATAACAATCACTTATATTTAATTTAGTTCAGAAAATGTGACGTTAGATGCTTACTTGCAATGAAAGATTAATGGAAAAGGCAACCAGATATGTGTGTTCAATGCAACCTGACAATGACACAGTCACTGCCACTGCAAACTGTAAAGCATTTGGTTGTGGAAAATCAAGCAGTTTACACTTAAAAGTGTAATTGTGTCTCTCAGCCTTAAAATGTCAGCTTTATGCACGGACTGTGACAAGCATGAGAAAGCAGAAATCAAAGTCTTACCTGGAGGGGGTCTCTTTCTGAACATCTCCACACCACTGAGGTTCCACCACTCCGTCCCATGAGAGAGTCTACACACACACACACACACACACACACACACACACACACACACACATCAAAAACACATACAAGTGCACACACACACACAAAAAAAAACACAATCGTCAACAGGATCTCAAGGGTAAGACCGGGGACACAGACAGCTCAGTCAGGGAATTCTGGGTTATCTAATCCCTCACTCACTGTGGAGCAGAGCAACACCGCAAAAGGCCCTCTGGCCACAGAAACACACACACACACACACACGCACACACACACACACGCGCACACACACACACACACACACAGTCAACAGTCGCAACAGTTTCACACAAATAGGCCGACAGGCCATTTCCCCTCTCTGACCGAACACTGAGGAACTGGGCCTGAGAGTGAACTGGGGACAAAATAGAAGTCGAAATCACAGCAACAGCTTGACTACGCGATGGAGGCTGTTGCTATTGCTCATTAATGCTCCGCTCTTTGTCACAAAACTAGACAGCAAAACTAGCCTGCAGTCCACCTGAATAGGGCGACAACAACATTCATTCAATCATATAAAGAAAGAAATAAACAAACAGGATGTAATGTGTATGGGGGAAAAAAGTGGAAGAGGCAGCTCAATTAGTTTAACAAAGTGGGGAAACAGTTTGCCTGGCCGCCTGCTGAGGTACAGGGCTCCATATTGACAGCTCGCTCTCTCTCTCTCGGGGGTATGCTGGCCCATTGATCTCTCAGTCTGTCTGTGTCAGAGGTGACGCCAGCTCACATACACACACACACACACACACACACAGACACACAGACACACACACACAACCACACGAACGCACCCACACACACACACACACACACACACACACACACACACAAACAGCTGTGCATCACATGTAAAATAAAAGCACCTACAGAGTAAGATTCTTCTTTTGCAGTCCCTTACTTGAATTAACTCTAAACTAAAAAAAATAAAAAATAAATGTGCCTCAGGACACCGGAATGGCAAATGTGGGCACGCTACATTGCTGCATAATACACACCGTAATAACACCGAGGGGATGCTGCCTGAGCGTTTTCTCAAGCAAACAAACAATCCGCCCACATGCTTCCCCGAAATGCAACCCCTCTGCTCACCAGGCAGCCATAGACATTGGCCCACAGCTTGCAGTTGCTGCTGTGAACCATTTGGAAACAGTACAAGGGTAGACTGCCAGCCATTATGTTGGATAGACCAACACAGGTATCTGAAAATGAAATGCAAGTGTAACTGCACACCGCACAGGGAATAGATGCTAGCCTACTGCATCGCTGCATTAATGTTAGTGGCTTGGTTAGATAGGCCTGAATGAATATACTGTAGCTGTTCTGTCTAGACAGGGAGACTGTGAGACTCAATAGTTGGAATTAGCCTACACATTGTGCATGCAATTCACCTGACTACCCCCCCCCTCCCCCCACACACACACTCCCTCCCCCCCAACCCCCCCCCCACACACACACTGTACACACCTGAGATACCCTAATCATTTAGAAAAGAAATGAAGAAAGCACATCCACACACTGGAA
>NC_084999.1:22884712-22919712 GCF_963854185.1 Sardina pilchardus
CCCTTTGGCGCCCTCACTGGTCACCACCTGAGCTACCGACCCCACGCCCAGTAGCTGCAGATTCACATGGATTAATAACCAAAACATTGATCATTGATTTTCATTTAGAGAATAAAAAGGTTTCTGGTCCAGGTAGTTCCTACATTAAATGTAATGTAATGCGATTAATATTATTTCATCTTCAATATTTGTTTTCTTTAGTTACTATAGGCGGTTTGCATTGTACCTCATTTGTTTCTTTTTCTCTTTACTATTTGTTTCTTTTTCTCTTTACTTTTCTGCATTGCTTAACTTCATCATGTTCTACACAGTCATGAAAACCACATGAGACTTATCTGTTAACAAAGGTATTGCAGTTTATCATACAGTACTTTTTAGTTAGTCCATGATTGTGTGCATGTGTGTACTACAGTATGGGTATACTCACAATCATGATGTAGACTCCAAGAAATTCAGCCAGGCATTCTCTTAGTATAGGTTTCATGTTGAAGCATCGGCCCTGTGCTTTTTCCATTTGAGTAAGCTATGAAATCACCTCAGGCTGAAATGTTGTGATGTTTCTGCTGGTCTCCCTCACTGACACTTTTTATAACACACTCCAAAGAACGCAACATTTATCTTCCGTAATAGAAACATTTTCTCCAAAACTATTTCCTTTGCCCTATTTTCTTTGAGAGGACATGGTGGAACATGTACCGAATAGGACGAACTGACCCATTCAAGTCCATTCTGTTCGCCGTGACAGAGAATCACAAAAAAGGTGGCAAAATCTTTTTAAGTTGAAGAAAGTTTAAGTTTAAGAAATCCAATATATTACAGACTTTTTCTAAAAACTAAAATAGTTGTCTGTGTCATGTCTGTTTGTCTGGGAGGATGTTACAGGTTGTATTTTTAACCCTTTTAGACCCCAAGTCCATTGAAATGAACATGACATATTTTTGGGTCTAAACTAGTGAAAATCTGTGATTTCACCATTTGTACAATGATTTGTTACCTCCGCCAAGGAGGTTATGTTTTCATCAGGGTTTGTTTGTCTGTCTGTCTGTTTGTCTGTTAGTCTGTGTGTTTGTCAGCAACATAACTTAAAAAGTAATGGATGGATTTCGATTACATTTTCAGGGAAGGTCTGAAATGACCCAAGGAAGAAGCAATTGATGGGAGTGGTCCGTCTCACCGTTTGGATTCAGGAGGTGGTTATGTTTTTAGCTTAGCGATGTAATGGAATGGCCACGTGGTGGCGAGCTCAATATTTTAGGTTCAAATGTATGACAACCAAGAAGAACAATGCAGGCGGAGGTCTGCACTCTCTGTGCTTTTCTAGTTGCCAATTGGATTCTGATGATTCAATCAGAATTCAGTTATGAAATTGATCTGAGAGCACTTCAGACATCAGACAAGACAAGCGACAGGAACAGGAGTTAACACCTTTTTTTGTTTGTTTGTTTGTTTTTTTTGAAACCCAAGCTATAATTTTAAATGCATTTTGGATGAATGTGGATTCATTTTTACTAAACTGTGTGGTCATTTGTAGGCTACCAAATCATGCTCTCATTTGACTAGATTGTGCACTGAGTGGAGTAAATTGTGTGCTCGGTTTACATGATAGTGTGCTCATGTTATACATTGTGGGTCCATTGAGCCAAATTGTAACTAAATGCATAGTAGCTGCAACCCCAAATCAGAAAAAGGTGGGATGTTGTGTAAAATGCAAGTAAAAACAAAACGTGATAATATACAAGTTTTGTGAATTTTTGATTGGTCTAACCACAGGACCTTTTCCCATGTTACCTTAGTCCATTTTAATTCAGTGCCATCTGAGGCCCAAAACACCACAGCCATCCAATAATGTTTTGACCTGCTAATAGACATACAGTATAAAACATTGAGACACATTACATTCAGTTCCAAATGTTTAAGCTATATATGATTATTTGTTTCATAGCCTACTAAAACCATAGTGTGTTAAACCTGTTTAGTCATTCCTAGAAGCCTAATGGAGAATAATAATAATAATAATAAAAAATACTCATGACTTAGTAAAAAAAAACTCCTTTATTTCTATGTTGGAGAGGAGTAAACATCAATAATAACAATAATAATAATAATAATTGCTCAATAGAAAAAATCAGGTCTGAAGGTTAAAGATGACAGGTACAAGGAGCAAAGCATTTACTGTATAAATGATAAGCAATTAAATGAATATATAGTGATTTACAATGTAATTCACTGGAAGTGAATCACCTGAGATAAAGATTACAGTTAGTCATTTTGGCCTCCGTCACCTTTTGTTTCCATAAATGGATTTCATACAGACTGGATAAACTATACCTGATCCAGCCTGATTTCACCCTGCAGATCAGGCTGGAAACCTGCACATTTATCTCTCCTGCTTCCTCCCCAAATTTGCAGGGACCAATCACAAACTGGCTCCACTTGGTTGAATGACTATCAGCACAAGCACTAAGCGTACTGTGAGTACCCATTGATCACGTATGCAGTGAACAGCACAGACTCCCCAGACTAATGTTCAATCTCAAAAGATTGAACTTCGGCTGATGAAAGACAGATTTTATGGGAACAAAAAGATAACACCGACTAAGTGCTAAGAACAATAAAGCATTGTTACTTCCCTTCTTGTGTATATATCTATATGCATTCCTGTATATGTACGGATTCCAATAAGCAAACCATAGCAAGCAGACAGTAAGCAAACAGCAAGCAAACAACAGCAGAACAGACTTCTAAAGAATAAGTTGAATGCATAACTAGGAATTGGTCAGTGAATATGTGAGCCTGTTCCAAAAGTTCCTTTCCAGGGCACACACATGATGATTCCCACAAATAGTGATCTGGGTGAAGTTTCCTAGCTCCTCTGGATGATAATAATGGAGGATAGATAGGAAGCAGCCAGCAGCCTTCATGTCCATATGAGAAGAACGTGGGTCTATAGCTTCACTTCTTTCGTGACATACGATTCAGACTTGCCCTTGAGTTCCTCGGGGTATGGGATCTTCCAGGGCTTCAGGTCAGTGTCTGCTGGATCACCTGTGGCCTCACAGGCCTCTGTCTCAGGCAGGTGCCAGTCGATGAAGAGGACGTAAATAACAGACCCCAGCACTCCTCCAATCATGGGAGCCACCAGAGGCACCCAGAACCAATAATTATAACAGCTGTGGAGAGAATAGCACCAGACTTCAATGAGAGTTCAGATGAGAGAGCATGTACTGTATGCGCAAAAGCAGTATCCATGTTTATGACTCAATAATATTATTGTGTTTATGCGCTGACCCATAAAATAGATAGATAGATAGATAGATAGATAGATAGATATAGATAGATGCAGATGTCTGATAGAGTAGTATTTCATCATAGCGCTAATAAACAACATTACTATAAAGATTAGGGTTACTATGGATCAGAATGGCTTTGGGGATGTGAGCAGATCTAGCATCTACAGAACAAAGCGACACCAGTGAGGAACTCAGTGTTCCTTCTGGACACACTGTGTTTTCATGCTCATGTGTCCAAATGGTCATTGCAAAATCCGTTCACACTGTAGCACTTACTGACTTACCAGTGGCATGCATAACACAATACAATCTGCTGAGAGACATCTGGCTGTGTGTGTGTGTGTGTGTGTGTGTGTGTGTGTGTGTGTGTGTGTGTGTGTGTGTGTGTGTGTGTGTGTGTGTGTGTGTGTGTGTGTGAGTGAGTGTGTGTCTGTGTGTGTATGTGTGTGTATGTGTGTGTCTGTGTGTGTGTGTGTGTGGGGGGGAGGGGGGGGGGCTGGGTGTAACCAGCAAAACTATTTGGAGTTTAAAAAAAAAAAAAGAAAAAAAGATTATGAGTTTGGCTACAGATATGGAGACATACAGTATACAACACAGAGGAACAAATGGATGGATTTGGTTCAAATGCCAGGCAGTTCAGGGGCTCACCTGAACACCTCAGTCCCCCAGCCTGCGGACAGCGTGAAGAGCCGGGGGCCCAGGTCACGGGCAGGGTTTATGGCCGCGCCGCAGTTGGACGACATGCCCATGCTGATCCCCAGGACGATGCCGGCCACAACGGGCGGGATGAGACCGGGAGGGACAGAGATGTTCCTCTCCTCGCCCAGAGGCAGGATGGACACCATGAGCATTGCTGTCCCCACCACCTACAGAGAGAGAGAGCAAAGATGAACCGGAGTCAAATTCCTTGTCTGTTTACGCAAACCTGGCCAATAAAGCTGATTCTGATTCTGATTCTAAAAGGGGAAGATTGAGACAGAGAGAGAGAGAGAGAGAGAGAGGGAGAGGGTGAGGGAGAGGGAGAGAAAAAGCAAGAGGGAGGCAAGGAAAGATGATAGAGAGGTAAGACAATAGTTCTTTGATTCATCCAAATTCAAGGTTGGCATGAAATATATTGAAAAAAGCCCCAATGCCTTTGTTATCTAGACACACTTCACACGAGCCTGAGGAAATAAGCAATCTCTTTGATATGACGGCATTGTAACATATTTTAGGGCCACGTGGAAACAAGGCACCCCTGTCTAAGACAAACATGTTGAGTAGTACTTGTTGAGAAGTGTTTGCTGATTTGTATTTGATGTTGGATGATTTTGTTTAGCTCTTTGCCAGCTCAAACAAAAAAAGCAGGTCAAATTATTTTGACATCAACTAAAACAGATGGCAGGAGTATTTTTCTATATCTTCATTTAATAGAATAGAAAAGAATATGTTTTAATGTCCCCATGAGGGAATCTGTTTTAGCACAGCATAACCCAGTGATAGACACTGTAGATAATTAACTTTAACATGTTTGTTTGTATTTGCATTTTATCCAAACTCAAAGAAATTGGATGTGAGAGGTTGGTCTTTGTCCTTCTATGTCCTTCAATTTAAGAGTATGGTGTTTGGTGCATGGTTTTACTCATGCATAGATACAGTTACAGATACCACCCTTGAATTAATCAGTGCCCCACTAGAGCCACCCATATTAAAAAATCTCTAGAATCCCCACTGATGAGCTGTCTGACTGGACAGAAGTGAACAGGCTTGCTCCTGGTGGCCGTCTCATACCTGGTCCAAGAAGCTTCTCTGCAGGGAGAGGAAGTCGCTGGGGTAAGTGGCAAAAATGGAGGCAGTTTCATTGGGCCCGGTCACGGTCAGGACACCCCCACTGAACGCCATT
The DNA here is from genome assembly GCF_963854185.1 of Sardina pilchardus. Classification (NCBI taxonomy): domain Eukaryota; kingdom Metazoa; phylum Chordata; class Actinopteri; order Clupeiformes; family Clupeidae; genus Sardina; species Sardina pilchardus. The sequence goes on from NC_084999.1 coordinate 22,889,885, forward strand.
ATGGCGTCTGGTATACAAGAGGAACAGAAACAGTGATAGTGAAAGACAGAGATAAGATTAGTATTTAGGAGCAAAGAGCACAAAAAACTGATACACTGTTAGGATAAAATGTGTTGGGACACTCAGTCACTACACCTACAGGGGTTTTATGACATGACATCCCATTCTAAATTTATGGTGAGCTATAACAGCTTCCACTTTTCTGACAATGCTTTAAGCTTTCCACAAGGTTTTGGAGTATGTATCTGTACTGTATGCCCAATTCATCCAGAAGAGCATTTGTGAGGTCAGGCACTGACATTGAACAAGAAGCCTGGTGCCTGAAGCCAAGAAGCCTGGCTCGCAATCTTTATTCATTCATCTCAAGGGTTTTTTGATGGTGTTGAGGTCAGGGCTATGTGTGGGCAAGTCAAGTTAAACACCAAGTCAGCCCAAGTCATGTTGACCTTGCTTTGTGCAACCAATGACAGTACCATGCTTGAATTCACTGAGCTTTTCAGAATGACCAATTCTTTCTAAAATGTTTATGAATGCAAACTGCATGACAGGCGCTTGATTTTATTTGTCTTTTATGTATTCAGGTAGTCCCAGTACTTGTCCATATAATGCACACCTCTATGAATACCTAGTCTAACAGATGTGAATATTTATAATATCATGCATATACAAATTCATCTCAAATAATACGCTACTAATATACTACAGTAGACTGAATGAAATTCAGCCAAGGCGTCACTAAACATACCATAGTAGACCCAATAGACGACCCAGCAGGCCAGGTAGGCCCCCAGTAGCTGGGCAAGAGAGTATGGCAGTAGCTTCCTCCAGGGGACTTGACCCAGCACACAGAAACTCAGAGACACCGCAGGGTTCAGGTGAGCTCCTGATAAACCAAACAACAGCAACAACAAATATAACCGCAAGCATTGTACTGTACTACACTGCACATATCTGTACATGTTGTTCATACATTGTACATATTACATAGCCAAATTCTGGTCTTATTAGAATCTAATCTAATCGTGGTCCAAGTAGATGTCAGTAGTGCCCTTTAGCAGAATGACATTTAGGATTGGACCTTTACAAGCTACAATATAGGTAATACAATTATTATAGGCCATATCCCAAGAGTGGATTGATGTGTATATGTGATGTATTACTTTCAAATGGCGCAACGAATCAAAAAACAGAAAAGGACAATCTGTTATGCTTAACCTGAAGGTGATATGTGCTGGATTTCATATATCTGATCATTGGTCTAGGATGGGATAGATTATCTTCATTTTTAGTTTTGCAGTGACCTTAGAGGTCAAACGGCACCATATTTCTTGTTCATCCTCATATCATATGGGAGTCCCAAGTTCATGAGCAAAGTTTGGTTTCGATACGTGAAAGCATTCCTGAGTTATGACCTAACTTCCTGTTTTGGCGGCTATGCAAATGCTTCCAGAAATTAAAAATCCTTCTAGTAACTTTTGTGAGGCTTGGTTCAAGGATAATGTACATCAAGTTTTGTGAAGTTCAGAGGAAATTTGTAACCTGTGAAAATTTAGTTTTGCTTTCTATTAAATCCAATATACCCCTGAAGTTCGCCTACAAAAAGGAACCAAAGCTGCCATCTCTAAGGAGGTCCGTGTGTTAATTGAAGCTACCTATGGCAAGTTGCATTGTAAGTTAGCTCTGGGGTAGAAAGATCAAAGTGTGCCGTCTTCACCTACTGAAATCATGGTATCCACTTGAAGGCAGAAGACAGAACCATGTAGCGTAAAACGGCTGCATTTCCAATTTCTTCGTCCCCGCGAGAGTTTAACAGATGTGATAATTCAAAATTGCCATGTTATTTTCTCACAGAACAAATCTCAAGATACCAGATCTTCCTATTTGGGCAAAGACGGTAGCTTTTTTGTAGGTGAACTTCAGAAGTAATAGGGCGGAATAACGACAAGGGTCAGTGATGGCATCTTCTCGAGCAACTTACACCAGTATTGACCGGATATTCCAGAGTTGGACTGGTGGGGATACCTCAAAAGGTCTAGGGGCAGGAGCTGGCCAAAAAATAGGTAGACGAGAATAATAGTATTTCCTAACGATCCGGATAACAATAAGTGTGCTGCTTTCAGCAAGCAGCCTTAATAATAATAATAATAATAATAATAATAATAATAGTAATACTATAATAATAGCAATGCCAATAATAGGGAAGAATAATCAGAACAAACACAATAGGTTTTCTGCAGCTTCGCTACTTGGACCCCTAAATAAGACAATGGCATGTTAGCATGTGTGAATCCTCTACCAAACAGGCCTTTCTGGCCACAGTTATAGTGGACACAATAAAAATAAATGAACACTCCCCTCAATGTCAACACTTCTTCTATGATGTGGTACTTTAGAGTTGAGTTTGTTTTAATCAAGACTTTATTTTTATCAACACCTTCAGGCCATTGTAAATGATCCAATTGGAAATGTTCCAATCAATGATCTAGACAGCACATTCTTTTCTCTCTCCTTCATTTTACAGTGTAATGGTTATTGACAAGAATGGCTTTGGGTCAAAGATCATACTTTGATACTTTGAATCGATTAATCTGTTTTTTAAATCAGCTATTTTTTCTCAAATTAATTCAGCAAAATAAATCATTTTGACAGCCCTACTTTTTTGTTAGACTTTTTAACAGCTCTCAAGACACTGGCTCCTACAGACAAAGGAGGCTGCCACATAAAAAGTTATTTCTTGCTGTTAGAGACATTTGAGAGTTTAGTGTCAAGGACACTAAGATGGGCTTGTGGACTTGACGGACTGTTGACCACTCTGAAACCATCTGCTCCAAGTCCAGCACCACAGCAGCCCTGTGGGCTACCAGATGGTTTCAGCTGCTGTACCTGAGATCCCTTTGGAAAGGTACATGGCTGCCATGACTCCCACGGAGAAGGCCATGTTGGCAGACAGGAACTGACCCTTGGTGTCACGACTGGTCTTCACCTGGGCAGCTGCCGCGCAGCCAAACATCTGTGAAAGAGGTGAAAGGGTCAAGAGGTCAGCATAGGGGCAAACAGAGTAAAAGAGAGGGAAAGGATTCTCAACAGAATATTCATCATCTTTTCATATTAGGAAAAAGAGGGGAAAAACACGTCGACTTATCTTCCTTCCTCAGTAAACATCCTCCAAGATGTAAATTGCCGACTTAGTTTAGATAAGCAAGCACGACAATAAGCATGAGCATATCAATGATTCTGCCGCACACACACTTCATGGAAAATATATGGTTCATAAACCAGACAGTGATTACAGTGAACAGGATATTACAAAGGCAGCGTTTGGTGGAAAATACATTGCTATATACACAAGCAAAATGTACACTAATTTAATTGGAAGAAGGCTGAATAAATAATCTGTATATATAGTATAATAATAGATAATCACAGCCTATGTACTACATAGCAATCCTATGCTTTTTGCCGCAAACACCTGTTTCCCAACAGCAGGCCAACTCCAGAGAGAATGCAAATTCATGCTGAAGTACCATAATTTCCCAACCATTAGACTACACGGGTGCCGTTAATATGATATTAATGTGGTTTTGTTTCTTCTAACTTGCATAAAACACTGTCCTGCTTCTTAAACACAATGTGGCTAATACACAGGAAATTACTGTTATCATAATTCAGTGATGAAAATATTCATTCATCTTGGAACTGTAACATAGATAGTGCATATTATATGAGCTCAACTCTATGAACAAAAAACATAAAGGAGGACTCATGAGGTTCTATGACAGATAATAAACAAATCAAGACCTCATACACGACTCACAAAGAGTAAAAATGTTTCAAAAAAAGAACAAATAATTTAGCCTCAGTGTTCAGGACAAGATTTCAGTTATCTCACGACTCAGTCTCTTTGGAGTCTTATACAACTGGCTATCAGCTGGATCTGCAGTTATCACAACAATCTGTGCATGTCTGAAATACGTGGCAGAGGTTCTCTCTTGCTGAGGTATAAGCTTGGCATCCAGATGTACATGTACATGATCTACAGAACTAAGAATCTATCATTAGTAAATACATATACTTTTCATCTGAAGCTGCTAGACTATTTATGTTGTTACCTCTGAAGTTGATGTATTTACTGATAGTAAAAGGAAGCTATAAGCAAAATGAAGTCTGATGGATGGCAAATTCTTACCAGTAAAACGAAGGTGCCGAGAAACTCCGCCATGCACTCTCTGAGCAGCTCATTCTTCACGGTGAGTGCCTTTCGTAACCGTTTCATCCTACCTGCTCCTGCTTGCCGATGCAGACTGGCCTCACCTGCAGGCATTGTTCCCTGATAATCAGGATCACAAACGCCTGATATCAACCATCTTATCCTTTCTCCATCATTCGACTTTAGTCAGCAAATAAGCACTCTTCCCAGATGATTAGACAGAGGCTGATGCTGACCTGCTGTAAAACACCTGCTGGTCACTATCGCAAAGGTCAGTCATTAACGTGATCATCTTCATGCTAATAAAGATCAAGTAGCCTACACCAAGGGAAGATAAGCAAAATCTGTATCTGAGGGGGGGGGGGATATTGTTAAAGTATCACACGCCTGTGAATGCATTTAATCAGTTCTTAACATAAAGTATACATTATGGGTAATATATCTGCCAGTCAAATGTGTATTCAATATTATTCATCATGATTTCCAGTTTCAGCCAGGCTTGGGACAGTGGGACGTATTGACACATTAACAAGTGTATTAGATATGAAGGGAAAACAACAAGTCTGTCTGCTGAGTCTGCGGATGGTGGGAGTGGTGATAGGGATCTGCCATTATGTCAAACTGTTACCAGGCTGTGTCGTAAACTGGCCACCTCACTCTCAATGAGGTCTTGAGACACAGCTTATCTCAATCACCCGATAGGTTTACTATGTATGCTTTCATGGACATGGAGTCCACGTGCAGTTACTTAAATACATCTGTGGTTACATATGAGCATAATGGTGCTGTTATGCATACAGTTACATACAGTTCTGGTCTGTGTGATGCAACGTTTCCCTCTTGTGGATGAAGCGGGAATTGTAGACTACTGCAGGACTTTTTATTGCACTTTATGGAATGTGAATGTTGACCTGGGAGACACAGATTGTTGACAGATACGGTACATTCTTAGGTTTTAAAAGAGGTTGCAGAACGACAGTGTTTTTGAATCCCAAGGCTGTATAGAACACACTCAAAGAAGTGTAAAAAAACGTGTACTTCCACTAGTGCAAAAATGACCCTAAGGCAGGAAGAGGAATGACAAGGAGGAAACCTCACAATTTACAGTCAGCACGCATGGAATCTGTAGCACAATTTGTAGGCTCTAATTCTGTCTGGTGGATCACCTGCCTTCACCACCTCTTTTCAAGATTTCTCTTTTAGCAAGTCTTCTATGACAGAGCACAATTGTCAAAGAATAGAGTGACATGTGTTTTTTACAAAATACAAAGCTTTATATATTTTATTAAAAGAGAAACAATTATATCTTCAAAGGGTCAGATACATGTTTTACAATAATGGACGCAATGGATATAAAAATTGTGCTTCTTTGTAAAACAAGGAATGTCATGGTACAAAACATGCCTCTCTTCTGTCTTACCAGACACTTTGAGAGGTCCTCCAGTGCTTAAAATACTTTAAATAGTTGCTATGGCAGTATTGATAACGATGATAGGACGTCTGTTGGCAGTAAGTTTGTCAGCGCGGTTTGGAAGCACGGCGTAGCAACACCTCCACGGTGCCTATAGGAAGCTTCTTGATCAACTGCCAGGCTTCCAAACGCATAAGTCCAGTCATGCTGTGGCCCTCGATCTCCAGGATTTCATCTCCAGGACGGATGTCTTCAACGGGTCCGCCTGAAAGAGAGGAGCACCCAGGTTTGGTGAATTCATATCCACAGAATTGTTGATAAAATATACACTTTTTGGTTATCTCTTAATTGAAAATGCGTGAAAACTGTCTCTATGCTTTGAGTGTGTTTTTATGACTTTTCTTACTTATAAATGGCTCGCACGCAGGCACGCACGCACGCACGCACGCACGTGTTCAATAAGTGTGTGTGTGTGTGTGTGTGTGTGTCTGGTCTCCTCACCTTGGAAGAGTTTTTGGACCACGAGGGGTCTGTCCCCCTGGCTGGACCCCACCCCTCCCTCCAGACTGAAGCCAAGATCAGAACTTCGCTTCTTCAGTGTCACTTTCAGCTGCCGACCTAATCACACACACACACACACACACACACACACACACACACACACACACACACACACACACACACACACACACACACACACACACACACACACACACACACACACACACACACACACACACACACACACACACACACACACACACACACACACACACACACACACACACAAATCATTGAACAATTATTGCACAAAAAATATTGAAAATACTGAAGAGCCTCTTTCAACTCAAACACAATATTTAAACCATTTATAACCTAAAAAAACTAAACAAGGGAGTAAACAAGAGAGTATACTGTAAGTGAGAATCCTTCGTCTTTGGATAATGCACACCTGTCTCTCCCGCATCTGTGCTCGGAGTTCCTTTCACAGGATTGGTCCGTTTCTGATGGGAATCGCTGACTCTGGCTCTCTGCAGGACCACTACAGCCATGCCCCGCCCTCTGGCCTTCCGTAGTGTGCGCAGAGCCTCCCAGTGGCCCGAGTCCTGCAGCGTGGTGCCGTTGATTGACAGCACCAGGTCGCCCTCCTGAATGGAGCCCTCTTGCCCTGCCACACCATGTGAGAAGACTTTGTGCACCTAAGGGGAGGAGAGAGAGAGAGAAGAGAGAGAGAAGAGAAGAGAGAGAATTAGTTAGAATTAGAGGTTAGGCATTAGGACACCTGTGCTGTTCAGCATTGTGGTAAATAAGGAAGAAAGCACATACTGTGACTGGCTTGTTTTGGTCAATTCCTCCTGCCACAGTGAAGCCCATACCAGTGCCAATTTCCTTATGCAGGACCACCACTTGGACGTCATCATATTTCTAGAAATATAAAATACACAGAATATATTAGCTGCAAGTATTGATTAATTAATTAATTAATTCATCCAACCTTTATTTATTCTCGGTGTGTCAATGAGGGTAGGCCTCATGTTCAATGAAGCCGAGATAGAACATATATTTATTCATTTATTAGCACATTCAACATGCACAGAGTGCAACCCAAAACGCTTTACACACAAGACATTGATACATAAAACAAACAACAAATTTACAAACTAACAAGATGACACAAGACAAAAGATGTCGGACGGAGCGGCGTAATTGGTATACAGTATAAAGGCATACATTAATGCCAACATTAGTGTTGTGATCAACAAGAGGGAAATATACGGTACTGATTGAAACCCAGGTATTGTAATGCACGGAACAAAAGATTCATGTTCGCTCAACCAATACAGTAAGGCATGCAATCACAGTCTATTAAAAGCTAACTGAAGTAGTTTTCCTACTGGGTAACATGCTAGGCTAGCTTGCCTCTTAGACCTACTAATAATCAGTTACTCAGTTATTTGTTTGTTGTAGAGGGCGTTGGATACAAACTAAAACAAAGCCAAAACAGGTGTCACTATACCATACTACACTACACTACACTACACTACAATGGATCTCTATAATTTGCTCTCAGATGCTTTGTGTATCCATCATCCTGTCTCACTTCTACACTTCCTGTCGAGAGGTATTGAATGGCCTGTCTCCAAACAGGTTTCTGAATTCCTCTCACGGAGTGACCTTCTTGATCCAAATCAATCTGCTTCAAGAGTGGCCACTCAACCGAAACATTTCTGTTGTCTGTGATTGAAGCTTAATGTTGTTTTTCTGTATGGGTTGACACAGTTAATCACCACATCCTTCTCTCTATGGTCTATACTCTCAAACATGGCCATTTCAGGCCTGCTCTCTGCTGGTTTGAATCCTACCTCACAGGGCACTCGTTTAACGTATCATGGCTTGGACAGTTGTCCGCACCTCACTATCTCACTACAGGGGTCCCCTTAGGGCTTGGTACTGGGGCCCCTTCTCTTTGCCATCTACATCACCTCTCTGGGTCCAATTATCCGTTCACATGGTTTCTCATACCACTGCTATGTAGACGACACAGCTCTGTCATTTCCACCTAATGACCCCTTGGTCTCTGCACGGACAGTTGCACACTTTACAGCATACGGCAAGTTAAGCATTGCCTATTTCGATACGCAACCCAGCTCCTGGTACAGACCATATTCAGCTCACAACTTGACTTCACAACTGTATCACTTTCCTGACAGGTCTCCCAGCCTGCAGGGTGAAATTTGTAGCATTACCTACAACTAGACTTAGCAGCTTACTACTAGCGTAGCACTTACAGTACTACTTGACTAGAACTGACACCTGACAGTATGGAAGTAGCCATATCAACCTGCTATCTTGACTTGCGAATGTGAAACCCTGAACAAGAAGAAGTTGGTCATTGTTGGATGTTGGCTTTCTAATCAATGTAGCTATTATAATATTAAAGTCATCCTTTCTTGTCCATACCCCCACTTGTTTTGTTCACAAAGCTACCAGTCACCTCTTTTAAAGTCACAGGACCCTCTAGGATTGTACCTGTAAGGTGTCATCCCCCAGGTTTCGCACGTCCTGCAGGAGGCTGTCGAGCTCCTCTGTGTCCAGGAGCGTGACACAGGACAGAGCGGAGATGTCCGAGCTCAGGGAAGCTGAGCGGCCGGAGGGCCAGTCGTCAGCATCGTCCTCGCTGTCATCTGGAGGAGAGTAGTCCACTCCTCCAAAATTACACAGCTCCGCCAGGCTACAGGGTTAGGGAGGAGAGATGGGTATTAGAAAGAGGTAGAAAAAAAGAAGATTCAGAAGCAGCACGCTGGGGAGAAAAGAGAAAACAGAAGAGAAAGAGAAGACACAGAAGTGCAGACAAATGCCTGGATATATAACTGAGGCAGTTAGAGGATTGATTGATTGTCTGTTCGCAAGATAACTCAAAAAGTTATGGATGGATTTCAATGAAATTTTCAGGGAAGGTTTGAAATGATCCAAGGAAGAATTTCATATAACATATTTATTTTGTTGTATTTGATTTATGCTCTTCAGGCAGTCTGAAAAAGTTACTGGTTGGCTCATTAAAAGAGCATTGAAAAAGAGCAAGCCTGCTGACTTTCATATACTTTTAATTATTTTTTTCTATGTTGTACTGCCCCAGGTCCAGCACCTGTACCCTTTTGTGATGTGTGCACCATTTTGACAATTCTGACTAATGGACAACATAAATCTGTGTGTATTACAATCATACAGTATGTGGTGATAGACAGTGTTGGGAAGGTTACTTTAGAAATGTAATGTGTTACAGTTACAAGTTACTCTGTTTAAAATGTAATAGTAGTGTAACTATTTGAATTACTTTTTCTGAGTAACGTAACTAATTACTTTTGATTACTTTTTGATTACTTTTCCGATTTTTGAATGATATACAGTGAGGAGAAAATGTATTTGATACCATGCTAAAGTTGCCTAAAAAGAGGAATAGAAAATCGTCATTTGACAATTGATCTTAATGTCTTAATTCAAAAATTGAGTAAAAATAAAACCGCTAAGTACGCCAATTTTCTTTGTGATGGAAGAATGTTTCGTAAATAAATAAATGTTCTTCCTAAATGCTAGGGGGAAGTAAGTATTTGACCCCCAATGTAACCCTATGGGAATTCAACACATAGGGTTAACATAGGGGCGGGCAGATTTTTATTTTTTAAGGCCAGCTATTTTATGGATTCAGGATATTATGCATCCTGATAAAGTTCCCTTGGCCGTTGGAATTAAGATAGCCCCACATCATTACATACCTTTCACCATAGCTAGAGATTGGCATGGTGCTTTTTCCAGTAGGCCTATTAGCCTGTTTGATGCTCATTGAGCTCAATGCAAATCAAACAGGCTAATAGGCCTACTGGAAAAAGCACCATGCCAATCTCTAGCTATGGTGAAGGGTATGTGATGATGTGGGGCTATTTTAATTTCAAAGGCCAAGGGAAATTTATCGGGATGCATAATATCCTAGATCCATGAAATAGCTGGCCTTTAAAAATACAAATCTGCCTGCCCCTATGTTAACCCTATGTGTTAAATTCCCATAGGGTTACATAGGGGGTCAAATACTTCCTTCCCCTAGCATTTAAGGAAAACATTTATCTATTTACGATACATTCTTCAATCACAAAGAAAATTGGTGTCCTTGGCGGTTTGATTTGTACTAATTTTTTGAGTTAAGGCATTAAGATCAATTGTCAAATGATGATTTTATATTCCTGTTTTAGCAGGGTATCAAATACATGTGCTCCTCACTGTATATAGTCCCCAAATCCATGCGAAGATTTCGGCCTTGGTCTACAGGCTGCCGAGCAGTTCTGTACAAGCGCACAAGGCAGCAAGGGCATTCAATACATGAATTAGCATCACATTTTTTGTGAAGATAATATAATGATAATCATAACACGTTTACAGGCAGGCATGTAGGCCTACGATGATGGCGCTGTAGACGTGATAGAGCCTATCAGAAGGTCCCGTATCAAACTATGGCTGTGGAGGGAAACAGTTCTTTTTACATACAATATTTTTTGCAAAGTTTTGCTGACAATATTGATATGTAATTCAAATTGTAATTTTGAAAAATTTCAAAAGTACCTGTAATTGAATTACATTTTTTTCTACAGTAACTGTAATATATTACTGTTACATTTATTTTGTAATTAAATTACGTAACTCAATTACATGTAATGCGTTACTCCCCAACACTGGTGATAGAATGTACCTCATCCACGTTGTTAGGGACTTGACACTCACCTGACTGAGAAACTCCTCCGGCTCATGTTACTGGTGATGGTCACCGAAGATTCACCAGAGTCCGAGTCACAGTCTGAGTTCCCATCTTCATCATCCTCCTCCTCGTCATCTTCCTCGTCGGAGCTCCACCTGACTACTGACGGGCTGAAAGGCCCTGGGCTCCCTGCCTTGTCCAGCAGAGTCAGTCTATCCAGGGGAGGGCAACTGGTGAGCCCTGGAAGACCATGATTGAGCAGAGGGCCCCGGGTGAAGTGGACGCTGTTTGTGGGGGTGGGTGGTTCAGAGTCAGCATCAGATGGAGGGTGGATGTCGTTGTTTGTCGAGACATGTGGTTTGAATGGGGTTGAGCCATGGCCATTAAAGCTAGGAAACAGGGGAAGACTATTGGGAGAATTGGTGGGTGTCTTGTCTGCGTCATCCTCTGAACTGTCTGAAACTTTTGAGAAACTCCCGGGGGTTGCCAAGTCATTTTGCTCAAATTCGGCTCTCCGGTTAGAATTGTTATTGTGATTGTTTTGGTGATATGGGAAGAGAGTGCCCTCTGGTTTACGGTTGCGTTTAACGCAGTCCTGAACTGTAACTGTGTTTCTGATAGCAAAGACAGTAGGAGAATCGGTTTCATCCACGTCTTTTCTGATCTTATGAAGATCCACAAGTGATTTGGGGTCTGTTACTTTTGAGGCTGGTTTTTGAGTTCCAACCCTCAAGCCCATTTCAAACTTGTCAGAGTTATCTTGCTTCAGTCCTACCTCATCCACAGACATGGATCTCATAGTCCAAGCTTTGTCCCTCACACTCTCTTGCATCTTCCTTGCCAAAGCATGATCAGATTCACTTTTCTTCAATCCTCCCCTATCCTTTGGATGCTCTGGCACAGAAAAGAATCTTCTGGACTTCAACTGGGTGGCAGTTTGGCTTTGCTGGGCCAGTGCCTCAAACTTATGGATTGTGCTCCGCACTGAGTCCATTGAAGGGTTATTAGATTTACCCTTCTCGGTGTCTGATAGCTTTCCAATTGGGCCCTTCACTGATTTGACACGCGTGTCAAAAACGTCCTCGTCTACTGGACTATTGATGGACTCCTTTGTTGGGGAGGCCTGGGCATTAGATGGCTTTGATAAACCTTTGTCTGAGGAATGTTCCTTGGTCGGAATCTTGCCAACATTTGACTCTGATGTTTTGCTAGCCATAGCTAATGTCACTTGAGAATCTTTTGTCCTGTTGACTTTATCTAGGCCATCAGATTTCCCAAATTTGCATCGGCCTTCGTCTCCTCTGTTGGCAGTCACGCTCTCTTTTGCTTTCCACCCTGTGACGTCTTTATCCATAGTAACTTTTGACTCCTGTTCTTTTAAACTGCTTTCCTTGACAACACCAGAGCTTTTCAGACGTGAGGAGAATGTCTCCTTGCTAAACTCTTTGGACGGTGTCTCCGTCTCTCTCAGGTGTTTTAGCTGAGCTGTGGCCGAAAGCCTGCTCCTGGCTCTGTCCAGAGATTTGGTGTAGAGACCAACCTCCGGAGGGAGAGCTTTCCTCTCAGTGGATCTTTCCCGATATCGTGAGGCAATTGGGGCCTCTGGGCTGCTCTGACTGGGTAAAGTGTCTCTCCTGGAAAGAGGATTTCGTGAGAAATTGCAGTCACCAGGACTAAACCTCCTGGGGAAAGTTCCTCCCTTCTCTACATTATGCGACGTCGGTGATTTTGGGTTATGGAGGGCGTAGGATGGGCTGCCAATATCTGAGCTCAGCTTTCTTTGGCTGGAAGTCAAATCGGAAGGCAAGTTGTCAAGCCAATCACCAACAGGAGCAGAATGGCGTTTGGCTCGGGCATCATCTGATCCACTCATTCCATAGAGCCTCTCGATTCGATCCAAGATAGTTTGGTTTCCAGTGACCTCATTAGATTTTGATCCACCTAGACCCGCATCCTCCTGACTTGTCTGCCTCCACGGGTGACGGCCCTCCACAGGTGAACTCAGGGTGTCTTGAGGTCTGAGTCGCAGTGGCAATGACCGCTCCCCTCCTGCCTTATCCAGAGTACGGACTACTCGATTCAACCTCAATGATGAGGTACCCCTTACTCCCTCTCCCAATGAGGGTAAAGGCCTCTCACTCCCTCTTACGGCAGAGTATGCTTGTATCCGAGACGAGACACTGCCAGCCTCTCCATAGTCCTTGTATGATGCCTTTCTGTCCAGGCTGCTGTTTTTGACCTCTCTCCTCTCCAAACTCTCTGCTCGTCTGACTGCAGCTCCAGTCGAGAGGTTCTGAATCCCTGCTCTGCCTCTGCCCTCTACTCCGCCCCTCCAGTCTAGGCTCTTGCTCCTGTTTTGCATGCTCTCCTTCCTCCACTCGGTCCTTCCTCTTGCACTTCCTAATGGGCCGCAGGCCTTTCCTGGATCATCCTTATCGTCCACACTGAATCTGGGTTTTGCATCGTTAGCGGTGGAACTCCGGGTCGCCCCCGCGTCAGCGGTCATCTTGGTGTCAGGTGTAAATTTGACACGATTTGGACCTCTGCCTCTCTCTCTTACGTCCATGTCCTTGCGATTCCCTGCGGGAATGTGCAACTGAGGGCCAGCGGAGCCCACAGTTTTCCCCTGTCCGACCTCCTCCGTTTCCGTCTTGCCGGCCTCCTCCTGAAAGACGTGCCGCGTGCTCCTCAGAGGCGTTGTCCTGAGCCTCGTGCTCGGGAGAGAGTTGGCAGAACGCACGGTGAAGCGCGCCGTGGCTGAACCCTGCGCGGGGCGATTGGCGGACGGAGCCACTGCGGTGTCTGACCGTGACTCAGCTGAGAGGGCACCGCTCCGCACCGTGCCGGACGACTTGGGCAGTGTGTTCTGATTCATAACAGCAGATCTGATTGGCACACTCATGCTCAAGAGGAGTCCTTCAATAAATCCAAGCCTGGATGGCTGATATGCAGAACTATAATATAACTATACAGACAAAACTGATTAGTCAATGGAGTTTGAACATTGTTCTTTCAGTGAACCCCCCTTTTTCGGAGCATCCAGTGGTTTTGCTATATATTTGGTACTCCATTTCTCATAGCCCTCCATTAGGTCTGGTCAGCTCAGAGAAGGATTTAGCCAGTGTGGTTTCAAAAAGAGTTTCAAAAATGCAGGAAAAAACATACCATTCAGTGTCAAACAAAAACAAAGACTTAACATAATTATATGACAACAGTCCAAGAGGGAAAATAGAAACAACTCAAAGTTATGCAGTCACTCCAGAGAATGTGGATGGGCAATGCGTGTTGAAATCCACAGGTGTGTTATGATGACAGGAAGTCTGGCTGACTGATGAGTGCAGTCAGTATCGTAGTTTCGTTCAAGACCGAAAAAAAATCTGTTGTGTCTGGTGGGACACAAGAGAAGCCGCGGCACACTCAGAAAAGACGCTGTCCCTGCGATCATCTCCTCTCCAGCCCAAACATGCACTGGTGCTGGGACAGACACACAACTGGTGTTTATATCGATTTTGTCATTGAGGTTTGACAGTCCATTTACAATCCGCTGTGGAGGAACTGTTTGTTTTCCCTTTTGTTTTCTTCTTGTCGCCTTAGTCTCCAACCCCACCACTGTGACAAAGAAGTCCCTTTTCTGTGGACAGCGTCCACAAGTCTCTGGCCTCAGTCCCAGTGAGATGCGGTAGTCATCCGTTGTCATTCATGGTGCCGTTCTCGCCCCCCCATCGGCTTTTGTTTTCTTGAAGTGCCTGCAAGCAGGAAATAAGACGAGGACAGAGTTTATTTTCCTTAAATTGTCCCTCCTTCGAATCCTGATCTAATTCCCTGGAATGCTTTGGTAATCGTATCCAGGTCAGACACAGGCAACCACTGCTAGGGAAGGCCAAACTTAATTATGGTGCATTTAAAGAGCGGGATATTTTACAGGGCAAAGCAGTCTGATTATAGTCATCTGAGAGGAGGATGAAGAAAAGAGGAAAAGTGAATGAAAGAGAAAAAGGGAAAGAAAAGAGGAAATGAGAGTGAGTGAGGGAGTGAGTGAGTCCATCAGTAAGTGAGTGAGTGAAAATCAAAGCGTTGTATTTGATGTGACTGAGGTTTCTGCAGCAGGACTCAATTGACATTTTTTTCCATCCTCTTAAAATTCCTCGGTCATTTATACATTTCAGTGAAAAATGTGGCGTGCCATCAAGTAACCTTTATGAATACTGTACATGTAATAAAGATATAATAAATTGGCTGAAAGTAGAAAGACAGTTGTATTTCCAGTATTTGTGTTAACATTCGTTCATTTAACTGATACTGTACTTTTATTTAAAGCCTCTTACAGATGAGAACTGACATTTTTCATCTGGTTGACACAAGTGTTTCATCATATTACCTCAAACATCACTCACACTGAATGGAGCTGCATGTAACCTGTAACTTTTAACCCTCGAGCATTCACTTCACAACGCTTCACATATTAACACAATGCTCTCATTGTGGTCTTTTAGGTCTCTGAGCCTTTTAAGACATGAGGGTCTCTCTCTCTCTCTCTCTCACTCTCTCTCCTTCTCTCTCTTTCTGTCCGCTCTGTTTACATAAGCAACATGCTTTGGCTATTCTGTCACACATACGCGCGCGCACACACACACACACACACACACACACACACACACACACACACACACTGACAAAACCTGATTAGCAATAAGATAACAGGAAAAACAAATCAGACAGCAATCCTGAGTGGGGAACAATTGGCTACACTGTGTCATCACACACAAAGTGTCATCACACAGAGACACAAACACTGTCAAACACAGCCAAATGTCCATATACAGTATCACATGTGTGGCACACACATGACAAATGGTTACATTATTGTGCCAACACAATCATGCATATAGTGAACTGTCATAAACAGAGTTTGAGTGAGATCTGATATGAGAGGTAGTTGTGATTGAGACCATGGCACAGATACACAGACTGATGCTTATTAGGACGGCCATTCACTCAACCACACCTGAGTGAGATCAAGCAACGGTCTGATATCAGTGTTTCGGTGTTGTGTCAGCACATTTATGGACCCACCTTAAATACAAACTCGCAAAGGCATCAAATAAGCATCAGTTCAGCCACCTCAGATATGTCTGCTGTGGTTTGTGAGCATGGGCAAAAGAATCGAGAGTTTAGGATCTGATCTGAGATCTGAAGATGTGAATGTTTTGGCTCTGTGGTTGAGTGGTGGGGATGGAGTGAGGAGGGAGTTTCAAGCAGGAGCTAACTAAACAAGAAGAACAAACAGAACATGCATTCGCCAAAATACAGGGAGAGCAACAGAAAGAGAGTGAAAGAAACATAGAAAGTAGAGAAGATGAAAGCCAGAGAGAGAAAAAGACATTTTCTCAAAACACGTTTCTCAAAAAAGCCTTGTGAAATCAGCACACCGCAAGCATACAAAGCAAACAGATAGACAAACATATCAGGCAATCAAGATTCAGTATGTGGAGCACAAACAAGATGGTGGAGAAATAACAGAGAGAAGTGTGTGCCTAAGTGACCCTACCTCTGTTGCTTCAGATGAATGGAAGAGTCGTGTCAGTTTACAGAAGCACCTGTTCGCCTAGCTCCAGCGATCACACAATCACACACTGGCCACTTCCTCCTTTCATTCGGGGTTGCGAAGCGCTCTCGCTCACCTGCGGTCAGACTGACCTGAGATCTGGCTTACTGCACAACACCTGCTGGATTTGGGAGTGAAAAGGTTCTCTCCATCCTCCCAATTTCTCTCTCTCCCTTCCTCCCTCTCTCTCTCTCTCTTTTAGCACTCTGTCATTTTTACATGATGTCACCAGAGCTCCACAGACTCGTCTAACTGGTTTGTCACCTCTACCCTTTCCTATACCGCCTTCCTTTTGTTACTCCGTCTGCTCTCTTCCTCCTCCTCTTTCCTTCTCCTCCCTCCCCTTTTCTCTCATTCTTATTCTCATTCTCATTCTCTCTCTCTCTCTCAGACAGGACAGCATTCCTGACGATGATGTTACTGACATGGTATGGATGGTGTTTGGTGAACTCTCTCTGTGTTCAAACAGGCATATAGCCTACAGTGACATGCAGGCACCTGGGCATACTGTATGTTTTATTAGTAGCCTGGGTCATACTCAGGCCAAACACACAACGTATCACTGAACACAATGGGGACACATACACATACAGTGCTGTGTGTGCCATCCACTCAGGCATCTGACATGAACATGTAGTGTGTAGGTGCGAAGCCGTGACTAATGTGATTATGCTAATGCATGTGAACATGGGAACAGGCACACACTAGAACACACATACACATGCATGTAGGAACAGAGATATGGACAAGGTGTCCACAGAATGCACATACACCCCCCCCCTCCCCCCCACACACAACCCTACCATCATCCCCCTATACACACACCCACACAACCCTACCATCACCCCCCTACACACACACACAAAAGACAAATGCACAATGTCCTGAATTGACACAGAGAGACGCTGTTACAGACAGACTAATACCCATGGGGCCTCAGTGCCTATTGTTGCTATGACATCAGGACATCATTACAGCCTAAGCTAGCAATGAAGATGGACAGAGGAGAGCAAGGGAGGAAAAAAGAAGGAGAAGGGGGCGGTTGACAGGGTGAGAGGTTGATGGTGGTTATGAAGCGGCACAAAGCTTCCACATCCTTTCAGTCTAACCTACAGAACAAGGTCGTTCAGAAGACCTGATGCCCACCTGTAACATCTCTCACCTGTGTTAGGTTACAGTGCTGAAGCACGTCACATGGGAACACAAAAGCACTCCCACAGAGACCATGATTGTCTTACAACACAAAACAGGACCTGATGACTAATGCTAAAGACAGCAAGGACTCAGGTTACATGCATGTTTGCCAAGGCAACAGACCTGTATAGCTACACAGACACAAAGAATCAATCATAAACCCTGACGGAGCTCCAATGAAATCTTAGAAATAACAAAGAGCTATTGAATATCTCATGAAATATCGTTCCATGTTGAATGGGTCAGTCACGGATCAAGAAGCAGCTTCCCCAGCCGCCAATCAAATGAATTCCTTAAAACATTTGAAAAATGTAACAATGTAAAAATCTATGTAAAATTGGTTAAGATCTATGTAAAAATCAACAAAACAACATAAAAATAATCTTTTACAATTCAGAGTCTACGGTATCTCCTGTGGCCCCTGCCCTGTAAGACTGCCACGTGCAAGTAAATAGATAAATGTGTGGCATCTGTGGTAAAGTGCTCGTTATGCAGTGCAATGTTAATGCAACTCGTTTTGCAAGGTCACTTCTGCAGCCCAAGGAATGGAAACTTTTTGTGAAAACATTTGCGAAACCACTGTGCACTCAACTATCCCCCTCTTCAACTGACTGAATTATCGTGATGTACAATCTGGCACACCTGCCTGTACAATCACTGAAACAAACAACGTTGAATAAATATGCTGAAATACTGAGCAGTGGCATTACCACTGCGACTACTGTGAATGTACTGCATTTCAGCATTACTGATGATACTGGTATGATGGGACATTAACTAAGAAAAGTTATTTGGAGAAAGTGCATGTCAATGTCATCATTTGCCATTTCTAAGTACAACAATGATTGCATGGAGTCAATATCACTTCAGGCTAAAAATGGAGGGAACAGCTCTCCTGGAGGGCACACTCAACCATCTGGTGAAACGACCATGGCACTTTCTACTGCATGACATATCATTACCTTAGGACTCTGGCCAATGTCGTTAGCCATTTCAGTTTAACCACTGATGCACCCAAGCACAGGAGAACTGGCATATATAAAGTTGACCAAAGAGGTGGGTTATATTAAAAATCACTTACTGATTATCAAATAATTATAGTCTACGTCAACAATGTTGTTTGTTTGCTGTATTCAAATGTCCGTCAGGATCACTGAAATGAAAAACAGAAGCATTGAAAGTCTTTTACCTGTGTGCACTGAATGCCTTCTGTGCTCCCTCTCTCACTCTTTCTGTCCCTCTCAGCTCAACACAAGACGTTGAACAAGAAAGAGAACAGTCTCAAAGCAACTTCACCACTTCCTGTGTGAGTCTGCACCATACGAGTGCCAGCGGCTTCAGAGTCAGATACAAAAAAACAGTAGAACCAATCACAATGGAGGGAAAACACGATACAGAGGAACGAGGAACAACAAAAAGACAAGGGCAGAGACAGACAGCTTGTCTGAGAGGAAAAAACAGAGTGGAAAGGAGAAGGAGACAAAATAGGCTTTAATGTGCACTTCATGTGGGAAGGCCACAAGTGGACTATTCAGAGCAGGTCCTCGAAGATACAGATCAACAGGCCGGCACAAAGAAGATCCTTATTCTCATCAGTATCAACATGTTAACTGTCACAGGCCATTTAACTCCCCCGCCAGACACTAATCTGTAAAGGGACATGTGACAAACACACAAAAACCTCTCACTCACACTCACACTCACACTCACACTCACACTCACACTCACACTCACACTCACACTCACACTCACACTCACACTCACACTCACACTCACACTCACACACACACTCACACACACACACACTCACACACACACACACACACACACACACACACACACACACACACACACACACACACACACACACACACACACACACACACAGTATGGGTTTAACATGGCGTGGGGTTGACTGTGTAAGTAAGGCCTGGGTTAATGAAACCCTGGGCCTTGAGGTTAAGTTTAATTGGTCGTTGAGTCACCTGTAGAACCCAGCAGCACTCGATGACAAACAAAGTGGTTTTTTTTTTTTTTCAGATTGTCTCATGCAACCAGCACGTCTGCCATCTGGTATAATCTAGTGGAACGGAAAGAGCTTTGTGGTTTTCAAACAAAACACAGCAGAAACAAGACGGAGGGTATTTTGGATTTGACAGAAACATGATCACTGCAAGGAGACCTGAAGGGAGCATGAGTGAAAATATATTGTTTTAGAAGTGGCCTGCACAAACTGCAAAGCATGATACACTGCTTACATTTTTTTCAGGAGATAGAGATGCATGCATAAAACTGGCATCACCATAATCTAGTACTAACAAGAAGGTACACATTTTTCCAGCATTTTTAGCAAAAGTAAAACATTTTTTAACAAATTTAAACAAAAATGAAAATTCTACTTCAATGGTCAATCAATATGGACTCCATGGCTTGAGTTTGAGAGTGATCCTGATGAGAAGCTCAAGACAAGCACTCTGATGGGGCAAGAACTCTCCAGTGAAGTGAATTTGAACACACCAATCACATGAAACCAGCATGCTGATCTATCTATCGATAAATGTCAACATCCCAGTATGGTAAGAATGGGACATTCTGTCATCCTATGTGAAAAACTAAGCAGGACAGTATAGCCAAAATACCTTTAGGTGATATTGGCAAATATGCTTAACGCATCATCGCAGTGTCCAAAATAATTAATGGCCATGGCATGTATGGAACCCAAACTTAAAACAGGTATAGTTGTGTAGGCCTAATTTATCTTCAAACTTTTTTTATTTTAGCCTGCAAGTGCGCAGTGTACCAAAAATGATGGTCACTTAGGCTAGGCTACACAGACAACATAAATTAGGCTAGAATCGATCTTTTCCAACCATGGCCTTTTGCCCTTTTCACAAATAGTAATATAGCCTATCGATAGCCTAGTATTTCAATGCATGACCAAACAGGCTATGAAAGCAGACAAACTCAACCTAGTGCCCTATGCACTAACTCAACCCTCTCTAGGGTGCCATCTAGTGGAATTTACACGTAAAATCAACAGTGCTGATAGAGTCGATATGGTCCATTTGTATTGGTGTTACTTCAGTATGAAAAGCTTGTTACTCTCTTCACACCTAAATGGAGGGGTGCGGTCACTGGGGTGGGGTTTCAACACTAAGCACCATGACCACAAGTAAAGGCCACAGCTACTGTAACCTTCTAGGTCTATCTCTTCTCCCATCCACATATTCATGAATATTCACATGTTCAAATCATGATTATCATTATCAGCTCACATGACACATTTGTGGCCGAAGACAGTTCACACCACAGACTGTGTACAGTAGTTCTAAGCTGCAGTCTGTTCACACAGAGTAGACTAACACCTGATACGCCTTCAGGAAATGCATAGTGATTGACGCAAAGCTTCTTCCATGACAGTAGATGGCGATGTCCCATAGTGGAATACCTAAATTCATTTGTCAACACACGTCCCCAGCGAAGAAGACGTCAGATGATCAGCGACAACAAAACATCCAGAACAGGAAATGTTAAATGCATGGACAACATCGCCAATTAAACAAATAATGTTCCAACTTGGATTACCCTTTTGCTGAAGATCAATAACTTGAGAGTTGTAACTAACGTAATCAATCATGTCGTCCTCGGACTCGCCTCTCTCTGGAGTCAACGTAGTGCTAGTGATGGCCTACGGTAGTCTGGTAAGGGTTGTGTTGTTTACATTTTACCCCATAACGTTATCCTATAGCTGATTCGTTTTATTTATTTGATTGGTAAACATGTTTTCTTTGACATTAGCGCGACAAGCTTGGCGTTGTCTCTGCACTCTGGCTTGTTAAGTCAAAAGTCCTAAACAAGTGAGGTTTCCGCTAACGATACTTTTTAAGGCTAGCCTATTACTTCCATAGCTGATTCACTGATACACCGATTCTCACAACAGGTGTGCCAACAGACTGTGGCAATGATGGATAAATAAGACGTACAGTAATCATTTTCATTGATGTATCTCTCAAGATATAGGCTAATCCACTAATCATCACTTTACCCTTGTTTTAGGTGTTTGTGTTGCTGTTCATTTTCGTGAAAAGACAGATAATGCGGTTCGCTATGAAGTCTCGCCGAGGACCTCATGTACCGTTGGGTCACAACGCACCAAAGGTAAGATTTCATCACCAACTTATCTCTGGTTACATTTGATTTAAAACATGGTAGTCCTATAGCGATTTCTCAATGGGCAGCTCGGTGAAATGTAGCCTGAAAACTCCCATTGACTGTTTTTTTTTAAGTAAAGGCTTTGTGCTCTAAATGCAGGATTTGAAGGAGGAGATAGACTCACGTCTGTCCAAGGTGAACGACATCCGCTTTGAACCGCGCCTCCTGGCAGCGGAAGACGATCGTCTCTCATACCGGGGTCAGAATGGTAGGCCTAATGGTGATATTTTATTAAAAACCTTCAAACGTGAATAAAAGTCACTCCTTGATCCTCTGACCCATTGAATTAACTTACTCTTATGAATTAATCTTTCTACAATCTTAAATGCTAAAACATATTTGATGTAAGCCAAAGGTTCATTGATACATTTACATTCTTCAAGACGGTATTCACACCCTGTCCTAATTGAACATGTCATTTGTTTTTCCAGGTTGCTACAACTACCTATATCGAATGAAAGCGCTAGACGCCATCAGAGACACTGGTGAGAGAGCAGCATTTTTAGCCCGTTACACACATGTTCAGTAGGCCTATAATATAATCTTGTGGAAGCCCCATGTGCTGTATTGTACCTCCCATTTAGCTCTCTCTCTTTGTTTGTGTGTGTATGTGTGTGTGTGTTTCAGATTTACCTTTCCATGAGCTGGGTCACAGCTCCAGTGCATTGACTGGCCGGCGTTACAGGAACTGGCTGATTGAACTGAGAAACTCCAGCTCTCTGGTGAAGACCACGCGCAGCGGCCTCATTGACAGACTGCTGGAGGGGTACGACAACGCCAGACATGGAACAGGGGTTAGTGTTTATGTTTGTTGATTACTTGTTTCATTTTTCCTAAGTATTTCCTAAGCAGTATGTAAGTACATTGGACCATTGGGCTAGCTCTAAAATAGAAGCGAACTATTAATGTTTCCTCATTTGTTCCACAATATTAAATAGTGTGTGTCACTGTTGTGTTTTGGCACAGGCCTTTGGAGAAACTGAATTTCTAAAATATCAGGACGCTCTGAATGAACTGGCCACAGTGTGAGTATCAGCCTTTTTCTTACTTGATCTCCCCTTTTCTCTCTTATTCTTTCTCAGACTTATTTTTTTTGATGCTCTGTCTTCACTACCTCTCACCAACCTCTATCATGGGTTTTCATCCAACAGTTGTGATATGAATCTCGAATTTATCAGTTCAAAAAAGTCAAATGGATGCTTGTAATCAGTTAGGGATTATATTCTGCGCTATATTCTCTCTTTGTCTTTGGAAAAGTAGTACACAACGAAAGAGCTATGAAGTTGTTAATTATAACATATTTATATTTGGACAATGTAGGTAGTTGCATTGCAATTATTTATTTCTTAACCGATTGTGTATCGATTTTTAGCCGATTTGCGGTGAATCGTTTCCCTAGTCGTTGTAATACAATTCCAGCGCCATAACCATAATTGCAGTTGAAAACACTTACAAACATTGTACATTATGATATAATATGTTTTGTATTGTGATACTCTCTCTGTGTTGGATAATAATAATAATAATAATAATAATAATAATAATACATTTTATTTATATTGCGCTTTACATCAAATAAATGATCTCAAAGTGCAAAGTGCACTTCCTGCTATGTAATCCCTTATTCCAGCACCATTCTAAACCCATCTCTTGGTTCCCTTCCGCTTCCCTGCAGAGTGAAGACCCACTCCAGCTCTGCCAGTCTGAGCCAGCAGCACCAGTCTGCTGCTAAGGACCTGACCAGCTCCCCGGGTCCATCCTCGGCCTCCACCATCCAGGTGACCTACCTGCCGTCCGCGGGCCAGCGCAGCAAGAGGCCCAAACACTTCCTGGAGCTCAAGAACTTCAAGGACAACTACAACACACTGGAGAGCACCCTTTAAAACAAATCAAAGAGAGGGAGAGAGAGAGAGAAGGAGACGTGAGAGGAGGGCACCAGAAATGCAAACTGGAGAATCACTGGAACAAATGACGAGACCGTTTCTACACTTCATAGATTTGGAGGGACCGTATTGGTTCACAACTGTATACAGTTCCGGACTGAAGCAGCTGCAGGTGGTTTAGAGTGAGTATCTGAGCATCGTGGCATCTACTTCAAAGGAAAGTCATGGGAGAAATGTTTCTATACATGTTTAGCTGTTTAGCGGTGAAACATTCCCTGGTACAACAGGAGGTGCCAGAGCCTGACTGCCATGCGGAGAGTTTTTTTTCAATCGCACCACAGAGACTGTTGCCGAGATAAAAACTATGACTCACCATCCTGTATCCTACCACGACCTTGTCATTTGCAGAAATTTTAGTTGTTTAAATTCTGACTTTCTCCCAGCCAAATTGGATTAGATAGGGGAGGATAGATTGAGATCAGGGTTAAGTGACCCTTCCATATGCATTTTAGTATTGTTTAAGTTGGGTTTAGTTGGATGCTTTGAATCTGGTAGTAATTTCAGGTCCTTGCCTCTGATGATCTGGGCTTCCATTGGGATACAGTAATCTTTATGAAGAACATTATATGAAATACACACACAAGACTCACTAGCTAATGTTACATCAGAGGTGTGTGTGGTAAATATCCCATTTGAGAGAGAAAAGAGTGGGAGATTAGCCTATGTTACTGAAATACCACTGCAGATGCATCCTACCCTACATTAGAGTTGAGACTATTGCCTTGTGGGTTATGTACTGTACATTACCTGTGCCATCCCCTCATGTCAAGACTACAGATCCCATGAGCCTCTGCGGTCTGCAGCAGCAAACACCATAGAAAGGTCATAATAGCTTAATTTCTGAACAGCTAAACTGTGTATTACTCTACTGTGACTCTAAGTGCACTTTTATTCCATTTAATGTATTTCTGCTTGTTAATTTTTAGGTGAATGTTTTACATTTTAATGAAATTGTGTGTGTGTGTGTGTGTGTGTGTGTGTGTGTGTGTGTGTGTGTGTGTGTGTGTGTGTGTGTGTGTCTTTTAGTGAGCGCACATTCGTTTGTTGCACTTGTAATCTCATGAACTACCTTGTGCACATGTGATTAACTCGGAGTGCAGTTCCTGTAGTCTGTACCTGAATGTAATGTTGCCTCATATGTATGTGAGCCTTTGGAACTGGACCATAAAATTCTCAACCTAAGCTAACTCTGCCTCTTGGTCTCACATCTCTCTCTCAATTACAAGCATACACTCAGCAAATGTCCTCTGAGGTACTGAAGGTGGAGGATCAGTTTACAAATGTTGGAAACCCAAGTCTCATCAAAATAGTCATTTGTACACTGTCATTGTTGGAGTAGGTTTCACGAGAAGACGTAGTGACCAAATATATACACAACTTACAGAATGAACTCAGCTGACCGAATAGCTACTTGACAGTGTCATTATTGGCCACTAGATGGAGTTGTCTCCTAGCTAAATGAGAGGATATCTGCATCAGAGAGTCT
Organism: Sardina pilchardus; assembly: GCF_963854185.1. Taxonomy (NCBI): domain Eukaryota; kingdom Metazoa; phylum Chordata; class Actinopteri; order Clupeiformes; family Clupeidae; genus Sardina; species Sardina pilchardus. Next base: position 22,915,188 of record NC_084999.1, read on the forward strand.
GGTAAAAGAAGCGAAAAAGCAAATGCTCACTTGTCAAATACTGTAAGTGTGCACTCTCTTACAGTCTTGTTTGTTACAGTTTGAGTGCATGTTTATATTCTGTGGGAAAAAAAATAAGAAAGGAAAAGATCATGCACAGTGACAAAATCAGAGAAAAATAAGGTCCAATGCCAATGTTATCTTTGAACAGGTGCCCTTTTGTAACGTGAGACATAAAAAAGAGGGCGCCAAAGGCACTAAAGCCTTTAATAAAGCATGGCAAGTTATCTTTAAAGGGACAAAGGACAGAACTTTTGGCATGTCAAAACACTTTCTGAAAAATAAATCCAAACAATCTCTCATTAATCAAAAAAAGATGGAAACAAAGACACCAAATCTGATCTTATTGATTCTAAGCCCTGCATGTTCTATTGATCATCTATTTGTCAGACAGAGAACCAAGAGAGACAATAAAGATGTGGGCTGATTTATTGAAGTATTCAAAGCATTCACACAGTATTTAGATATAAGTTATTACATGCTTTCTAGATCACATCAAAAATAACTACAAAAAAGCCTTCACTATTTACAGAGCATCAAGAGAAAGCCTTTGGCTAAGTGCTACAGAGTTTTTCAGGATGGCAAAAGTAAATAACACACAGGAAAATGAAGGACTCTAACAAAAGACAAACACAAACATGGTACTATGTACAAACTTAACGATTAAGAACAAAAGCTTCATGATACTGAAATGAACGTGTGTTTTTCCTATCAGGGATCAACATTAAATAGGACAAATAGTGTTTTAAATAATCTTCATCGTCACCATCATCTTCTTCATATTCCTTATGTCAGCACTGCTTTACTGATGCAACCGGCCAAATTCCTTCGACATTACACACACATGCATGAACACACACACACAGATGATGTCACAGAGTTCCGAACAGAGTCTAGACCCTCTCTCACTCTCTCTCTCACGCACACACACAGATGATTACAGACTTGTCGGACACGTCTCAGCCCAACAATTACGCAACTACACGAAATAAACGATCACAAACTGTACAAAAAGGAGAGCATAAAAAAGAAAGTGTGTTAAAGTCTAAGGTCTAGAAACCAGGGGGAGAGAGAGAGAGGAAGAGCTGGTTTAAAGGTTATTGCTTTTGAAACCCTGCCTGTTTGAGCCTCTGAGTCCCAACAAACCAAACACCCAGAGCTGCCAAAATTACACTTAAAAAAAGAAAAAGAAAAAAAATTCCCATTTCCTGTCCCGAATGGACCCCTCACTCTGATTGCCTCAGATTCAAAATGGACTGAATTATCAGGATTTTCAAAATAGTTGCCATTCTTCTGGTGTTTAGTTTAGCCGCTAGCTACTTCATTGAATTCACCTCAGTGTGTGTAACACGTTCATCATTATCTAACCAGCAAGTGTGGGTTTTTCATTAACCTAAAAAAATATGTTTTGTCCAGGCGACAGACTTGACTGGACTTGCCGTGCGGGTGTGCTCTGGAATGCTCAGGGCCAGTATCGACATCCCTCCCCGATAACTCATCAGGAATGATCTAGCTTCCGTTTGGTCTTGATTTAGACATGATAGAGAACAATTACTCACTCTTTCCCTTATCCCCCCCCACAACACAACACACACACACACACACACACACATACATTACATACACACACACACACACACACACACACATACAAAGCCCACTGCTGTGTCTGCTGCTTGTCATTTTGTATAAAGATCAGCCCCGTTCTTGTTAATCTGAGTAGCCGTGTTAAAGCCCCTTAATCAGTGACAGTATGCTGTGCGTGTGTTAACAGTCTGAGGTAAACTGGGCTCCGCTGCTAAGATGTGTTTCCATGCGGCGTCATGAGGAGGGAAGCTGTAGCAAAGTCAATGATCAGTCATATTTCTTTCTTTCTGTCTCTATCTCAATTTCCCCATTCTTTTATTGCACTAACCAATCTTTCTCATTAGTTCCTTTTCACTATCTGTTTCTTTTATTCCTTCATATCCCTTCTTTTTGTGTGTGTGTGTGTGTGTGTGTGTGTGTGTGTGTGTGTGTGTGTGTGTGTGTAGTTTTAGAATGTGTCTACATTTAGCTTGTAACAGAGCAAGCTGGGGTTGCATAGTATTCATATGTACATGGAGAAGCACACACAGGTGCTAACCACCGACCGAGTATGAAGCTAAGCTACAGTAAATCCAACTATAAATGGCAGAAAACAGATGGAGTCACTTAGAACTTAAACACACGCACGCACACACACACGCACGCACGCACGCACGCACGCACGCACGCACGCACGCACACACACACACACACACACACACACACACACACACACACACACACACACACACACACACACACACACACACACACACACACACACACACACACACACACACACACACACACACACAGACACACACACACGCACACACACGCACACACACGCACACACAGACACACATAGTGTGAAAATCGGTGCATAATGCGGTTGAGATGGTCAGTTGGTTAAATGCATGAAATTGCTGAACTGTGACGTTGCCACGTCGATTGGTGGTGCTGCTGCAGATGTGGCCTTCCTTGGTTACGAAAAGGCTGGGCTGAGTGGTCAGTGGCAAATGGCCGTGGTGTTACCACAGCGAAACCATCTTGCCCCTCTCACGATTTGATTTCAATGACCTTGATGAAGGGCAGAGACTTGTTGCTTTGTGTGGAGGGCCTCAAAGGCTTACTGAAGAGAAAACAACAAAACATTTGAGAGCGTTAGTGCTGCATGAAGGGCGCTTGTGGTATGTGTGTGTGTGTGTGTGTGTGTGTGTGTGTAGGAGTATGTCCATACGGTACATGTATGTGCTCACCTGTAGACGATCTGGGGGTTGTGGTCCGATGACAGGTAGGAGTTTCGCCTCTGTCCTCCCAGATAGTAATCCATCTGGTCATGCATCTCTCTGTTCTGTATACACAATGGCATTTCACAAAGTTAATTCCCAGGGTTTAATGAAAAAATAATACCATGAAAGAGCAAAAGTAGTTCTAGAATTAGTTGTACTAACAGCTGTGTTTAGTGGGAGTAAGGTTTTAGTTACATGTACAAACCAGAGGGGAAAAAAAACTGTTGTAGACAAGAGGAAGTGAAAGTGAAAAGTCAAAAAACTACATCTCCCAGGGTCTTACCTCAGATTCAAGGTAGGCCACTCTCTCCTCCAGCTCTCTGATCACACGGTCTCTCTCCTGGATCACCATCTTTGAGTTCTGCACCTGATGGCAAACATGTGGCATTAATACCAGTGTTTCTAAGTGCTCAGTGTTTCAAGTGCCAAACAGTGTGTGTGTACGTGTGTATACTTGGTTGTGTGTGTGTGTTTCTGTGAGTGTGTGTAAGTGTACCTGTTCAATCATGGTCCTGAGCTTTCTCTGCTGGCACTTGAGCATGTCGTCTAGGTGGTGCAGCTTCTCCTTCAGAACAGCATTCTCCTGCTGAAGCTCCTCTGACCTACAGAAGAACCCACACACACACCAGTTACATCTCCGTAAATACACCTACTGTCCATTCTTACCATAGACATACACACGCATCAGCTGAAACCCGGCTTCAGAAAGCAGAAGTCCTACCACATACTTGTTCTAATCATAAAGAAAAAACAAGCTGTTTCTTAAAAGCTCAACCCTTCAGCCAGGTAGATGAGCTAATTGGTGAAATCACCAGGTGTGATTGGTAGAACCAATGCATGGTAGGACTCTCTGAAGCCGGGTTTCCCCACCCGGACCTCTCACTGAGACCTCTTACCTCTTCCTGTCCTCAAGCCCCTCCTCCTTCTGCTCGCGCAGCTGCATAAGCTCCGCCTCTCGCGTCATAAGCTCCTCCCTCAGGCCGGAGCTCTCCTGCTCCATGCCGGACAGCAGGCGCTGGAGCTGCTCCACCCGCTGGTCCTGCTGCTCGGCCGTCTGCTCCGCCTCCCGCAGACGCTCCCCCTGCTCCGACAGCTGCTGCTTGAACTGACCCGCCTCCCTCTGAGACGGAGAAAAAGAGCGAGAGAGAGAGGGGAGGGAGGGAGAGAAGGAGAGAGAGGGAGCAGAGAGAGGGAGGGAGAGAGAGAGAGGAAGAGAGAGCAAGAGAGTGAGAGAGGGGGAGAGAGAGAGAACATACATGAATTAATCAGAATTAAATGAACTAGCAGTGACTTTAATAGGGAGGAGAGAGTGGAATGAGTGAAGTGGAATGGAGTGGACAGAAAGACTGTGCAGAGTGGGGTGAGAGTCCTGATGCCGTACTTATGGCGGGCAGAAGCAGGCACCGGAGTCAGACAGTGCTGTGCATAAAATATCATCATCAGCAACACGTCTCGGAATGACGACGCAGTCAAAAACAGAACAAATATTAAAGTTGTATATCACAAAAAAGTAAAAAGTATAAAATAGTACATTCCCGTAAATGGCAATGCTAACGCCAGGTCTGTTGCTTCATAACGCAGTAGTAAGCGTCGCCCTGAAGCTCATTTACACGGATGAACCAATAGAC
>NC_084999.1:22924712-22942212 GCF_963854185.1 Sardina pilchardus
AAAGTCATAAAAGTGCGAGGGGAGAGCCAATGCCCCGAGAACGAGGGAATAAGGGAGGGAGAGAAGAACGAACGAAAGAAAAAAGGAAAAGGCATATTTACAGGTCCAAAGAGACGGAATGTTCAGTGTAAACTGCGTCCGCTACTCTACAGCTCCGAGAAGATGCCAGAACACTCGGCCGTGCCAGCTGCATCCACATTCGAATGTAAATTTGAATTGAAGGAGGGAGAGAGCGGCGGAGAGAAAGAGAAAGAGGAACGGGAGGGCCGAGCTGAAGTTATGACCATCCTTTCTCGGGGGGGGGGGGACGGAACATCACTATGGCGACTGCGTTCCCCGTCCACAATAAACAAAAACGACCAACGACGACAGAGGAGGCTCAGGGTGCGTGGGCGACAGACCAACAAAGACCAGAGCTCTAGACATACCGTATACACACTCAAAGAGTTTATTCTCTCTCATTCTCTCTCTCTCTCTCTCTCTCTCTCTCTCTCTCTCTCACACACACACACACACACACACACACACACACACATACAATTAACAGTAAATGGTTAAATGAGATATCTAACTCGTGGGGATATACATTTGAATCCAGCTGTTTAAGGAGGACCTGTAGAAGTTTGTATGTATTTGTGTGTCCCACCCGCTTGAGAGGAGGATGTGGAGGGGGGCGTGGCGATTACATAACAGACGACTTCAGTAAGTTCCACATCTTGTTCTCTTCCCAGTGGCCTTGTGCAAACGGGGATAAGTGTATCCATCTGTCTGTCGCCACAAACCTCCACCACCGTACAGTATAATCAACTCTTTCACAAACCAGTCTCTCTCTCCTTCTTTCTCTTCATCTCTCTCTCTCTCTCTCTCTCTCTCTCTCTCTCTGAGTTTGTGTTATGTCTGTGTGCGTCTTGGTCCGTCGGTCTAGCTCTCCTGGCCACACGCGGCCTATCTCTCTCAACGCCACGTTGTTAGCGCGTCCCGTGCTAAGTTACAGTGGTGCGCGCTGACTGAGGGAATGCTACTGGAGACTACTGACTGAACAGGCTGTACTCAGGGCACTCCAGGAGGTGCTTGTTGTTTGCCACACACAAAGAGAGAAATAGACAGATAGAGACAGACAGAGAAAGAGACAGATAGAGAGAAAGAGACAGAGAGAGAGAGAGAGGGGGGGGGGAAGAGACACAGAGAGAGAGCACATTCCATGCATACTGCACCTCGTTCATCACTGAGGGTCAGGGTACTGTGGGCCAACACCACCCAACAGTTTTAATCCCCTTGGTGCACCATATCAACTACGCGCAATGACCAAAGTAGCTCATGTTGACATATTCAACTGTTACTCTGATGAGCCTATAATGTTAAGGTGTGTCAGCATGCAGAGGCATAGTGAAGGACTTTTCAGGCAGCATATCATTTGCCTGGTTTATGCCCGAGTAGACCACACGCATGCGCATCTTCCAGAGGTGCCTGTGATAAAGACTGAACTGACGTATGTGCTTCTCTATGGCAATGACCCACAGTTGCATAACTCATACCCACACACACACACACACACACACACACATGCACACACACACACACACACACGCACAAAACGCCAAACAAGGCAAAGGCCTTATCTTTGTGGATGCTTAAATACACAGTGCCTATCAACATTCCAGCGCACACTAGTTAGATCAAGGACACACACACACACCACAAGGCACAGTTTCCCTCCTTCACTGTACATTGATATACGCCACCATTCATACATCAAACAAGCACAATTCTAACTAAATGACTTGCAGTCCAACCTCAATCCATAAACGGACTATCACAAATGCCACGTGCCACAATACCACATTGGCACACAGTTCTTGGGAGATATGTGTACTATCTAGACCTCATACTGGTTGTTGAGAGATTTCGGTTATGTGTGTGTCCTCAAAATAACCTTTTATTAAAGTAATCTCCTTTAAGCCTTTAGATTTAACACTTCAAACATTTTGAGCATCTGTTAGTCACCATGACAAAACAAAACAACCCTCTCATCTGCCGCTTCATCTCTAGACAATACACAAACAAAGCAATTGCCACCATGCGGTCAGATACTGTTTCAAAAGCCACCCACTCAAACAGTCAAAACACACTCGATGGCATGCGCAGATTAGACTATAGTATAGTATGTAGGCTGACTTTAAGGGACTTTACCTGGACTCAGAAACACACACGTCTTCTCTCCTCTCTGTAGGACTGTGACTGTGGCTACGGTCACACCGCGTGTCAGGAAAAGGGCCAGCAGTGAGGCAATATGTGTGTGTGCGTGCGTGTGTGTGTGTGTGTGTGTTCCATACAAGGCAAAGAGAGCACTGGCCAGAACATCACCACACCTCAGCCCAGGGGACAGGCTGGAACCAGGCGCACACACACACACACACGTGCGCGCGCGCAAAGACACACGCATGCACGCACAGACACAGACACAGACCAACACACACACACACCAACACATGCGCACACACACGCACGCGCGCACACCCACTCACACACACACACACCCACCAACACATGCACACACGCGCGCACAGACACACGCACAACAAATACACAAGCATTGTCTGTTACGGGGCTGGATTAGATGTACTATTTGGTGAGTGCCAATGACTGTGAAGCTGACAAAAGCAACTTTGAAGCTGTTTGCACGAGTCTAAAGCTACTGCTCACCAGTGAAATCAACACACACTCACCTGCAAACACGAGAGCTCTTACATAACATAACATAAAGCCTCTCTCTCTGTCCCTTGTCTTTGTGTACGTGCGCGTGCCCATTTTCCAGCCGCTGTTATGAAATTAAGTTATGAGAGCCCTGAGAAATGTAAACATGCAGACGGGCAGAGCTAACTGGAATGATACAGAGAGAGAGAGAGAGAGAGAGAGAGAGAGAGAGAGAGAGAGAGAGAGAGAGAGAGAGAGAAAGGGAGGGAGAGAGCAGGAGAGAGGGAAAGAGGAAGAGATGAATAAGATGTATCCTAGGTGGTGAATGTGCCGTATAAACTTAAACAGAATTTGAAGAGGACCAAATAAACACTAATCTCTCTCTCCCTCCCTCCCTCCCTCCCTCCCTCTCTTTCTCTCTCCTCCTCTGCTCGTGTTACAGCCTCTGAATGCAGGTTTGGCTCCCACATAAAGCCAGCGCCGGCCGAGAGGAGCCGAGCAGGGGAGGGAGGGAGAGGAATGTGCCCCTGGACGGCCTCCAAGATGGAGAATTCAGCAGAATTATAGACAATAAAGAGAAAGCTATAAAACAACAAGTTGTCTAAACACCTGTGGAAACTCAGTGAAGGATACATAGGCGAGGACTAAAGTGTGTGTTTTGTGTGAAAGCGAGGGGAAATTGAAAGCGAGAGACAGAAAGACAAAGAGAGGGACGTTGTGTTGAATACCAAATAAAGGCCGCGCTTTCACTGACAGCTGAACAAAAAAAGCCCAGTTAATCTGTCACACACACACACACATGCACAGAGATAGAGAGAAAGAGAGAGAGAGAAATACAGAAAGAGAGAGAGAGAGAGAGAGAGAAGAGAGAGAGAAGAGAGAGAGAGAGAGAGAGAGAGAGAGAAAGAATCATAGTGTATCCACTGTGTTGGTTACCTGAGGCCTGGTAATACCAGGAGAGGCTTCAGGGGACTATATGAGCTCATAGACTAGATAGAAACAGCACTGCAAACAAACAGTCACTAACACATGGGTGGGTCAGGATCATGCACAGACCATACAATCAGCTATAATAGCCTCTGATTTGGCACCAGACACAACCAGACACCCATCAGTCCTAGACCGCTTGTTATTGCGTTACTGGATTACTGAGTCTGAACAGAGTTAAGTCGAAACTAACGACAGATCTCGGGACAACAGAATTTCAAGAGAGGGTCGTTTTCAAATAGGTTCTAGTAGCGTACTGTAAATGCTCATCACTTGACTTTTAAGTATTGATATTGCAATGACAGCTCATGGTTCAATAAGAGAGCAGAATAAAATAGACTTATCATAGTATATTATCTTACAATCTAGAAATAATATGAAATCTTGAAATGAAATGTTTAATGTTTTTGTGCTCACTATGACAACCTAACATGGACCTCAAGGACAATGGAATAGAACCAACAGAAAACCACACTGTGTTCCCTCTATGCACTGAGGAATTTGAGATTGTTGTGTTCTGAAATTTGAGACCCTGACGAGAACACTCTCATCCTGCCGCCCAGGCGCTGGCAGAGCCTGCACTGCGGTTCTCTAGCGGAATGGGTGCCACAGTCACGCACCTGAGAGGTGATGGCCACAGTCATGCTGTTTGTCTGCCCATGTGTATTTGCATATTACCCAAATCACACCAGAGAGGAAAGGAGAGTTCTGTATATGGGATCATAACAAGTGTCTCTCTAAACACTAATTGTATATGGAATGACATGGTTTCATTATTAGAAATATAAATAAAGAAATATAGCCTAAATATAACTGCAAGCAAAAAAATATGACTTTGAAAACAAACATTTTGCTTTTGGATTGAAATGTTTTTGCGATGCTTGAAATAATTGTATCATGCAGTAATGGTTAATGTCAATTGATGAATGTACTATTCAGAGCAGCATTGCACAGATACAATGGTGATGTTTGTCTCTGTATAAAAGCCCTGACATTACCGTTTACAAGCGTAGGCCGTAAAAGGGCCGGAGGTGACGTGTCCAGAGGTGTCCAGGCAACAGCCGTCTGACCGATGTGCGTGCGCTTAGTGTGATCTATGGACGTATGTGTGCTCTCACTGTGTGCGCTGCTGTGCGCCGACATGATTGCATGACATGAGCCGTCCTCCGCAAATATTTGATGTTCTCCCTCTCCGTCAGCTGGACCGAATGTCAGCAAATGAGCAGTTTGCATCCGAGACAGATAAGCGAGTGACAGGAAAAGATAAGTGGGAAAAAAGAGAAAGGGGAAAGTAGCCTATACTGTGTGTGTGTGTGTGTATATATACACTGTATATAGCCTATATATATATAGAGAGAGAGAGAGAGAAAGAAATAAAGAGAGAGAGATAGATAGATAGATAGATAGAGAGAGAGAGAGAGAGAGAGAGAGAGAGAGAGAGAGAGAGAGAGAGAGAGAGAGAGAGAGAGAGAGAGAGACTGCACAGACTCAGCAGGTTTCAGCGAGGTATGACAAATATGTTTTTGGCCTTGTGTGTGTCGCTCCTCTTATGTAACGTCCCACTGGGGGCCACTCCATCACCAGCTGGGGAACACTTAGTGAACCAGTGGAATGATCCCACCGCAGCAGGAAGAACACACACACACACACACACACACTCAGATGCACACAGACACACACACTCAGACACACACACAGATGCACACAGACACAGACACACACACAGACAGACACACACACACACACACACACACACACACACAAACACACACAAACACACACACACACACAGATGCACACAGACACAGACACACACACAGACATAGACACAGACACAGACACACACAGACACAGATGCACACACTCAGATGCACATAGACCTACACACACACACACACACACACACACACCAGGAACAACGAACTGAAGGTAGGTTAGGTCAAGAAAATGGAAGGGGGAAAAGGCAAAAAAGCTCTGGACGACACCGAGGTCTGAAAACAAAGTCATCGCAGTGCTTGTGTGAAGGGATTGAGGTTTAGTGCATACTCAGGAAATTCACTTTAACTGAGTGAGCGTGCGTCTGTGTGTGTGTGAGAGCGACATTTATTCAGTTTATCAGGTGTGATCAAGCACAAATATGTGAGTTTTTAGAATGTCTGACATCTAAAGCATGTGACAAAATTATGTTGTGGATATTATCTTCAACAATCAACAGCACAGACATACGCAAATGTCCAGCCTTCAAATAATCCAACAGACAATGATGTCCATCAAATCATTCTGACAGGTCAGTTGTGTCTGAATGAGATCATTGATTTAATATTGTTGTGTGGTCCCTGACTCCGGGTCACCAATCAATATGGTGACCAAACATTGCCAGGGGTCCGCCATGGAAGTTTTGGAATGTTGAAGTTTCCTGCAGGTTGACATAACTTCCCCTTACCACAGAGTCACTATGGAAACTATTTCAGGAAGAGACAAAGTGTACCATCTCATGGCCAAGGCTGATGAAACAGCTTTGATTGAACACTAAAAACAAACATTCCCACCACCTGTTGCTGGGAAACTGCTTCCATGCAGTGCACATTAATTGCACAACATAACCGTCGCATTGCTATCCTGAGCAGTAAGTAAACCATTCCCATCTCTAGGCAGACTATGGATTTGTTCACACATCAAAACATGCCAAGAAGCAGGTTTGGCCTTAAGCCCCCTAACACGCATAGCCTACTCGTGTGCCATTTTCTTCTTAACCTCCTCCCAAGCTGTGCCAGTCCAATTAAACTCTTCACCTGTCCACCCCAGCAAACCCTGACCAAACACACACACACACACACACACACACACACACACACACACACACACACCACACTGTCCTGACCCCAATATAACCATTAAAGATCCATAGACATGAAGGCGTGTAATACTAGGCTACTGCGCATTCAAATAATGCCGGTTAATGATTTGACATGGTTATCTTCCGCACTAAGCCAAACGACAGTTTTATTAGATACGCAGCAAACAGACTTTCCCCAAGTCTAAGCCATGTGTCGTGCCGTGACGATGACCCAGGTAGTCGTCCGAGCAACAGATGTTAGTAGGCTAATGCCCGCGGTGACTGTCCAACCTGATGGTAGTAAGGAGTTACTGCACCAAACATCAGGTGGCACTAAACCAGATTAAGCATCTGTTGAACAATATGCTGAAAACGTTCACGTGAACAGCAAAGCCTATTCTAAAAGGCTATCTCTGTTTAGATGAGTTTGTGTTGTTTTATAAGTTCATTATTCGTTTCTTGTAGAAGTTGGGGAGCAAAACTAAATCAATCGGGAAACTAGAGATAGATCGTCTGACGGATCCTTAGTGGCAATGATTGGAGGCATGTTTTAAATTAAATCCACAACTATGGTATAGGATAGCCTACACAAGTATGACCAGAGGGGATAACTAGCAGGTCAGTGAAAGTCTTTAGACAGCAGGCTACAGTACATCATCCCATTGCCAACAGTTCGTGATTAGTGCGCCCAATGCGCCACTTACATGTACAGTACACCTGAGCAAAGGATAGCGTGACATTCGCTATCTTCCGTAACCATGCAGTTCCAGCGTAATCAGATATGAAACTTGCATAGACCGCGGTGTTGATAAAATAGGCCACTCTCCCCTTTATCGTGAAACTTGAAAATAGCCCAACCACACATAGGCCTAAACAATGTTTATTAATAAACACAAACACTCACCATTCTGTCTTCTGTTCTGATGTCATTGACTGTACACAAACTCCGCGTGCTTCCACTCATCTTCACAATATTTTCACGAAAAGTTAAACAAATAAATAAGTAGGCTAATAATAAATGATTAATTTAACGAATCTTGCACGGATGCGAGTCAGTTTCAGCCTATCCACCCGCTCACAAATTCACTCAAACGCGAGCTCCTCTTCTGAGATGTTCTAGGTTGATAAAAAACTGCTCTGCTTTACGCACACCGGGCAATAAACGGTTTTGAGACACTCCCCTCCCTCTACCTCGCTCTCATCACGTCAGTCACTGGCTAAACCGAGAATTCGCGCGTGACCTCACCACTCAAGCAGCTCGCTCTCCCTTACATAGCCTGTCCCGGTACGCCCCCGCGAGGATGAGCACTGAGCAGCTCACGGAGGCGCGCCTGAGCACCTGCAAAAAAAAAAAGTTTTAACTTGAGGAGGAGGAAGACAAAGAACACAACAATAAATCGTGTTGCTGCTGCTTACTAGTTGTCAAAAAAGTTGATTTCTTATTGTAAAAGGCCATATGGTCTGTTAAGGCGTGATGTAGGGTAGCCTACTGTGTGTGTGTGTGTGTGTGTGTGTGTGTGTGTGTGTGTGTGTGTGTGTGTGCGTGTCTGAGAGAGAGAGAGAGAGAGAGAGAGAGAGAGCGAGAGACAGTTATCAGGTGTGATTGAACAAAAATATGTGTGAGGTAAGGTTTTAAGAATGTCTGTCATCAAAAGCATGTGGCAAAATTATGCAATTCATATAACAGCACAGACAAATATGCACAGAAATACACACAACACACCCATTCAATATACGCAGAGCTGTTGACCAGCCCTCAAATGATCCAATGGAATGCTGTCCATAAACATGTAATGACACACAGTCACATATAAACAATTCTGACAGGTCAATTGTGTGCAATAACATCCATTTAGTGTTGATTGGTGACCCTGACGTTTCCACGATGGCTGGCACACCCCTAGATAAAGTCTTTAGTAAGATAGAATTACAGAAGCTTTCAGCTACAGTCTAAAGGGGAGGGTGGCTTCCAGTTAGCCCTGTTGATACCACACCAGTGTCTGCGCTTGAAAAGGAGGCGAGGAGACATCACACAGAGAACATTGTGGCCTCTTCATCAAGCAGTCCCTGAGGAAGAGCGCTTTCCAGGCAACTGTGAATTGAGTCAGTGAGTCTCTCTCTCCCTGAAACTCTTGTGCCTTGAATTCCTCAGAGATTTGAGAAACAACTCACCACTAGTGTCCTCATTTCTAGACTTTGGGAAAAATACTTTCTAGACTTTGGGAAAAAGAAAATACAAGGCCATTTCAGAAAATAGCCATGCTGTGTTTAGTGTGTCATCACTGTTTTCCTCATTTCTGGATAATAAGTAATTGCTGTCTTGACATGCTATTAGCCTGTCTATTCTGTTGTCTATGTCTATTCAATTGTCTATATATATTCAAGCCCTCAAACATGTGGTTACATGGACTAGCTTGAATTCTAACAAGCAGTTGCCTACGTGTTGTGAAAGACAGATTTCAACACAGCCCATGAGAACACATAATTGTTCTTGTGTGGAATTCTGCCATTGGCACCTATAAAGCATAGATGCAGTATGACAGTTTAATAGCACACAGACACAGACACAGACACACACACACACAGACACACACACACACACAGACACAGACACAGACACAGACACAGACAGACAGACAGACAGACAGACAGACAGAGACACACACACACACACACACTCTGTAGAAACAAAATATTCACAATGCTTAGGATTTTCACTTCAACGCTTCAGGAAGAATGGTCAAAAATGCCCATAAACACACTCCTAAACCTTGTTGAAAGCCTTCCCAGAAGAGCTGAAGCTGTAATAGCGACCAAGGGTGGACTGACATCATATCGAACCCTATGGATTAAGAATAGGATGTGACTGAAGTTCATATGGGGGTCAAGGCAGGTGACCCAATACTTTTGGCAATATAGTGTAGTATAATAGGTCATTTGAAAAAACATTTCAGTAATAAATGGTATGATAACACTGATAAGACACTGGGAGAGTGGTCAAGGAAATTAAGATAAGAGGCAGATTTGGCATCATTATTTTCAGACCATTGCCCTGGTCTGTTCAATTACTTGTACACAAAGAATAGAAAGTAGATTTGAATTGCCTGATTATTAGCACACGTAAAGCACAACCTTAACGCTTTTTCAATAGAGCAATAGAGGAGAACAAATAAGAATGCTCCTCTGGTATGCTTAAAATAAACCAAATAGGGTTATCTCTATATAACCTACTGCATCTACAGTATATATGACTGAATGGCAGAAGAACATGCTGCTACTTGTTGGTATTGGCTGGTGCCCTAATCAACAAGACCACAAAGAAGCCAGCGAATTTGCGTGTACTGTAATAAGAAGCCACTGGTTTATAACTGTATCTGCATGCACTGTGATGAAAACATGCCTGTGGTTGTATGCCATGACTTCCTAAGAAGTCTTTCTGGTCTGTTGGCACCTTTGAACAGGAATCAAAAGGTCAGCATTCTGGGCCTGTGTCCAGCAGATGTAAATCCAAGCGTGCAAGCCGTTCTCCCGCTCCATCTGAAGTTCTCAAGCAAACAACATACAGTACAAAGCCCAGCCAGCCTCCACACCCTTTACAGCACAACACTCTAATTGCTGAAGCAATTCTGGATCAAAACCATAATTGCGCCACAATGAAAATCATTACGTGGAAGCCCTAAAGTGTGGGTGGAGAAGAATGGTCGGCACACGTCTCCGAGGTATTTGAGACAGTACAGGAAAGAAGCTTACAATGAAGCCGCTCAAACAGATCTTCTGTGGAATTCTCTTAGCGGAGCCTTTCCGAAGAAAAACATCTCTCTCTCACCCCCAGTCTGGCAGACACACACACAGCCCAGCCTTCATTCAGTTGGCAAAACAGCACTCTGAAGTATGTTGAAGACATGCCGTTTCCTGTAAAACTACCGCTTCCTATTAAAATAGAAAACGGTGTGGCGCCATAATATGCTGATCACAATTCTGATAAGCTCAAACATGTGCATGTCCCTTTCCAAAAGTGGGAATCAAGGACAAATATGATTTAACATCTAATAGTATATTGTTAGACTTCTAACTTCTAACAATAGTATATCTCAATTATAAACTTAATATTCTAAATGAAGAAATGAAAAATTAACATTTGTTTGAATTGGACATGCAAATCTGTATGATGCATATGGAAAATATGAAAAAGACTTGACTGAAACTATTTATTTAACCAATCCCATACAGGCACAGCCGCTAGACCCACCTAGTCTCTTTCCACCTGCCACTAATAACCTATAATTTCATGAGGGCTTGTCACAACACTCCTTTATCAGTCTGGAAGGGAGAAGAATGATAGGCCGCGCTATAGGAGGCCATCACACCATCTTTGTCTCTGTACCTTTTCTCCCCTTTATTACTAATACCATTTCCAGCATTTATGAGCGATATGTTGCACAGGGTCATTCATGACTTGATATTTAATATAAAATGATTAGACAGTGAGTACAGTAAGGGAAGGACACAGCTTCATACTAGAAAGGCTTCCCACACCCTGCCTCAAAGGGTGGGTTGGCTGACTTCATGACCTCATATAGGATGTACTGTATTATCAATCTGAACACCACAGATCCCAGGCCAGACACTGAATGACTTAATTAGTGACATAGTTGTTAATTCTTTGATACAAATCGAAATATGGTCTTCCTTGTTAACATACCACTTTCAGGATCGTTTGCATTCCTATGTCATAGATCGATCTTATCTGAAAAAAACAAAAACAAAAAAACAATTCTGAGTAATGAATGGTATGATAACACTGCAGTTCCATGGAAGAGTGATCAAGGAAGTCAGACGCCGTATCATCGTTTCCAGATTGTTATCTTGGTCTGTTAAATCATTTATACACAGAAAATAGAAACCAGATTTGAATTATCTGATGCAAATAACAGCACATGCGAAACAAAACCTTGAAGCTGTCAATAGACCGATAGAGGAGAACGAATAAGAATGCTTCTCTGATATGCTTAAAGTAAACCAAATAGGGATATCTCTATAACCTACAGTATATACAGTATGACTGAATGGCGGAAGAGAGAGACACTGAATGAGTATTTTTTAAGACATAAAAAATATTAAAACAAACCTCATAAACATTAACAAAAACATATAAAAGTAATCAGGTGGTGAAAAACAAAGATGATTCGGTGTATACTTCTGATCTGATTATCTTAAGATCGAAGGTTCCTTAAATAGTTTGTGCAGCTCTGTGGAGAAAGGAGACTAAAGGTTATTTTTAATAGTCTTCGGCGCTCTTTGAAAGAGGTAACACCCGCTGATAATGAAAAACACTGCTCTGTAGCAGCCATGAATTCTTATCATACCTGTGCACCACACCTCTGTGATCTAATAAAACATAAGACCAGTTCAGCTGTAATCCTCAGGCCTGGATATGCATCACACAATGAAATCATAATCTCCCCCGTTCCTTTGTGCTGGAGACATACAGTGGGGTTAATTATAGGATCCTGACTGTAGAATGTGACTAGTCAAGTAAAGGGCTCCGAGTCATCCACACAAAACCTTTCTTACTATTGTGCACATTCATGCCTGTGTGAAACAGTACCAGGAGAGCACATTCCTTTGCTCATTAATAATGTTGTGGGCAATCCACACAGAGAAAGGCCATAATGGTGGTTTCTTTCTTCTTTCTAAGGGAAAGACAGTGCCTTTCTGAATTCCTTTGAACTCTCTATCTATCGGTACATGTTGCTAATAAAATGTTTTTAAAATATGAATGTTCTTCATGAGACTTACTAGTCATAAAAAAACACTCTGTAATGGTCATGCAAGGGTCAGTCATTTAGGCGCCTGATTAAAATATGAGTAGCCAGGGCAGGACACCTACTCATGTGGGAATGAACAATTGTTTCACATGAAGTGGACTGTGTGAGCTGTTCTTGGTCTGGTCATCAACAGAGAAACTTTCATTCAGGGATCAGCTACAGGTGCCAGTAACACTTGGGATTCTTGAATGGACTGAACAACTTCCAATTATGGATCAAGGGATCCATTGTGAGCAGAGCACCCAGTAACAGGCAGGCAGAGTGAGGATGACGACTCATTCATAGTTTGGCAAAAGCAGATATGTTCCCTACAGTCTAGTTGTGGTGCCATTATGCACCATGATGCTCTATGGTAGCAAGGTGTATGTCATACAGTAGCCTACAGTAGCAGTTACCTCAGCGCACTCAACACACATGGAGTGTATAGAGAGCTGTCAGTGAGGGTAGTAGCAGAACTAGTGTGCTTCATAGCTTAGTAGTCACCTCAGTGCACTATGGAGTGTATAGAGAGCTGTCAGTGAGGTTAGTATCAGTGATAGTGTACTTCATAGTGTAGCAGTTACCTCAGTGCACTATGGAGAGTGGAGAGAGCTGTGTCAGTGAGGTTAGTAGCAGTGATAGTGTACTTCATAGTGTAGCAGTTACCTACAGTAAGTGCACTGTGGAGAGTGGAGAGAGCTGTGTCAGTGAGGTTAGTATCAGTAATAGTGTACTTCATAGTGTAGCAGTTACCTCAGTGCACTATGGAGAGTGTAGAGAGCTGTGTCAGTGAGGTTAGTATCAGTGATAGTGTACTTCATAGTGTAGCAGTTACCTCAGTGCACTATGGAGAGTGTAGAGAGCTGTGCCAGTGAGTTTAGTAGCAGCAGTGTGCTTTACCTCGGTGAGGAGGGCTCTTGAGGGCTGCTGCTGTCAGTGTACTCATGGTTGGGTTGGGCTGGAGCACTGGGGCCCAGGAGGAGAGATGAGAAAGGTTACAACACTACACACATGAATAGCTAAGCATCTGACTCAGGCCATGACCTAACACACACACACACACACACACACACACACACACACACACACACACACAGCTGAGCAAGTTTGTGAAGCCATGGGCCACAAACGCAGAAAGAGATGACAGAGAGGGCGAGAAAACAGACACTCTTAATGTGAGCTCGGTTCAGTGATGGATGTGAGCAATCAGGTAAAACACGAAAAAGGGGCGAAATTAACTTTGCATGATCAGGGCTACAACAGATGACAGGGGAGTCATATAAGGCAGAATGACAGGGGAGTAAAATAGGGCAGAACGCTCCGGCTCTCCCTGAGATGGTAAACATTGGTAGTTAGGGGCCTACTGTACCTGTGGCTTCCTAATCCCCTCTGGCCTGAATGAAATCAAACAACAACCAAGGCAGCAGCAGCAGAATACAGGGAACAAGAAAACAATTCATTTGTGAATCAATACACCCATATAATAATTCTGCCCCAGTGGTACAGAGACGCCATTCAGAGCTCAGAATCATTCTGTAAACAGTCTGAGGAGTTAACAGAGAAGGGCTTCAAATGTACAACCTCCACATTGATGGTTTTGGGATTTAGAGGCCCTCTCTACCTTTTGCAAGTAGAAAGATTTTAGCTATTTGAGTACAAAATCAGTACTGAGTACTATCTATATTCTATAGCTTTGAGATGTTCAAGTCTATATTCAAACACAAGGATCAAAGAAAGACCGACAAAAGAAAAACATGAAACGATATATTACTGCAGCAATCATGTTGCATATTGTTTTTTTTATTTAAATAGAAAATGATTTTATACTGTAAAAATACAGATTTACAGTTCCAAACAACCCTTATTTATTATTTTGTACCATGCCATGTATGAAAATACTCCACAAGAATAAAAATACAGCAAAAAGCATCTCTACATTAAGGTACCATTTTCCATGTACAAATGCATTGGACAAAAAATATTCAATTATAAATTGCATCAATGAATTAAATCACATTAAATCAATATGTTTTCAATGTAAAGGAAAAGTCTACTTAAATAAAGAAAGAAAAAACATGTACAAAACTGAAGTTAACCATTTTAAAATCCTTTGGAATGACCATGCAAACAGAATTACAACTGAGAGAGAGAGAGAGATGATAAAATCAGCATGATGATTGTAAGGCATTGGTGTGAAATTACAGGAGCACAGTTAGTTGAGTACAATAGTCAGGGGTGCATAGCAGAGTACTTGTGCAGAAGAGTAGGAGACTCAGGCATAGACGGGTAAATAGTAGTGATAGGTAGAGATACAGTATAAGGTAATAATGCTGACATCCTCGGCTGTAACTGAATGGTGCAACCCCACCACTGCATAATAATTTTACTCTAAAAGCAATGCCCCAACATGGCCTGCTAATGGTCCATTATGACTATTGGTATTACATAAAAATAGAGAAAGATAATGAATGAATCTCTCTATACAGTAAGTGGTTCAGTTGCATCAATTTCAGCACTACTGTAGCAGAACCATGCACACACCAAGCAAGGCGTGGACGTTGCTCAGCCATGATCAGTAAATACGTGTTTTTGTGTGTGTTCAAGCAAAGATGCCAAAAATGGCATACAATACAATAAGACAAATCTGGACAGAACGATTAGGAATGTTAAGAAGTATAAATTAGATTATTGTTTTTATGCTCGCATTACACATACAGGATACTGTGCTAAAGATTTTCACTTCATTACATTACATGTTATGTATAGAGGAATTACTCACATTTACAAACTGTTATTAATGGCATATTATTGCAAGTCATACTTCTCTGAGAAGTACAGTGTGTCTACTTAAAACAGGCAATTGGCTTTGTAGTGACAGACAGTGCACCGAAATTCAGACTTGTACAGTAAGGGCTGGGTAAGATTCAGCACAACATATACAGAATACAGAAGGCTACTCTACAGTACTCATCAGTATGATCCCATCAGCCTACAGAATGCATCCAGAACATGCATCTACTCTATGGTCTGTCATAGGTTGCTGGTTGGCAGTTCTTCTGAAATATCTTTCGCATGGTTGTGGGTTTCCATAAACGTGCAACTATGACACGTCAAACTGAGCCCCATCATTAAATCGCATGAGCCTGGTGATGTTGCTGCTCTGCAGTGGTCAGTTGAGGCCTCTGTGCCTTTGTGAATTACAGGGCAACCTATGGGGGCTGGGCCTCAGAAGAACCACTGGACCTTTATGGTTATTTAAATTATAAGGTTACAGAGTTGACGTGAACACAATCTTTCATCAAAGTGCCGTCGGCAAACTTTAGTGTCTCTCCTTATGAATGTAGTGTCATTGCAGTGTCACCCTTCAAGCGTCTTTGGGTACCGTGAAAAGCGCTATATAAAACCTATGTATTATTATTATCATTATTATTACATAGCATTTTGCTTCAGGACAGCAGTGCCAGATCTTCTTACCCCGTGTATTACTACAGGAAGTGCCTGTACAGTCGGTTCTCTGATGTTTGTCTCCTTTTGCGGCTTACCGTCTACGCCAACGTGCCGTTATTGCTCTGTGTGCTGGTGTGTGCTCGGCCAGCTGAACGCTGCCCTGTGGTGATAATTATGTGCTCCCTCACAATACAGAGGATATCATTATTGCTCTGTAGTTGGCGTTTAGTGTACCGTCTTGTTATTGCTACTACGTTGCTGTCACTGAAGTGCGTCACTTTGTCAAGTCTGTCGGTGGTGTACAGTATCAGGGAGCTTGTACTGTAAGCCCACAATGATGTTTTGCTGCAGAATGTGCTTATTAAAAACCAGATTCATACGTGAGTGTGAGGAATGGGCCGCTGTGTCTGTGGTAGCTGCCTGGCTGAGGAAATGGTCATGACAGGTGAGCCTGTCAGGCACTTTGATCTGCGAGAAGACCACTCGTATCTCTCGACTGATTTGGTCTAGAAGACCACTTGTATCTCTCGACTGGTTTTGTCTAGAAGACCACTCGTATCTCTCGACTGGATTTGTCTGTGAAGACCACTCGTATCTCTCGACTGGTTTTGTCTAGAATACCACTCGTATCTTTCGACTGGATTTGTATGCGAGAAGACCACTCGTATCTCTCGACTGGTTTTGTCTAGAAGACCACTCGTATCTCTCATCTGGTTTTGTCTGCAGTCAATGGCCAGTGAGGGATGTGGGAACTGATCAGGTTTCAAGGCCGCAGTCCCAATTCCCTCTTTCCCAGTGGAATGTTCATTGTGTTCATAATACCCTTCCCTTCATCCCTCCCTCCCTCACCCACCCATTCTCTTCTTCTCTTTCTATCCCCCCCCTTTCTGCTCTAAGCTTCGTCGCTACGTACAGTAAACTCAGGGAGTATCTACCTCTCTAGCTCTATCTACCATTATTGCTTAATAGAGTAAACTCCAGTGTATCTGCCCCGTTCATACTTCTAATTAAAACATATAAACTAGCCTAAATCCAGTGCTGTTACCTGTGCCCCAGTGCTATTAGCATTCCCTCCCTTTGCATGATAACTCCCAACCCAAAGCCCCCCCCCCGCCCCCTCCTTAGTGCTTTTCCAACCCTGTACATCCCCTCCCCTCAACCCTGTAGAACCCCACCCCTCAGTCCCGGGCACTCCAAGTGAGTCCCATAACACCTTTAAACTCCTACAGTCCAGAGACGGGAAACCTGGCTTAAGAAAATACGTCCTACCAAATACACTACTCACAAATCTAGCTTTTGGGTAAAATTACATTTTTTAGTTTCATTTTCAGAAAGTACTGAAATACTGAACTGTTGGACATGCACATTCAAAGTTTAGAGAAGGTCACATTAAGTTCACTTGTAAAGGTTATAATGGAATTTAGGCTTATCCTGAAATTTTACCCAAAAGCCGAATATCCCTGACTTTTTTGTGAGTAGTGTATTTGTCGCAACCGTTCACTAAACAAGCAGATTCTGATTTGCTCAACTCTTCAGCCAGGTGGATGAGCGGACAAGTGAAATCACCTGTGTTAGGGGCACAGGTAGAACCAATACATGGTAAGATTTACTTCCTGAAGCCGGGTTGTCCCATCTCTGGTCCGCACGCCTCCCTCGGCAGCCCCTGCTACCCTACTGCTCTGGTGTAGACGCCAGCTCACTCAGACCCTGTGCTGCCACCTAAAGTGTC
>NC_084999.1:22947212-22957212 GCF_963854185.1 Sardina pilchardus
GTGTGTGTGTGTGTGTGTGTGTAGGGGAGAGAGAGAGAGAGAGAGAAGCACACTTCATAGTAACATTCAGACAACAGACAAAAGTCGCACAACAGCTAATGTAGAGCCAGCAAGCCATGCACTGAGTGCACCGTTTGGTAAATTGTGTTTTCTGTTGATCTGTTCGGTTTCATGCTGATCTGAAGTGACACGATTAAAATCATTTCTGTGGGATGTTTTCCAGTGGTCTTTATGTCTGCTAACGTGTGTGTGCATGTATGTGTATGCGTTTGTATGTGAGTGTGTGTGTGTGTGTGTGTGTAATCAACAAACCTGATCTCTGCTCCTGTTGATTCGATCAGTCATCAGCTCCACTGTGTTCTTCTCCTCCTCCAGCTCCATCTCCAAATGCTTCAACTTATCCTACACACACACACACACATATATTATCAAACAAACATACAAACATACAGTAAATACATTCTCTCCCGGCATCAGACTGGCAAGGAAAAATCAGAGCGGAAACCCTGACAAATGCAGTCACACACACACACACAAACACAGGGGCACACACACACACACACACACACACACACACACACACACACACACACACACACACACACGTACTGTACCTCCATGCTGCGCATCTCCCGGGCCTTGTCACTCTGGCTGCCGCGTTGGTTCTCTACCTCCACCTCCAGGTGGCGCAGGCGATTGGTCAGCAGCTCCCTGTCCAGCAAAGCATTGTCCTTCTCCTCACTACACGCAATGTACTCCTTCTTCTGCCGAGACAGCTGCGCACACACACACACACACACTCGTGTAAAAACGCAAGTATGCCTACCGTATACAAACAATAACTTTTCTTTTCCAACATCTCATGTTTGACACCATGCTGTTTTTAGTGTCTGTGCAAGTCATTATTTGTATAAGTCACTATTGAACACAGCTGTTTTAGGCAATACTCTTGATCATGGTTTACAACTGATGGAAAATCTAGAACCTCAAAATATTAGAATAAGAAATATATTACAGAACTGTCGATCTGATGAGCTCTAGTCATCTAATTAAGTCAAAACACCTAAAAAAGTCTCCTGAGCCTCTAATCTCTGTCTGGGCAGAGCAATGGACTTTTCCCTGATATTCAGCTGTTTTGAGATGCACCTGTCTGTAGTGGTCAGACTGTTGGTCAGTACTGTATGTATCCCTGCCTCCTCTGCACCAGCAAAACAGAGACGACCAGACGGGGATTCAGGTGAGTCTCACTTTAGTGTGCGCTCACTTTAACTGTTACCTCTTTCCTCCCTCCCTTTCTCTCAAACGCCCTCTGTCATTTGGACTAAATGGACTATTTTGAAGCATTAATTGTGCAGACAAAACTTCACATGTGGAGAGTGTTTGAGCTCTGTGCTCTGGACTGAAACTAAGCACTGGATTCGGCGGGGGAAGAGATGACCTAGTCAGGAGTCAGCGCCCTCCCTCCCTTCACCTTCATCTGGGGCCAAGCCACTCCCCTTTGGGCTCCAGTTGGAATGTTGGTCCTAGAGTAACTCTACTGCCCACTGCACTGCCACGTCACCCCAACAGGGGTTTTAATATGGGCTACTTTTTATTGCTACTTGGTTTCCTTATGACTGTTCATAAAGGAGCCTTAAAACTGCAGGATCAAACGCCAAGCCTCTCAGTCTCTCGGCGGAGATGAGGCCTTGCAGCCCTGACAGACTGACAACAGGCCTTTCAAAAAGCGAATTCCCACACATTAAAACGCAGACACACATTATCATTCTCATCCGCACAAAGGACAAAAGTCAAAGTCTCTCTTGTTTGCAGTGCTATTTCTATCTAGTCCATGTGCTCATATAGTCTGCAGATGGAACTGGGTTTACCCAGATTAACCCAGGACAGATGGGGCTGGTTTACCCAGTTTAAGCCAGGACAACTCAGTATTGGTTCACCCAGTTTAACCCAGGACAACTCTGTGCTGCAGATGGGGCTGGGTTTACCCAGTTAAACCCAGGACAGATGGGGCTGGTTTACCCAGTTTAACCCAGGACAACTCTGTACTGCAGATGGGGCTGGTTTACCCTGTTTAACCCAGGACAGATGGGGCTTGTTTACCCAGTTTAACCCAGGTTTATCCCAGGGCAACTCTGGTTTACCCAGTTTAACTTAGGACAACTCTGGGTTTAATCCTGGCTTAACCCAGGACATCTCTGTACTGCAGATGGGGCTGGGTTTACCCAGTTTAACCCAGGAGAGATGGGGCTGGTTTACCCAGTTTAACCCAGGACAACTCTGGTTTACCCAGTTTAATTTAGGACAACTCTGGGTTTAACCCTGGTTTAACCCAGGACTATCTGACCAGCCCTATCTGCAGTACAGAGTTGTCCCGGGTTAAACTGGGTCCACTGAAGCCTCTCCTCAGGTAACCAACACAATGGATACACAATGAGGCCATATTCTCTCTCTCTCTCTCTCTCTCATATCATAAGCCACCCTTTTTTTCCTCTCTCCTCTCTCTATCTCTCCATCTCCCCGCTCACCTCGTCCTGGACGGAGCGCAGCGCACTCTGGGCCTTCTCCAGCTCGACCAGGCGCTCTCGGCCCAGCTTCTGGTGCTCCTGCTGCTCGCGGCGGCCGCGCTCCCTCTGCTCCTCCAGCTGCACCTGCACCGCCTCCACTGCCTTACGGCCGTCCGCCGACGCCTGATCAAGCTGCAGGGGAGGGGGGGGGGGGGGGGGGGGTGAGTGGTTTCTCTATCACAAAGCCTTGTCGTCACGTCAACATTCATCTCTTGCCACACAAAAATAGGCTATTTAGTGGGATAGATTTTACAACTACAACCATTCATATTCAGTCAGTCACGGAAGCTTTTATCCAAAGCCGTTTACCAAAAAGAGCTGCTAATTGATTTAGATTTTAAAAAAAAATTGTCTAAAAAATTCCCCATTTGTAGGGAGCTGTGGGCAAGCTGCAACCAGACATACTTACAGTTACAAAGCCTTTCTTTGATCTAGACACACACACACACACACACACACACACACACACACACCTCCTTGGTGAGTCTGTCCAGTGTTTTCTCGGCCTGTCTCTTCTGATCCTCCAGCAGGCCGTTCTCCTTGCGCAGCGACTCTCTCTCCCGCTCTCCCTCCTCCAGCCGGAAGGTCAGCGCCTCCCGCTCCCTGCCCAGCTTGGAGCTGCCACGCCGGGCCTCGTCCAGCTGGGCCTTCAGCCTCTCCACCTCCTGCTGGAGCTCCTGCTCGGCCTCTGAACTCTGGCACTCGCGCTCCTGCAGCTGGGACTGAGAGAGAGAGAGAGACATATGCTAGATGCTGGTTACACACACACACTCAGGGAGTGCATATGTCCTCTCGCTCCATGCTGACCTGTGACTGTGAGTGCTGAGCGTGTGTGTGTATACTGTATGCTTTCTCTTCCTCTTCTTCACCCTCTGGTCTCCGTAGTTTGTGTGTGTGTGTGTGTGTGTGTGTGTGTGTGTGTGTGTGTGTGTGTGTGTGTGTGTGAATATTTCAATTTCAACTACATTTTTCTAATAGAGCACATAAATATTACATATGTCTTATGGCGCTTTACAGAGTGTTGAACATTCAGAGAGCCCATGAGTAACAGGGGCGAGGAAAAACTCCCTAGGAGACAACTCGGACAGATCCAAGACTCAAGGGCCCAACCCATCTGCCTAGGGTCAGTTACAGTACAGTAAGGTCATTTAGTGTCTGAAAGTTCAAATAGTCCAGTGTAAGGAATAATTTGTCCATAGGAATTCGGAATTGTCATAGGGAAAGTAATGGGTCGCTAGGGTGCGTGGGCCAGGAATCTGGGCAAGGGGACAGCAACTGGCAATGGTAGGGCAGTCATAGGGATGGGACTTCAGGTGAGATGAGGGCCAGACACAAGGATGGCTGATGACTGGTGATTTACCTCAGGTGAGGTATGAGGTAAGGAAGAGAAATAAAGATATGTGTGTGTGTGTGTGTGTGTGTGTGTATATTCACCTCAAGTCGTGTGAGCTTCTCTCTGAGGCGTGTGTGTGCGTCCTCCTGCTCCTCTCTCTGGTCTCTGAGCGTGTGCAGCTGCGTCTGCGCAGACAGCAGTCGCTCTCGCTCCGTCTGCAGCTCCTCGTCTCGCTCCGCCAGGCGCCCGCGCACTTGCTCCGCCTCCGACTGCGCATCCTTCAGCTCCACGCGCAGCGCCTCCACCAATGAGGGCTCAGCTAGCTGCAAGGGGGGCAGGACATAACTACACTTAGGGGAGGGATCAAAGATGGCCTAACAGGAAGTAAGAACTACAGGGTTGACAGTTTTGGCCAACTACATTAGACTTGAATTAGACACAATTCTCTACAAGTTCACAGAATATCAGGTTTTAGACATATGCCAGCATAACATATGGAGCTTTTCCACTGCATGGTATCAACTCAACTCGACTCGCTTTTTTTTGTTTTCCTTTAGCAGAAACCTGGTACCATTTTTGGCATCACCTCCGTTGAGGTTCCAAGCGAGCTGAGCCGGTACCAAAAGGTGACGTTAACGACATTACAGTTGTTTTCTTCAGCGTTGCTATTAGTGTTGTCACGATACCAAAATTATGACTTCGATTCGATACCTGCCATAAATACCTCGATAGTCGATACTGAACCGATACCACGGTGAAATTCTAAAATATCTGGAAAAAAGATCAATAATGGTCTGGTTCGGTTTCACTTTAACCAGCTTGTTCCTGTCCGGGGTTTTTTTGAGCAAATTACACTAATAATATAATAATTATCATTCCCCAGAGCTAGTATGAGCATAATCTCTTGTTTGTTAACATATTTGCCGGCCACTTTTCTTTAAAATTTCCTGTAAAAGGAGTGGACAAGTTAGCCTACTTTATATTTCATGAGTTTGATTGTCTGACTTGCAGAAACCATTCTTTATAATAGTTATATCCAGACAATATGCTCAGTTGGACGCAAACCTCCACCAGGTGTAGAGAAATGTGAGTTTAATTTAATACACTAGTGTGCAGGTCAATTCTGGGCTCATCATAAAGTCACCCCACGTTCATTATTTTTTAGTCAGTAGTTTTTTATTGTTTGTTAAATTACACGTGTTGTGTTGTTACAAATTACACGTAGGCTATTAAAATTATAAGCAAGTTAGCCTACTACTTGGCTATGCTATTCAGGGGGCCATCTGATGACGCCTACATGAGGTCTAGCCTAGCCTACTGAGTTAATGGAATGTCGTTCATGGCTAATAAATTAACGTTTGGACTCAATACATTCTGGCTATGGGCTCTACTAAGAGAATTTCAGGTGGCCTAGCTAGCTTATATCTAAGAAATAATAAATAAAAAAAAGGCAGACTACATGCCATGATAAATATTACCAGAACTGATTGAATGTTAAATAGATCGTTTGCAAGTTATGCTAAAGTTACAATTATCAGCGTGAACATTGAGTCATCTTGCAAACAGACAAACAGTAAACCCCGATGAAAATATACCTCCGTCAAGGAGGTTTCTATGCTTACTGTCGCTATACCTCGTCAAAATTCAGTGTTGAAAAAATAGTTTTCCAATAAGCCTACAGGATACACCACACGCGTTTATTAGGCTATAGTTTGTGGATACGATTGGGGATCATGGTGTTTTCAATCACTTTCGCTGACCTCTCGGTCTTTGAATTCTTTGTAAAGTTCGGAATGTCTGTCCGCAAGGTGCTGTGCGAAGTTGGACGTTGCCTGCATGCTTTTGTAAACATCTCTTGTGTCTGTGGGCTTGCCTTCACTGTCGACACATGCGAAATAGCTCTAGACTTCAGTTCGCCCGTCTATTTGATCAGCAAGCCGAGGACGGTCGGCAGGCGCTCCTGAACCTGTAGCCATCTCTCTCCCTATCGCTCACTCACAGCCTGCTGCACACACTGTGGCTGCGTGTGAGGGGAAAGTTAGCCACGCCCACTAGTCTCTGCGTTCAAGGAGCAGACTGATAGTTGGAGCAGCTCCTTGCACAGACACGGAAAGTTATTTTTTAATAAAGTATCGATTCTAAAAACGTCGGAAATCGTATCGTTTTTTGCGTTAAGGCATCGTGATACCTTTCTAGTATCGGTATATCGTGCAACACTAGTTGCTATGGCAATCGGCTAGCTTATGGGGCTACTCTGTTGCAGTGGAAAACGAACACTCGGTACGAAAATCGAGTAGAGTCGAGCTGAGCTGATACCATGCAGTGGAAAACCCCCATTAGTGTCCAGGAAACACTTGTGTGTTTTCTAAGTTACACTCATCAGTATGCACATAGAAACACACACACACACTGGTCCCAGCTGTGGCGCAACTGGCTGGGCCACCCCGACTCTCTCTCCCATTAACTTCCTGTCATTCTACACTGTCCTATAACATTAAAGGCAAAAAAAAAACCAAAACATATACTTAAAAAACACACACACACACACACACACACACACACACACACACACACACACACACACACACACACACACACACACACACACACACACACACACACACACACACACACACACACACACACACACACACACACACACACACACACACACACACACACACACACACACACACACACACACACACACACACACACACACACACACACACACCTTCTTGGCTTTCTCGTGTGCTTTGGCCAGCTCGTCCTTGTCGCGGCGCGTCTGCTCCCGGAGGCGCTCCAGCTCGTAGGTGAGCTCGGCCTCCTGCTCCTGGTGGCCCTTCTTCAGGGTCACGACCTCCATCAGCTTCTTGTCCCGCTCCGACCTCATCTTGTCCACCTCCGCCTGCGCCTCCTTCAGGTCGGCACGGCAACGCTCCAGCTCCTGGGAGGGAGAGCGGGATTTTGGCCGTCAGAAAAGTTACAGCAACATGATGTGTGTTGTGTTTACTATGTCTAGCTGTGAGTATATGGTAAGATATTTGACATTTTAGTTGCAAACAGTGCGCACATCCAAATAAAGGTGCAGGAGCCAAAAAGTTAAGATCCAAAACAAAAGAGTAAAAGGTCCGCACACCTGCTCTCACTTAATTTACTTTATTAAAGATAGGTAACGTTTCGAGCCGCGTGGCTCTTCTTCAGACTAGAAGATATTTGACATTGACACATGATAGACTCTCATGTGAATGTGCATGTGTGTCTATCTATGTGTGTGAGTGTGAGTGTACATCAGCATGTACATTTATTATCCCTTTGGGATCAATAAAGTATCTATCTTATCTATCTATCTATCCATCTATCTCTGTGTGTGTGTGTGTGTGTGTGTGTGTGTGTGTGTGTGTGTGTGTGTGTGTGTGTGTGAGAAAGTGTGAATGAGAACCTTTTTGAGTGCATCTGCTTGTTTGGGGTCGGGCATTTGCTGTTTCATGAAGTCCACTTTCTCCTGCAGCTCCTTGAGCTCCTCTTCAAACTCGTCCTTCTCCAGACGAGCCTGAAGCAGCCTGCCACACACACACAGCCAGACAGCACCAACAGGTAAGAGTCTCAATCACACCTGTGACGCCGCCAACAACCAATCACAACTACACACCTCAATCACAAAATAACATTGGAGCAGGTCATGTTAGATAATCCATCATATCACATTAAAGAAGAGATCAGTACAGTTAATGTTGTGTTATCATACAGTAGAATTATCATAAAGTTCATAAAGTTGATTCATTTTTTTAACTTCATAAAGTTGCAATACATGAATCTGCAATATTCAGCACAAAAAAACATTAACATTAAAAGGGTAGTTCAAATCACAATAAAAATGCAATCCACTTTTTGAAGGATTAAATATGACACTGAAGACACATAAACCTGCATATAGAGGCCTGCATTTGAAGATTGATTTCTCTAGTGATCAGGTTATCTTATGAGAGTAAACAAGTGTCCATATGGCATCTGCTTTGAGTCATCTCTAGTAAAATCATTGTTTTTAAAATGTTAAAAATGAGCATAAAGATCCAATTACGCAGAAACTGTGACTAGAAAGAGGGGTGCAACGGTTGACCATTTTAAAAGACTTAATGGTAAAGTCCTGTGCATGAATGCACATACAACAGTATTTTCTAATTGCTTTCTAAATACTAGCACAGTGTTTTATATCACACTAGGGCACAATCATATGTGCTCTATAGGAATACCATTGCATATACCAGTATGATGCAATATCACTGTCATACAGTATGTTTGTCTCAAATGATGCCATCATTGTGACAATTACAGGGGAGCTACACCAGGAACGTAACTGAGGCGTTACGTTCACGACGCGTATGCTGCACAGCAGTTAATAATCACTATGATCAATGGAAGTAGCGACAGTGGGGCGTACATTCGAAAAAAATAGACCAGTCTTCTGAAAT
Source organism: Sardina pilchardus (assembly GCF_963854185.1). Classification (NCBI taxonomy): domain Eukaryota; kingdom Metazoa; phylum Chordata; class Actinopteri; order Clupeiformes; family Clupeidae; genus Sardina; species Sardina pilchardus. The sequence continues at coordinate 22,955,582 of NC_084999.1, forward strand.
GGATTTTGCGAGTCGCGAACGGAACGCTTCAGTTACGTGCCTAATGTAGCTCCCCTGTTAGCCTCATGAGTCGACCACTGCACCCCTCTGTAAGTCTAGTCTACTCTAGTCTACTGCCATCTCTCTCTCTCAGCCTCACGGTGGACTGCTGCTGGGACTTGAGCCCTCCTCTCTGCTGGAGCAGCATGCATCAGGAATGGAAAGAAACATACAGGTGAATAAGAACACACACACACACACACACACACACACACACACACACACACACACACAAATAAAGCCTACCACTGGTTTTACCATAGATATAGACTATCTATGGGCTGATACACACAATAGTACACCCACACACTGACAACACTACATTACACATACGCTGCATGGTGAAGCCCATGTCCCCATGTACTTGTATTGTTGCAAATTATTTATACATAACCAAGAAGCATCATTTCTTGTGCAGAGATCTCTGGCATGAAAAATGCATAACTGCAGAGGTTCATGTGATTCCACGGTGTGAAGTATACACATGTCATGTAATCTGAACAGTGGGCGTTAAGATGGTTAAGATGCGACAAAGAGGAATATCAAAGGGACTACACATCCACAGGAAGAATGTTGAACCTACAAGAAGTATGTACTGTATGCTACAGAAAGACCCACAAAGTAGAGAGGCTTTGAGCCTGAACTTGTCAAGTGCTTTTGTATGTGTGCTCATGTGTGCAAAGCACTCCACCTGTGACAGGACTTGTGTGTACGTGCGTGTGTGTGTGTGTGTACTGTATGTACCGGTATGTGTCTCTGTGTGTTATGTCTGTCTATCTTGCTCTTACACAAGCACTAATCTCATGTTTTGAAATTGCCAATTTTAAGCATTTATTCTATTTATTAATCATTTATAATTATTAATATATAATAATTAATTCTAATAATTAATTAGAATCTTTGACCTTTTTTGTGCCCTCTACAGGTGCAATACAATAGGATGGTGACCAGGAGGTGGCGTGGGTGACTGAGAGCCCACAGCTTAACACACTCACTCTTGTTTGGTGGAGCACAGCTCATCTCTGATGTTCTGGAATAGACCCCTCCAGAGAGAGTGTGTGTGTGTGTGTGTGTGTGTGTGTGTGTGTGTGTGTGTGTGTGTGTGTGTGTGTGTGTGTGTGTGTGTGTGTGTGTCACACACTCACTCTTGCTTGGTGGAGCGCAGCTCATCCCTGCTGCTCTGGAACTGGCCCCTCCAGTGTTCGCCCTCCTCCCTGCTCTCCTCCAGCTGCTGCTGCAAGGACCTCACCGAGCTGTTCACTCGCTGCCGCTCCGCCTCGATACCAGCCTGAGACTGGGGAGGGGGACAACCAGAGGGAGAGAGGGAGAGAGGGAGAGGGGGAGAGAGGGAGAGAGAGAGGGACAAAGAAAGTGAAAGAAAGAAAGAAGAGGAAAAAGTTGCAAACAGAGGAACAGTGACAAAGCATTAATCATATACAGTATTTTTGTGATTTACTAATCTATAATCTGCACTGATCTGTATATCCTTGTGTTTCACAGCAAAGCAATCCATACAGATTATCACCAGCTGAGGGCAGCAATACTCTACAATAGTATTTAGGGTCTGACATTGAAAGGTACTGTCGGCCTCG
>NC_084999.1:22962212-22994712 GCF_963854185.1 Sardina pilchardus
GACACTAGCCAACAATAAATCACTGCATAGCACTTACAGGACACGTTTTACTGTGATAATTTACGGTATTCTCATAAAGGACTGTCCCTTCTTTTTAACACACTTGGACGTGCAGTACACTGACTGCAGCAACAGGTGTGTATTAGTCTGAGGCTAGAAAAATGAAGTGATATACTGACATGGTGTAAAAAAAAACAAGGAAATCTTAAGAATGATACACTACTGACTGACAGCAAACCATAACAGTGCTAAAAGGTAATGTGTCAAGTTCAAACTTCACAAAACCCTCTCTGTAGCAATATCCTCTTACAAGGACCGAGTTGTGCCTTGCACATTGATCAGTAAAATGAAAGTGAATTTGTTGTACCGCCGCGCCCATAAATCACGGGGTACGTCCCAATAAGGGATCAGCAGCTACCGTTCACCTCCATCAGCAGATCTGCAGTGCAGACACACAGAGAGGGAGATGAAGGACTGCTGTCGCTGCTGCCACCGTGAGCGTCCAGCACTAACAGCGGTCAGATCCTGAAGGCCACTGTAAAAAGTGTACACGCAGGCAGCCTTATTAGTGATGGATAAGCTCTGAATGACTCCCCTACACTGTTCAGGCACTTCATGAGGCTGATGCAGAGTGATACAGTGCACAGTGCTGTTGGCAGGACACCCTTCTAGCCCATACACAACAACGACAGGCTGATCTGCTCTGACAGAGCTTGTGCGAGGGGACACTGCGAACCAACTGTTACGGGCTCGCAGCATACACAAGTATCTGATCGATTGGTTTGGGCTGATAGGCATGTAAATAGTAGCGGTAAGTCTCTGTGACCAACTGATTTGGTACCGATACTAATGTAAACGTATGCAGTTGGTGATGGATTGGTCAGGGCTGTGGACTGTGTAAATGTGGGCGGATGGGGATCTGTGATGTATTGGGTTGGGCTGATGGCAGTGTAATAACGTAATAGTTTTGGGTTAAGTGGAGCGGCAGAGGAGCTATCCTTCACCCAGATGCTTGGCCCAGTGTTTCACGTCTCGCACCCCTTCCACTCTCACAACACAGATTAATGTCTTTACACAATCATTAGCGCTCCGCTGAGTGTTTCTACGTGTGTGTGCTGATGTGCGAGAGTGTGTGTGTGTGTGTGTGTGTGTCTGTGTGTGTGTGTGTGTGTGTGGTGTCTGTCTGTCTGTGGACTCCTCTTACTTACATTGTGTAAGTGTTTTGAAATTCTTCTATGTGTGCATGTGTGAGTGTGTGTGTGTGTGTGTGTGTGTGTGTGTGTGTGTGTGTGTGTGTGTGTGTGTGCCATTCTGTTAATTAGCGAGCAGGATAAGCGCCAGACTCCCCTCATCTTTAATAGTGCTCAGCTGCAGTGAGGGGGTCTGGATCGCTGCCAATCCATCAATGCCCGCCTGGCGGTGCCAACCCACTCACCCACTCACTCACTTACACACAGACACACACACACTCACACACACACACACACACACACACACACACACTTTTTCTCTCTCTCTCTCTCTCAACGATTACCATGGTGCTCATTACCAGAGGGCACACGTCTGCTTCGAGTGCCCACTCTGCGAAAAAACCCTCGCTCTCTCCCCATCTCTCTCTCCCTCTCTCTCTCCTTCTCTCTCTCCCTCCCTCTCTCCTCTCTACTTCCCTCTCTCTAACCCATTGTGGCCTAGTTCCTTGTTTTCAGCCTCAGCGTTTTCAAAACTTCAAATCTCAGCAGAAGAAAGGGGGAGCAGATTGCACTCTGTTTTTTGAGCGGTGTGTGTGTGAGCAGCCTGTGCGCTGCAGAGAGTGCAGGCCTTGCTACTCAGATAAGGCCCGATAAGGTGATGTCAGTCCACAGCACAGGCACCACAGCAACGAGGGCTGCTTCGCCGGGCCTACCGCCGGATTATCAGCAGCGTTGAAACGAATGAGCTCATGAGGCACGTCGTTCCAGTAAGTAGGAATGATAAAAGTGTCAGCGTGACACACTTCATCTGCGCCTGCTGGAAACACTATCTTTGGGGCTTTGAGCTGATTAATGTCAAGCAGCAACACCCCTACTTTGCAAAGCAGAGAGGTTAATTTAGCAACATAGCCAACTGCTTTTGTCGGAGTGCAGATAAACTGGCTACTGTGGCCCTGGGTGATGCATTGACCCAGGGCCCCAGACAAGCTTAATGCAGTCCTGACTCTGTCACACACAGCACTCCATATCAACTGCCTACAGCACATATTCAACACAGCAAAATATTCATACTTATTTGCAAGTATATAAGCGTTATATACAGTAGGTGATTTTTCTTGCGTAGACATACTGTAGCACCACTATTATTCTTTGTTCATTTGTAAACGCTGCTTTGTTTTAAATGCAATCTCCACATGCATGTGTTCTAAATTCCAGAATCTTCTACGCGGGACATCTGTAGTCAGTGGATGACACCTGAAGTGTGGATCACATGATAATTTCCACCAATCGTATGACCATTCACGTAATTGTCTGCCTTTAAAAAAAATAATTTGATTGTCCTAGAGATGCTACCCAAGACAGTCAGGCTTGCATTTTGTTCTCCATGTTGCATTAACTGCTGGCAGGGATTGAAATGCAAAGCTGGAGTTCTCAAAACGAACACGGCTCGATAGTATTTTCAAACTGAAAGTGTTCGGGACACAAACGAAAACAGAATATTAATGATACCCAGCCCTGCTTTAGCACGCTATGTGGTTCCAAGAAAATGACAACCTACATATCCATCCTCAACGACGACAAAGTTCATTGGAAAACAGCGGACGGCTAGCAACCTGCAGGAAGCCATTATGTAATGGGATTACTTGTAGAACAGTAAGTTCTAAGCTTTTTTTTTTTTAGCAAGAGGGAACTATGTAGTGATTTTGTGATTCTACAACATCCCACTATGAGCTTATGCAGTTAGAGCATGAATGCAAGAGGATATGCCTACTGAGCCTTTGCTTACAGGTTGCAAATAAACAAGTGTCAGGGTTCAGGTTGTAAGCCTCATGGAGCCATGGAGGTTGTGTGTGCTGGGGTTAAGAGGTGGGGTTAAGAGGTCCTGTGGAGGGGTGTGTACTGGGGTTAAGAGGTGGGGATAAGAGGGCCTGTGGAGGGGTGTGGAGGCGGAGGGGTTAACGGTGGGAAGTGGTGTGTGTACCTTGAGAGGGCGGATCTTGTTCCAGAGCACTCGGGCCTTCTGTTTGATGACAGCATCACTCTCGGTGCTCCTGAGAGAGGAGGTAGATGGGGATGAGTCATGCATGCACACACACACACACAGACAACCTCCCCCTACACACAAACACACACACACACTCACACTCGCTCTCTCTCTCTCTAACACTCACATAAACACACACACACACTCACTAGTTTTCCCCCTACACACACACACACACACACACACACACACACACACACACACACACACACACACACACACACACACACACACACACACACACACACACACACACACACACACACATACACTCTCTCACTCTAACAAAAACACACACACACTTTTAACACACAGCCGTCTGGCCCATCAGCTGAGTAGACAGTCACACCCCTCGGTTTCACGGCGCTATTCCCATTATATGCATCATAAAGCACACAACGCGCAGCTATTTCTGGCACCAGTGGAGAACGGGGCTGACGTGCGCTCGCTCGCCTGCCTTGCGTGGGAGGAGACGGGCAAATGCATTCTCAGAAGACCAAGTTCCTGTTCCTGTCCCATCTCTCCCACACACACACACACACACACACACACACACACACACACACACACACACACACACACACACACACACACACACACACACACACACACACACACACACACACACACACACACACACACACACACACACACACACACACACACACACACACACACACACACACACCGCCAGTCAGCCAGATCACCACCTCACCACCACCACCACCATCACTGCTGCACCCAGGAAAGGAATCTGCTACTGCAGTCGCCAGGCTGGCCAATAAACTGGCCTGTTGTGAGTCACACTCGCTGCCGCATAGGGTCAGAGGGGGAGTGTGTGTGGAGCTATACAATAGGCAGTCAGCTGTCTCCTGGGCAGCTTTTAGTGTTGCAAATCAGAGAGGAGAGGCCTTTCTATGCATTCCGTTTGTGCAACTTTTACCCTCCCTTCCAAAACAACAAGATAAGCCACAATAAGATTGCTAAATATTTCCTTTACTAATAATGGCCAAATACTGTGACATCATCACCATCAAAACAAAAAGCAAAAACACAACAACATTGCATCACCATTTATGACGGTTGTGTTGTGTGTGTTAATTTTTACTGTTATTAGGCAATACCTACAACCTAATCATCACACAGGTGATCCCCATTTGTAAAGAACTACGTAGGTGAAAATCATGAATTGACATTTACCCATGCCGTAGGACACTGTAGATCATCTGCAGAATCTGGTCGTCCTCATTGGAGAGCTCAGAGCCTGAACTCTGACCCTGGTCTAGCAAAAGGTCAGGGGTCACCTAGAAAAAGAGTCCCGAGTGAAACACAAACAAACACACACACACACACATATGGCACATAAGAACAGTTAATGTACATGTGTGTATTAGAGAGAGAGAGAGAGAGAGAGAGAGAGAGAGAATTTATCACCCTCACCTGTGCCTCTGCTTGATTGGCAGGTACTGTCTCCACAGCAACATATCGCCCCTGAGACTGCCACTCATTGGCTGGTGAAGGAGAGGTGGAATTGTGCACCGGCGTTACCTTGCCGACAGACCCCGAGCCCCGCCCCAGGCTGCTCTGACTGGACGAGGGGAGCGAGGAGTACGGGTTCGAGACGACGGAGGGGGCAGCGTAAGGAGGAGGTGCAGCTGGGCGTCCTGAATCCACGTCGGGAGAGCGCCCCCTGGCGGCTCCTCCAGTACTACGGCCACCGTTGAACTGACTGATGAGGCGGTTGACAGGGACGTGCTTTGGCGGAGGCTGCTGCTGCTCCGGCTGGCTGGCTGGAGGCTGGTGGTATTGCGGCTGGCTGGGTGGGGGCTGGTGGTATTGCGGCTGGCTGGGTGGGGGCTGGTGGTATTGCGGCTGGCTGGGTGGAGGCTGGCTGGGTGGGGGCTGATGGTATTGCGGCTGGCTGGGTGGGGGCTGGCCGGGGGGGGGCTGGTGGTATTGCGGCTGGCTGGGTGGGGGCTGGTGGTATTGCGGCTGGCTGGGTGGAGGCTGGTGATGTGGGGCACTGGCCGCTCGAGGGGGACTTTCGGGGAAGGACTCCGAGGAGCCGTACTCACTGCCCGTTCCTGGCGAGCCGTTGAGCCCCACACCGTGCGACCCGCCCCACTGGTTCCTCTGCAACCCTCCTCCTCCTCCTCCTCCTCCTCTCCGCACTCTCTCTCTTCCAACTCCTATCCCCCCATCTAGGTTGCCATAGCTGCCGGAGCGGCCGTCTCCCGGGGGCCGGCCCAGGTGGTCGGGGAACTCGTCGCTGGCGTCGCCGTCACGGTCCAGCAGGGAGCCGTGAGACTGGGCGCGGCGGAGATGCCCGCCGTCGTCTGCTGGGGGGTACGACCTCTGGCCAGGGGTCTCTCTGTGTCTGACACACACAGGGAACAGAGACCTCAGTATGGCTGAAGGTGAACTGCTACTAGTGTAGTTATGTGTGTGTGTACGTACACCTGCAATCAGGTGCTGTAGTAGAGTTCTGCTTACTCTGAAAGGGGACACTTTGACTTATTACTTAGATGCAATACCAGGATGACTGCTGCAGCAGGGATGTGTGCGTGTGTGTGTGTGTGTGTGTGTGTTGTCGTACCTGTGACACTTTGGCTTATCACTGAGATATAATACCACAATGATATGAATGCTGCCCTGACAGGATGTTTGTGTGTGTGTGTGTGTGTATATGCAAGACCCCTTGTGTGTGTGTGTATGTGTGTGTGTGATCCTACCTGGGCAGGCTGTTGTAGCTGTGCGTCTTGAGCTGAACTCCATATGAGTCGCCCTTCTGGCCCTCCTTGAGCACCACGTACGGCTGGCCAGCGATACCCTGCACTCGCACCGCCACCCCGTAGCGTGAAGGCCGGCTGCCACCTCCGCCGCCACCGGACGGGGGCTTAGATGGGGCATCTCGCCGGGCTACCCCGGCCGGCGAGGAACCTGGGCCCCCTCCCGAGTCCTGCAGGTCGTTTATGAAGCGGATCTGAAGGCCATAATCCACAGGGGTCTTGCTGCCAGGGGCGGGCCCAGACATACTGGAGGGAGGGAGCGAGAGAAAGAATTTCTACATTATTCAGAAAATGTTTGAGTGCTGAAATATTCAAGACTCCTGAACTGCGACATCTTTCAAGGGTTTGTGATAAAAATCTACGCTTAAAATGCAGTCGTCGTCGTCTCAAATGATCTCTAAATGACAGGCTAGCCTGCAGGAGCACATCATGGATCTTAGGCCTCAGGAACACGACAGCAGTGTGTCATTTTTTCGCCCGACAAGCAAGAGTGATTTGTTGTTCACTTCAATAAGCACAAGTAGGCCTCAGCACAGGTATGTGTCCTCATACTGTTGTGAAAGTACTGTATGTTTGAGTGGGTTGGGCACACAAGCGAGAGTGACAAAGTCCAAATGACAAGCACCCAGGGCGTAGTGTGTCGGCACCATTCCACAGTCAGAATAGGTTTTAGGCTGTCAGTGTTCAATCTCTCTGATCACCCGTGATGGGTGAAGTCTGTGTGTTTACGTGTGTGCTTGTCATAATCTCAGAGCTAAAGTGACAAGTCCAAGAGAAGACCAAGTAGACCGCCCTCAAACGCTCGTGGTACATGGACAGCATCACACACACACACACACACACACACACACACACACACACACACACACACACACACAAAGTCCTTGTCCTTGAATGTCCTTAATGTCAGTTATGTCCACCCTCATTTTATGGACACGGGCGCACACACACACAGAGACAGACAGACAGACAGACAGACAGACACACACACACACACACACACACACACTCACTTTCTGACTCAAGCTGTCAGTATCACTGCTCCTGCTCCCAAAACAGAAAGGCTGGAGGGTGAAACCATTTTCACACATTCCGCGCCACCTCGCTGCTCTCTGCGCTTTTTCTGGAAACGACGCGCGTCCCCCGATCCCCGAGGTGCCGTCAGAGAGAACAAACAGCCACGCTCACACCTCGCTCTCTCTCTCTGTTCCTCTCTCCGTCTCTCTCTCTCTCTCTGTCACTCCCTCTCTCTCTCTCTGTGTTTTGTTTGTAGCCTATAGGTTTTATTTTTATGCACATTTTTAAGTCTCTCTGCACTCACTCTGTTAAGGGACAGTACACATCTAAACCCAGAAGAATAGCCTGCACTTCAACTGGAATTTCTTGCAGAAATTAAATGCAATGCCAGACTGATTTGCATGAGTAATTATGATGCATCTGGAAAGCATGTTTACTCAACCCTGCATTGTTGTACTACAAATGTGTATTGACTTTTGCACATGACCTCAAAACTGATGGGTGGAGGGTGGGGGTATCTATGTTTACTTTACACAAATGTATGTCTATGTACAGTATGCCTACAGAGGAAATGTGTTCTTTACATTCCTTATCCTTAGATTGCTTTGGCAATGCAAATACCTTACATGTCAAGATTCCAACAAAGCGGACTGCAATGAAGTTGAAGTTGAATTGAGAAAAGGCAGGCGGCCAAAATCTCTTGTGGGCACACTAGAGTTGAGTTAACCAGTAGACTAAGACAAAGCATGGGCCAAACAGCTTTTCTCTTTCAGCCTGAAATGTAGGACTGAACTTCTTTTTATTGACAGATATTGCAATTGCGATTTGATTAGTTAAACTTCAGTTCAATATTCCCTACATAATACATTTAAAATGACTGAAATATTACTGTTTTGGGCAGACATAATCAGGCTTGTGAGATGCATGCAGGGCAAAAATTACAGCCTTTGCGATTTGCTAAATTACATTACCGTAATTTTCGAAGTTCAGCCAGGGTTCGCCCAGCCTACACGGCTTATACATTGAATTTGCAAAAAAAAATCCGCTATGAGGTTAATAACAGGGGGGCAGTTAATATGGTGTTATGGTTTTGCTTGTTTTAACTTGCATAAAACACTGTCCTGTGGCTTATACACAATGTGGCTTATATGCGGGAAATTACTGTAGTTCAAATTGTATTGGTTCAAATTACGATCTCAAAAATAAAAAAACATGCAACCAAGCTGAGTAAGAGACATTGAATCTAGCTTTGGTGATGTTATGATACATAGGTTTGATTTTTATTCTATAATAGACAAGACTATGTATACTGTAACCACAGTCCTGATAACGAACTTCAACTTCAGTGTTTACTTTCTGTAGTGTTTTGAGCAGCATTGCTGTTGAAATTAGCCAGATGAATGGAGTCTAAGTTGACTTTGACAAATGATTTCTTGGAATGCACCTCAACAATATAATGAATGTCTGGTTCTCCCTGATTGACAACTAACTGGCTTAAATTCTGGACAGGGGCCAGCTTTGCAGTCAAGTGGATCTGACCAGAGAAGTCTCTACATAAGATAGTGTGAGGTTCTACAGCCTTTGTGTGTGTGCCTGTGTGTACACTACACGTGTGTCTGTGTGTGTGTGTGTGTGTGTGTGTGTGTGTGTGTGTGTGTGTGTAAACACACCCATGGAAAAAATGTCCTTCCCTGCTAGACTGCAGAGGACTTTGAGTCCGTGATCAGTCATTAACCTAGACACACTCACCCATTCACCCTCCTGCCATCATAACCATACAACTGATTTGGGTCATACTGACTCTGAATCACTACAGTTGTGCACTACACACACACACACACACACACACACACACACACACACACACACACACACACACACACACACACACACACACACACACACACACACACACACACACACACACACACACACACACACACACACACACACACACACACACACATTATACTCTGCATTCCTCATCTGACACCCAAACGAAGGGCCTGTCCAGCTCAAATGACCCATGCAATGGCAGATGATCATAAAGCTATTAGGGCCGGTGGCTTAAGTGGTTAGGAACTGGGCTGTGGTCAACAGAGCTTTTCAACTGGGAATTAAAGCTTTTGTGGGTAATTTCATTTAACACGGTTAGTTGAGACGAGAAATGATACTTTAATTATCAGGAATTAAAACTAGGAGATTACATACAAGGAAAAGAAGTAAAAGGGAGCCGTGGCTTGGAGGAGGGGCGAGAGGCGAGAGAGAGGAGGAGGAGAGAAAGAAAGAGAGAGAGAGAGAGAGAGAGAGATTAGGGAACAAAACTATCCCTCTGTCTTTAAAAGTTTTCTGTTTGTTGACCAAAGATTACAGGGCTTTCACTGCTAAAACAGATAAGACAGAGCACTGTTTTCCCTCTCTCAAACATCCACTTTTTCTCCCTCACATTCACTCACTCTCTTTCTCTCTCTCTCTCTCTCTCTCTCTCTCTCTCTCACAAACACACACACAATTAAAAGCTTAACTTTTTCTGCCTTGTCTACATTTTACTCTTCAAAAGGTCAGAATGTCCTCATTGAGAAGTCGTTCTTCGCTCTGAACTTTGACGAAGATGGTGAATGCTGTTTGCGGTATACAATGAAACACAAATGAATGAAATGGATTAAGTGGGCCATGACATGCATTTTTTTTTAAACATATGTGAGTATTAAGAAAACAGAGGCAGATGGACAAGCAGATTGCAAGTGACAAAAGTTAATATTTGCCAAATTAACATTAAAATAATTTCTGACATCAGAGACTGTATGAACTACAACTGAGCTACAAGTACCGAAAAAGGCAACTGGGTCATAGGAATAATACTTTTCAAGATATTAATGGGCAAACATGGCCTCCGAGGTAAGGCATTTAAGAAATGTAAGGGTAAGAAAATGTATCAAATGTGAAAAAATTTACTAAAACATTGTAATTTAACAAAAATGTTCTACATGTCTTAGTTTTGGGATCTAAATATTATTAGGTAGACAAAGTTTGAGCAAAATCTCAGATGGTGCCGCAAATACGGCAAATGCAAGTGCAGCAAACAATAGGGTAAATACGACATTGTGTGAGAACTGAATTACGAAAACGTGCTCAGAATTCTTCATTTTAATATTTTCATTTATTTCAATATTGCACCTCAGGGCCACATTAGAGAGACAGAGTGATGAGTGATGACACATGAGTCCTACTACACTCCATCCAATCACCCAATCAAATCACAAGGGAAAGACACTCTTACTCTGTCACACACACACTGAGCACGAGCAGCGAGGCAAGACGCTGTATTGATCACGTTTAAAACAAATCAAAACAAAACAGTGAGCGAGACTACAAGTAAACAGCCTAGCAGGGAGGAGAAGAATAACAACAACAACAACAGCCTCATGAGCGAGTGAGCAAATAAACAAAATGGACAAAGACAAACACCGGCGCTCCTAAACGAGATGGACGAGGGGGGCCTTCCGCAACTTCATTTCGGACGATCGATGCTCCCGTCGCCCTCCAAGAGCAACTCATCGATTAGCGCGGCCCTGGCGCTCTAACGAGCTCTTAATCACACGCGAGACTGGCGTTCCAGAGGGCTGATGTCACCCCTATTATCTGGGAATCCTCCTGGGCCGGTGTAGACGGAGAGGGAGGCCAGGGCAGAGCATGGGTGGGGGTGGGGGGTTGGAGTGGACCGGGGTGAGTGGGCATCGCTCTATCGGAGCTGGAACGGGGCCCGCGATCCTCCGCACAAAGCCACTCCGCCAAATTAGCGTCTGGTGCTTTTTAAGGAGTTACCCGAGGCGCCACTGAGGGACGCCTGAGCACGTCGGTGGGGCCGATAGGATTGTGCTCAGTGCTCTAGGCTTACAGCTCACAGCTCCACTCCGGAGGGCCTCTGGGGTCAAGGAACAAGAGGCCGCTTCACTGTACAGTTTACACCCTGCCAATCAACCACCTACAGTATAGTAGCTCAGTAGTACTGGACTGGACTGGTGAAAGCACATACCTCATCAAGCATGCATTAAAGGGCCATTCCTTTCTGTATTTTGTAATGGTTTGTGAGGAGTGTTTGTCTGAGGGAACAGTGAAACTCCATGCAGACTAGTGGACATCAGTGGACTCAGTAATGCCAGCTACTAAGCAACATCCGCATGTGTGAAGGATTAGTAATGTTGCTAAAAAAAAACTCCACACACAGTCTCCCAAAAACCTTCCCCAATGAGTCACTTTATCTTTTATTGCTGGCTGATCATATCCATCCAGTCATACACTGAATTACGGCATTTTTTACCAGAAGAACATTATTCCTGTTCCCGTATTCAGCCTGATTGTGTTTCAACAGAACAAAATAATGTATGGTTTGCTTACTGCATTTGGCATTTTCTAATGCCTTGCATCTCTGAACTTCAAAGTCCACTGTCAAACCTTATGAGTTCCTTTGGTCTAGAATGGCATTTCCTATCAAACGTCCAACTACATAAACATGCACCTGGCTACTGCTCACAGATGCTCAGGCTTAAAGCTGTGTCTCTGACTGTGGGACTGCCAAGCCATGAGACTGGGCTGTAACACAAAGCTTTGTGACTGAGCTGACTGTACACATGAATGTTGATGCTAATCCACTTTAACCGATTCCGGTCGGAGCAGAGGCCCTCACCTGATACTATTGCTGTCATGATTATCGCCATCTCTCACTGCCTCATGCAGATGCGAAAGGTTTCTGATAACAGATAGCCAGGCTGTAGTACACAACAGAAGGAGAGAGAAGGAGGGAAAGATACAGAGAGAGAGAGAGAGTGATACTACTGCCATAATGGCTATCACTATCTCTTACTGTCTTATGCAGGTGTGTACTGTAAGGTTTCTGATAACAGATAGCCAGGCTGGGTTGTTTAGAGAGGCACACAACAGAAAGAGAGAAGAGAGAGAGGGAGCAAACGATAGATAAAGAGAGAGAAAGAAAGAAAGAAAGAAAGAGAGGTAAACAGATAGAGAGAGAAAGAAATGAAAGACACAGAATGAAAGAGCACGCAAGAATTTCACTGCAGACTCACGACCACAATAAACAACGCACAACACCTTCCTGCTTGTACTTGGTACACTGTTGAGGTTTTGCAGGTTTTCGTGATTTGCAGACAAATGACATCAGCCCCTTTTGGCCGTAAGCCTGTTGTCCCTGGTTGAGACGATAGCGAGTCTGCTGCTTTCAGATTAGACGGGCGCTATACCAGCCTGTTGGGGCTTCAGCGCAATATAATATCATCCCACAGGCCTCTGTGACAATCCCAACCCCCATGTCTAGATATAGGCCTTTGTGAGCCGCTGTTAAATGCATGGCCTTTGCTGATAAGAGCCGGGGTGACCTGGCACCGACGCACGAAAACACACACACAAAGAGTGCTCACTGTCTCTTGCCTGCAATAGCACACACTCATCCCCAGCCCCCTCCCTCCCCAATCGTGTCTTCTTACTACAAATACTGACAATGCTCCTCTTTGTTAAATAAAAATTGACCCCCCCCCACACACCCACACACACACAAACACACACACAGACACACACACATCAGAGGTATACAGTATTGCTGACAGGTATAGAGTCTGTGGTCGCACAGTATAGCAGAGAAAAGTGTAGGCAGGATGTACTTTACATAGGTGGAACAAGTCACCTTTACAACTGAAACTGCCCACCTGCTGGGCCTCTGGTTGTAGTCAGTCAATCTATTTATTTATTTATTTTATTTTTTATTTTTTGGTTTATTTGTTAGGTACCATGCATATTTATGAACATTGTTGTATAAAAAATACACCCATGTAAATATGCCAGAATTAGTCAAATGACTACTTTTCATCTGTAGTCCCCTACTGTACTTCAGTTCAGGGGTGAGCACGACTAGACTATACCAGTGTTAGGCTATCATTCAGTAGGCTACTATTGACTACACAAACAGTGCTACAGTTTTCTATGGTAGAATAGTTAGATTAGGCTAAATGGCTCTATCAAGGGAGTTTTCACAACAACAATGGCCAAAGGGATTCAACGGGGGTGGAATCATGGCAGAGCTCTGAACACAAGTAGTTTGTGGAGTTTGTGAACAGCTTGGGATGAGTTCGGTCCCTGCTTCAATTGCTATTGCTTAGCCGTGACGATGGGATACAATACAATACTGCTTTTATTGTCAGTGATAGTGATTATTCTAGGCTTCAAGCTATAGTTCTTATGTGCTTCTATATATTGAAAGGTACACTTTGCAAGATTGATACCTTAATACTACCTCTGCAAAGCCAAATTGAAGGTAAACAAACTTGTAATAGGGAAATCGTTCACCTAGCATAGCCATAGAGCATAGCCGTAGGGGGTCGCTACCGAGAGAACCAGTAATGGAACTTCAAGAATTGCCAGCCCAAAGACATCTCGTGGGAATCATGAAACATTACCTTGCCAGCAAAATAGCTAGCTCTTTGGACAATGTTTTTGCCTGATGTTAGTCATTTACAAAAGTATTTTCATTGTGTACAGGGGGACAAGCCATGAATCAGGCTATTTACAACAGCAGAGTAAAATATAAATATCAAGGCTCTAGGGGAGCTCTACAGTTGTCAAAAACATCCGAAACTGCATAGTAGACAGTCTTTTAAAGGATATATAGATAGATGGATATTCTAAACTTACTTAATTGTTCTACGTATTATTTTGAGTTCATATGTTTTAAATGGTTGTCACTTCTGTGATGTAGCCTAATGACCTGTTAAAAAGACAGCTTAGACTTTCATCAAGACTTCCAAAGACATGAAAGCATTTAAAAAAAAAACTTCACAGCCTCTGCCCTGCAGAGGAGATGACGGTTTCTTCCTTTACTGGAGAGGAATTTCAAAGCCCCGGCGGTAAGAAGGTGAGCGCTCACAACGGCAGTCAAAGCGCGCCTGGCGGGGAGTCTTTCTACACCGACTGACTGCAGAGAGAAAAGGAAGCCCACAGACACTTAGTCACTGTAAGGGCTAATCCCTTCTCCAACGCTCCCTCGCTCAGCCTCTTCCTCTTCCTCTTCCTCTTCCTCTTCCTCAGTCCTTCCTCGCGCGTTATTCACACCCTGACAAATGAAATGTGTTTTCATCCCGCATGCAGAGCAGCAGCATCATCATCATCATCATCATCATCTTTTCTGGCTCGTCATCAACCAGGAGCTTTATGTTGACGAATGGCTGCTAGACTATGATTATAACAGGTGCTGGGCAAAGACATATTAAACAGAACAAGAGAGTTTTCCCTCAATTATCGGCTATCTAACTCTGGCCCCTAAAAACAACTTGTCAACATTTGTAATGTTAAGCTTAGGTCATGAGTTGACATTTTAAGCCAAGGCCCATTATCCCCAAAGCCAAAGCAACTTCAAGAGGTCTTGGGTACTTCTCTGTCCTTGAAATGTTCCTTTAGACATAATGGCCACTGACGTATAGTAGCTCTCGTGGCATTCCCCTCTGGCGCTTCAAACAGTGGCTTTAGTGTCTGTTCTCACACACAGGTGCACGGAGCAGTGACCGATCTAGTTTTTTAAAGCATCAGGTGCTTAGATCAGCTGGGAAGTCAAAGCAGGCCACTGTCAGGCGAGGTAAACCCAAGACAGAGGTTCTCTATTTCCTACATTCTTTCGGTCTTTCCTCTCACACATACACACACTCTCTCTCTCTCTCTCTCTCTCTCTCTCTCTCTCTCTCTCTCTCTCTGGGTCAGTAGGAGACATCTTTGCTGCCAGAAAAACACACATACAAGCTCATAAACACTCACAGATAAACACAGCTTGAAAGAGAGTCTGAGGATGAATGGTGAACATTTGGGATGAATGTGTGATTGTGTGTGAGTGTGTGTAGGGGGGGTGTCAGACAGCCCCCTTCCCATCCCATTATCTGAGTGAAGTGGGGCGGAAAACCAGGGCAGCTATGCTGAGAACGCTGCCCCTCAGCCCTCTCTCTCCCTCTCTCCATGGCTCCATCTCTCTCTCTCTCTCTTTCTCTCTCTCCCTCACTCTCCTCACTGCTCAGTCCACCACAGTAAAAATGCTACCCATCAAACTTGTCCTCCTCGGCAACATTTTAATTAGGCTATGCCCTCTCACACATCTCTCTAGCTCAAATGTTTGTACAAGGTCCATTATCAATCTTTCTTCATCCACCTGACAAACACCTCGGAAACATTGTTCATTTCAAATTCAAAGACCTCTTCCTTTCTCAGCTATCCACAGACACCAAGCAGGAACCCCATGACACAATAGTTCAGCAGCTTTCATCATAGTCCCTTTTTGCCTGGAACTACAACAACTATTTCACTCTGCCCACATGTCTCATCACGGTAATTCAACATGGAATACCTCCCATTGAAAATTCAAATAACGAATCATGAGTAGGAATACCTAAATAAATTATGCTAATGCATAATGGCTTAGGGCAACCTATCATGACATGTTCTTCCCTTGTCTCTGTGCTTGACTACATGACGGATGCTGCTTTCCAGTCTTGTCTGTGTGCATTCCTTCTGCTCAACCAGACCTCTACCTGAGTGTGGGAACAGAGAGCGTGCGCGTGTGTGTGTGTGTGTGTGTGTGTGTGTGTGTGTGTGTGTGTAGTCTGCAGAGTGCCTGTCCTCAGCAGTGTTCCCTGGCCTTCTGCTCTCTGAGCAAATTCAATTTGCTCATCTTAAATTGAATTGAGGCAGTCTTGCTCTCAGAGGTGGAACGTTAAATAGAATTAGGAGGGGAACCTTCACAATGCACTCTAGCATTGTGTGAAATGTGTGTGTGTGTGTGTGTGTGTGTGTGTGTGTGTGTGTGTGTGTGTGTGTGTGTGTGTGTGTGTGTGTGTGTGTGTGTGTTTTTGTGCATGTCTGTGTATACTTTTCCTGTGTGTAACTTGTGTGTGCGTGTGTGCGTGTGTGCGTGTGTGTGTGTGTGTGTGTGTGTGTGTACACTCTTCTACAGTTGTCTATTCCCCTTGAGTATGCACAACACATCATAACTCTCCTCCACCTCACTCTCCCTCCTATAATTTAATTCCTGTCTTCATTCTCACACACACCTTAATCCTCTTGTCCTGATGGAACCTCAGGCCCTCACTAGAGATGCAATCTGGGATTCAGTTCTGTAAAAGGTTGTTGGTATTTGTGCTCAACAGCCAATCAAAATACAACTCTCACGTCCATGCTTCTGAAGCCTTGTGATTGGCAGGAATTGTTTACAATGTTTGATTTCCCACGCAGTCACTGAACAACAGCTACCTTTTATAAGGAGCAATTCATTGATTTGACACAGTACAGTATTAGGATTCCACCAGATTGCACCTTTGTGCGTCAAGATGGAGCTGTCAGACAGTCAGTGGCATCAGGGATTTTGGGCAGCAAGAAGTGTC
This sequence comes from Sardina pilchardus, assembly GCF_963854185.1. Lineage (NCBI taxonomy): Eukaryota > Metazoa > Chordata > Actinopteri > Clupeiformes > Clupeidae > Sardina > Sardina pilchardus. Next base: position 22,978,681 of record NC_084999.1, read on the forward strand.
AATTGGAAAACTGACCCAGAGGAAATAAAAACACAACATGTCTATTCTTCAAAGAAATAAAAGATCATCATCAATGAATGTGTGCAATCACATACAGGAGGTAGCTAACAGAAACAAGGCAAGTGCCTCAAGGCCAACATCCCAATTGCTTCCTGAGTAGATGACAGTATACTGTAGGCCCTCAACTATTTGGTGACTAACTGGATGACAGAGCAGCACACAAGGTCTGTAAACTTATTATATAACTCAAGGAGTGGGTGCGGGGAACTAATGTTCCAAAATATGAATTTCTTAACACAAGTATCCCTCTTCATTCCACTCCTGCTCCCTTTCCAACCTTTATCTTTTTTCCTAGAGAACTACAGAAGAGCCCTTCTCCTTTCACACTCAGACAAACAACCATCTCTTGCTCTCTTTCTCTCTCCCTCTACCAAAATGGAACTCATTGGCATAACAAAGGCAGGCACAAGTGTTACCAAACCGTATAAAAACAGACACTGAGGGCAGAATGGTCCATTTCTATGCTCGTGTTTTTCCCATAGACTGTACGTAGATGGTTCTTTCCCACCCACAACTGCTGCCTCACACGCAAAGGTATCCAATATTTTGCCTGTAAGCAATGGAATCAAGCTCAAATCATCCACCTGTCACTCAATCACTCCCCTTTCATTTTTGTCTTGAGGCGTTGCTGCACAGTTCTCCTATGTCTCTTCTTTACAGCTGTATGCATATTTGTGTGAGGTTAGCGTCAACATTATTTTAAACATGTTTACATCAACAATGCATTAAATTAGTAATTAATAAATTAGCCTGCCTATGCTCTACGTTCTGGCCATAGCTTCGGGATCTTCAAAAAGCTTCTACATCTCTAGCCTTAGCCTTACCTCAACCTAATTTTCCTAAACGAGTCGCAGTTTGTGAAAATTACTAAATTCATTATTTTATTATCATTATTATTTAAGCCATATGACTTTATAAGCAGCTAATTTGAATGCCAGTGACTTTGGACAAAAGCGTCTGGAACCATAAACAAACACAGTAGCCTAGGCCCTCTATGCTGCTGCCTGTGAAAATATTCTGCGTTTTCTACCTTGGGTCAAAACATTGGAACGTCTTGGACCAGGGTAATCCATAAACGTCTTTGGCTGGAAGCAGTTTTTTCTTGTTTCTATCTATTCAGTTCTGTTATCCTACATAACCAAAATGGCAAATGAACAAAGTAAACAACTTTCGACTTCACTTTGAAAGGACTTTGATACGACCATCGAGAGACCACAAAACTCAGGACACAAGTAGCCTACTTTGTTGGCTGAAGTAAGTTATCCTCAGATACGCTGTGTGGCAATTAATTGATTTTCAAAATGACGTTTTGACAGCGTCCCTGCGACTCCAGCCTTTGCTTGTTCAAGAGTTGTTTCTTCGAGGCATGACTCATTCTTATCGCACGACTGACCGAAACCAGACCGAGTTATCATAAAGCCGTAGAGAAGTCTGAGAATGTACTTTCTGGAGAGTTCAGAATCGAGTAGACCTAATAGCAAATGGCATTGACATATTAAGATTTTGAAAGCGACTGTAACTTAAGTGGTGTAGCCTACAGCAAAACGCTTTATGAAACACTTCATGGACAAAATGAGACCCACCTGATTATGTTTTGAAAAGCATGAGCAAAGTTACAACGTGTAGCCGTTAAGGTCCCATAACATCTCTCTTAATACTAACTAGACTTAAGCCAAAGTCTTTTTAAAGTGTCTCTGCTTAAGCGTAACCACCTTCTTCTAGAGACATACCCAAAAGTTTCAGCGACGTAAAAAAAAAAACCCTCAACTGTAACGTCAAACTGCTATTGGTCTGCGTGGTGTAGCCACAGGTGGTGCACCTGCGACCTGCCTGCGACTCGCACACATTCAATCAGTTAACGTTATCGTTAGTGAGCGGCCAAACTACAGTAGCAAGATACACAGACCACACTCAAACTTATTTTCGCTGTCCAACATTACATTTTAACAGATAAATAACATGGTTGGCTAACCAACGCAACACAGGTCGACAAGTGTGTGTTTCTAGCAACCGCTTGTCTTAAAATGTGTTGTATGTTAAATGATATGTTAAGTGACACTGTTGCGCTAATCAGATAGCTATAAGTTGCGACATAATTTTATTGTTTATTAATAAATACGTGCTGATTAGCCTGTTAGCTAATGTTAGCCAGCTAACATAGCTGGCGCCAGATAACCAGCAACACAGCTTGTTAGTCAACCTATTCAAACTAGGGCTAACACGCTAACTTAACATCCATTCAAAGTAGCCTATTATCCTACCTTCTTTTGTGAGTTGTTGTCGGACTCTTAGTTCTCTGTGGATTTTCAGTGTCTGAAATCTGCTATCCCTCATCCGGCCGTATACTTTCCAGCAATTTGTGGGGGTTCTAGTAATTTAAAGATACAAAACTGTAACGTTGGTGGATCGGATAGGCAGACAGCCCTGTCCTGTGGTAGACAACCTGTTACCTTTTTGACCGATACTATTCGACCCGCCCAGTCCCGCTCGAGAGAATAACACTATTGGATAAAAATGTTTTTGTGGGTGGAACCCATTGTATCCTCCGCATATTGGTAAAGCCAATCCGTCAATCTGGACCAGTGACGTAATTTCATCAGACCTTAGCCGTGTTTCTATGGGACAATAAAAAAAGACTTAAAAAATGTAATTGTTTACAATTAACATAAACATCTATGATAGCCTAAATAACAAAGGTATAGTTTGATTAGACAAGATAACAAGATGACAAGATAATAACAACTGAAATACTATTCAGAATCTTTATGATCTAAATGAGTGAGTGGAAATTCCTCTTGGTCCATGGTCAGCTTAAAAAAAAGTTCAGTAAAATGATTGGCCTAATGATAGGCTTAAGGCCAATCTAGAAAAAGCTTAATTGAGGCAATTCAATTACGAGAAATTGGGCTATTAGTGTACCAGGGACCCATCCGAATTTGAGAGCTACTCTGCGTTAGACAATGGAGGGCATGTCTCCTCGTTGCCGCTAGGGAGTGCTACAGCTGATATTTCATCAAGTTGGCCCCGCAGCCCCTGCGACACAGGTCTTCTGTGTGACAGGCTTGTGTCTCTGCTGGCGAATGCACTTAGAGCCAGTTTTGAAATGACAACGGTTCTATACCCAGTCTGAGAAGAAATTGGATCTGTGGACCACTTAGGCCTACTTATACTTATACCATTTAGGCATAATTCTGTAAAAGTGAGTGTTGAAAAAGAGGTGTTGCGCTTTAGTTCACCTCGTGAGACATGGTGGGGCTGTTTGCAGATAGTCTTTAAAGACAAACTACAAAATAAAAACCCCTCAAGTCGATAAATGGCAACAGCATGGTCCAACATTGACATTAAAATACACTTCGACGTCACATTTAGGCCCACACCATCCATACTGTTCATACACGGACGTAGCCTATAAGGTCATACAAAGCAAGGTGAGCGGTCGCCGCCCATTCCCTGACTATCAGTCAGTGGCCGCACAAAAATCCATTAAAGCACACCATACAGTAGTTCGACTCTGCGGTAAACACCATGCATTTTGCTGCGTAAGAAACAGAGAGAAAGTCCAGAGAGAATTCATGTCTTAGCTATCACCAGGATATTGACCATGACATTAAAAAAAAAAAAAGGCCAAACTATGACCATATAGCGCTCGCTTCAACAAAGAATACATTTGCCTTGCTTATTAAAACGAATCTGTCACAGATGGAAAGTAGCTGCCTACAAAAACACACACACACACACACACACACACACACACACACACACACACACACACACACACACACACACACACACACACGAAACACACACACACACACACACACACACGAAACAATTAGCTTCATCCCCTCCCTAATGTCACAAACACAAGTGCACATCCTAACCCCAGATGATAAAAGCCACCCCCCATCAGCTTTCCACACAGGCGCGCGCACCGAGAGACCCTTGAACACTCAGCTTTGTGACTGTTGCTCAGATTGGACGCACCGGGAATGGGATCTCTTGTGAGAGTGAAGAAAAACTTCGAATTTTTCCGCGTTTACGCTCTGCAGAGACTACTCTTCATCCTGCGGGAATAGCTGCGCAAGTAGAACAGGGAAGACGGCAAATGAAAAGTAGGTAAATCAGTTGGGAAGAGGAGTTAGAAAAGAAACACGAATGGGATGAAATATTGTAACTTGCCTTATTTATGCACTAACGTAACACGCTCCTATATATGCGCTTGATATTGTAAAATGTGGCTTTGAATATTACAGTAGGCTAATTTGGGAAAAGGGGAGAGAATACCAAAGGCATTCCAATTAGGCAACGCTTGCGTAAAAGCGCATGACTACCAGGGTTATCCACTAAAAACGATCAATTAGAATTTGACCAGTGAAAACAATTTGTTCCGATAAGTATTTGTGGGTAGTGTATGGAGAGAGACGCAGCAAAGTTGGCAACCTGTAGATTATAACTGTTCCCACAGATACAACCATGGCAAAGTGGTTTAAAGATTTCCCGACTAGTTTGAAAAGTGGGACCGATCGCATCCGTTCGGCCTCGGAATCAGGTGCCCATGGTCGGCCAAAACCTATGGTGGCTGTAGGTACTGGGGGAAAAGGCAGTGTACGTAAAAATTCAGAAAATGGTAGCAGTGGAGGTGGTGTGGGTTCATTGCTTTCCGGGAGGAATCGGAAAAATTCGGCAATTGAATTGGGACGGAATCAACCAAGTACTGGCGCAAGTCCTCTGAAAGATGGGAAAATATGGGAAATCTTTATACCTGGGAAAGGCAAGAAGAGTCCAAAGTTCGATGGAGGATTCGAAGATCACCGAACCCTCAGGACCTCAAGTCTGGCGGATGCTTACATCAACAGAATGATCAAGGTGGACAAACAAGACAAAGGCCAAAAGCACAATTTTGGGACTGGAGATGCAACAGCTGCAGACAACGAGAAAGGAAAGGCAACGTTGAAGACGGAAACGGTGATATGTTAACCTTACTCTTCTGATATGTCAAATTACATTTAAACTTCTTAACTTTCTTGACAAATGTTATGACTTATTGACTTATTCTTTGACAAATAATTGGCCATTTTCAAAGCGATAACAATGTGCAAAAATCTTAAATAGTGTATCTCCTTTATGTAAGAGACAATACTGTTTTCCTTCATAGACACAAAGAGAGTCATATTGCAGGTCTAATTTGAACCTGACAAGACTCTGATGTGGGCACCTGATAGTTGAAATAGCTGGGGAGCATATATCTTTCTGATGCTCACAGTGTCAGTAGTACATGGGCTAGTTACACACAGTATCCAATTACTCATAATCTGTGTGAACAGAGGAAAAAGTTTTTGTTATGAAAGTTGAGATAAGTATCTCTCTCCCTGCTCCCTGGCAGTCTTTGTTTCAGCGATACTCTCTCCCCCCTCCCTCTTCCTTCTTCTTTCTCTCCAATGGTTCATATATTATGGGGCTGTGTGTGTGTGTGTGTGTGTGTGTGTGTGTGTGTGTGTGTGTGTGTGTGTGTGTGTGTGTGTGTGTGTGTGTGTGTGTGTGTGTGTGTGTGTGTGTGTGTGTGTGTGTGAGTCGTATGGGAGTCACAGTAGCAGATTCAGTCCAAACACAATGAGAGCTAACCTCGCACCCTTCCCCATTTCCCGTCCCTCTAGCCTGACTATCCAGCCCCCACCAGCACCACCACCCTCGCTGCCACACAAACACACCACAAACACACATCCCTACATGTACACACATGCACAAACGTGGTGCTCTGCACACAACCAGACAAACTCATAGCATCTCCATGGCGTATGCCCTGTATCCATATTGTCATTCTCATAATTTGATATTGGATGACATACTCACACAGAATGCACGTCCATACACACACACACACCTACACACACATATCTTTTAACATATACACTCATCTACTTCCTTACAGACACACACACACACACACACACACACACACACACTGTGACACAATGCAAAGAAAATACAATGACTCCATCCTTTTCTTCGGGGCCCGAGTGAAGGCCGCGTTTGAAGCATTATGTCACTTGACACTGGCACTCCCCTGTCCCAGAGCAGAGCTCTGCCTGCGGCTGCACTCTGATCATAATAGGCCACGGAGCAGTCCCACGCACTAACACAGCTATGGAGAGAAAGAGAGCGAGAACAGGGGGGGGGGACTGATGGAAGGGGGAGTTAGAATGGAGGAAGATGAAATAGATAGTAAAGAAAAGACAGAGTATGAAAGTAAGGGAGCGGAGATGATGATAAAGAAATAAAGTATCATTTTCATGTCTGGAAGGTACAGAATGATAGGGGGATAGAAGATATGACAGGGTTGATTGTTAATGACCAAGAAATATGCTGACGTAAGGGCTCTTTTAAACCAAGTGAAAGAGTGTGGCCATAATCACCATGGGATCTATCATTGTGATGCTGGACTCGGTGAGACCACTAATGAAGTCAAAGTGCAAATTCAGATGCAAAGAGAAATCAGTAATGACAGCAACAGCCAATGAAGACTGAACTTGAGCTGTGATGTTGTTACAGTAAGATGCATTAAGTTATTGATGTATTGCTAATCATTCGCTCTCTCTCGCTCTCTCTCTCTCTCTCTCTCTCCTTATAGTTGATAATACTGGAGGATTACGCTGACCCATTCGATGCTGAGAGAACGAAGGAACAGAGAGACGCTGAGAGAGAGGGAGAGAACGATGGCTACATGGAGCCCTACGACGCCCAGCTCATTATTACAGGTTACCTCCTTTTCTCCTGTCTATCAATCTCATGGCTGGCGGAACGGATCAATAACACTTTGACTGATTGATAGACTGATGGATGTGGATTCTTGAAGAGCATGCACATAGCTTTTGGATAGACGTGTGGTGAAAAGAAAAAGTGTTTTGTTTTGTTCGGACGCTGGCTCATTAGCTGAAAAACAACCAACCCCAGCCAATCTCTGGCCTCCCCTCGCTGCCTACCTCACTGGTGGTTGCTATGGTGACAGTGTTGTGCTGGGACAATGGGTGCAGTTTCCTCTTTGCACTTCCTGTTTCCTGCCTCTGTTTCCTGTTCCCATTCTCTGGACAGGAAATCACCCCGATCCCTAGCACCCCCCTCTTGCCAACCCCCCGACTCCAGTTGTCCTCACCGTGTATGAGCGCCCACCCTGTTCCCCTCTTCCTCTCCCAATCACTTCCCCGAAATCAGGAAGTGGCCCTGTCGGCCAGCCAATGGCAGGCCGCGCTCGCCTTTCCCCCTTGGTGCTGCCATTGTTTTCGCACACAATAGGCCAGACACAAAGTGTCAGTCCGGCGAGGCCAGGAGTTTATGCTGGGAGACAGACCGTCAGGCTGGCCCCAGACTCGGCCCCGGAGGAACACACGCTTGCGTGCCTGGGAGCCGCTGCCTGCGCCAAGTGGGGGACACACTCACGAGTGTCCATTCTCTTTTTACCTGGTGTGTGCTTACAGCTCGGGGTGGCAAAGTTGTCACTTGTCCTTGTTGTGGGCCATAAATATGAAATATGAGCCATGTTCGCACCCCAAATCCAAGCCAAGGAAGTGCGAAATGAGAGTTTGAACTTAAAATGTACATTATTCTGGTCAGCACAAGTGAACATTATTGTCAGCCCAAATCCATTTAGTGTGCACTAAAAGACATATATGTATTTATAGCTATTGCAATAAATCTAATGTGGTTGTGTTATGGGATGTGGTTCTGCAGAAGTCAGCATTGCTGCTTAGAATATGGCCGACTTAGATGCGATTTACAACCATGCCAAGATATGTCGCTTTGGATAAAAGCAGCTATCACATTTTACGTTATGGGACCTGTCCGTTCCAGTGTGTGTCTTCCCACTTTATTATAAATGTCTGTATTTATATGGGCTTTTCCATGGCAATTGATGTAGGTGTGTGCGTGTGTGTGTGTGTGTGTGTGTAGAAATCCGCCGGCGAGGCTCACGGGACCTGCTGAAGGTGTGTGTGGTGCTGAAGGGCGAGGAGGAGGGCGGCACGCCCCAGATCTACGACGTGCCCTACGAGGAGGTGCTGGAGGGCATCCCTCTGACCCGGCCCGAGTGCGACCCGCGGCCCCAAGCCGAGTACGAGCTCCCCTGGGAGTGGAGGAAAGAGCAGATTGTCAGAGCCCTGTCAGGTACACAACAGACACAGCACAGCAATTCCAATTCAATTCAATTCAATTCAAATCAAATCACTTTATTCATCCCCAGGGGGGAGTTATATCACTTCTAATCATCAGCAGTTGAATGCAATTACTAAAATTTCCACCCTCTTGGAATGATAGAGCAATGCTGCAGTTATTATGTGTGAAACAGTGTGAAAAAGTTAGCGGATTATGGCTGATTTTGAGGATCCTTTCAGCCAAGTCATCTATCCAGTTTTCAGTGTTTCAGTTTTCAGCGCATGCCCTAGTGAAATGACTCATCAGCACATTATGTGGGCTGACTTCATAAACTTTAAAGATCAAGCTTTGAAAAACATTGTATTTACTGCACACATAAAAAAAATCTAGTGTCTAGGAAACTCAGTGTTTTATGTATGAATCGCTCAAGGTTTTAGTTAGATAAATTAATTAAATATTTAATTTCGATAATTTCTTACATTTATCAAACAGAGGTGACCTTGACAGTTTACGAAAGTGTTTCCGCATAACAAGTGGAGTTTTCCTGTCTCCTATTTGTCATGACATTCTAATTACATAACACAAGCCACCTATAGTAGCCTACTTCTCTCTTCTTCCACTACAGGAATATGTCCCTCACACAGCTTTATCATATCATTAAATGCCTTTTATAAAAAATATTTTGTTTGTTAGTCGTATCTCATTTATGATATTTACATCAAATGTTATGACTGTATTGTGGTTTTAGCCACTCTGATATTCCATAACAAAATCAATAAACCGTACCGTACATCAGTGTTCAGTGTATGATCTTTGTGATGAATGTTACAACATATTACTTCCTCAGTGCCCTCTGTATGTCCAATGCTATTTCATAGTTATGACGTCAGTGTGCTTGGCTGCCTCCCCACAGCCCAGTTTGATGGAGTGGAGCGGGTGACCAGCAGTAAAGAGGACACGGTGCTCTCCCCGCGCCAGCAGAGACAGAAGAGCTGGACCCCCAAAACGCTGCGTCCTTCTCCCCCGTCCCCCACGCTCACCCCCACCACCCCTGCCACCCCAACTGACAGTGACGCAAAGCCTGTGGACCCCACTGTACCACTGGAGAAGCAAAGGTGTGTGTGTGTGTGTGTGTGTGTGTGTATGTCTGTGTGGTGTGGTGTGTGTGGTGTGGTGTGTGTGTGTGTGTGTGTGTGTGTGTGTGTGTGTGTGTGTGTGTGTATTTCATGAATTTGAGTGTGTCTTTCAACAACTGACAGCATCAGCAAAATTCTTTACAGTTATTCTGACATCATCTCCAGAACTATCCACAGCCATTTCATGACAGTTGAACTTTAACCTCAATTTCTTTCACTTTACACTTTTCTCTCTCACTCTCGACCCCTTTCTCATCCTTTGCCTCCCTCCCTCCCTTCACTCATCATTAAATACACTGTGCATTCTCTCTCCTTTCACTCATTCCTGGTTTCTCTTGGTTTTCCTACTTTTTTCCTTACTTATCTCTCTCTCCCTCTCTCCCTCTTTCCCTCCATCTCTCTGTAACTCCCTCTATCTCCCTCACTGTCTCTCTTTCTCCCTCTCTCTCTTGCCCTCTCTCTCTGTCCTGTCCTCTCATCTCTCTCTCTGTCTCTCTCCCTCCATCTCTCCCTCCCTTGTTCTCTCTCTCTCTCTCTGTCCCTCTTTCTCTCCATGTCTGTAGCTGGTACCACGGCTCAGTGAGTCGGCAGGAGGCAGAGGCTCAGCTGCAGAACTGTAAGGAGGCCAGCTTCCTGGTGCGCGACAGCGAATCATCAACCAGCAAATACTCCATCGCCTTAAAGTGAGTGAGTGTGAGTGTGTGTGTGTGTGTGTGTGTGTGTGTGTGTGTGTGTGTGTTTGTATCTGCGTGAGTGTGTAAGGCGTGGGGGGTGTAAGTGTGTGTGTTTGTGTTTGTGTGCGTGTGTGTATGTGTGTGTGTGTGTGTGTATGTGTGTGTATGTGTGTGTGTGTGTGTGTGTCTGTGTGTGTGTGTGTGTGTGTTGTAATGTACTGCGGCAATGGTAGAAAGCATAGCTCTGGGGCAATTGTTGTGCCCTGTGGACCAGAAGTACTGCACTGAATTTCAATGATCTGAGCTGTTCCTGTCAGATAGCAGCTAAGGACTAGGAATGTGGTTAGCCACTGTCTGTGTAGTAAGAGGAGGGATGTTCTTTATGTCACAAATCACAATCAAAGTGAGCTATTAAAAGAAAACAGAAGAAAAAAACAAGACATTTAATGTGTTGATATTGGTGCTATTGACTATATATTGGTCTATTGACAAACAATAGATCATAGTGTCTATGTCTGAGTGTGTGTGTTTGTGTATGTTGTGTGTTTTTATATGTTAGCCATAAGTGTGTTTTTATATGTAAGTCATAAGTCTCTCTTTCTCTCTCTCTCTCTCTCTCTCTCTCTCACACACACACACACACACACACACTTACACTTACACTTACACACACACACGTCCCATCTGCAGAACCAGTCAGGGCTGCGTCCACATCATCGTGGCCCAGACCAAGGAGAGCGGCTACACGCTGGACCAGAGCAGCTGTGTGTTCCCCAGCATCCCGGAGGTGGTGCACCACTACTGCGCCCAGCGCCTGCCCTTCACCGGGGCCGAGCACATGACCCTGCTGCACCCCGTGCCCCGCACGCATTAGTGACCCCCCCCCCCCCCATCATTAGTGACCCCCCCCCCCCCCCCCCCCCCCCACCATCACGTGATGACCTGACCTGACCTGTCGGACACGTCCAGTGAAAGTTTAAACTTTGATAGAGCCCATTGAAAAGCCCATTCCCTGCACACACACACACTAGCCCTAAAACAAACATACTTCCTCTACACGTACATCTTTACACAGACACTCACAATCAAACATGAACCACACAAACCAACACACACACACACACACACACACACACACACACACACACACACACACACAAAGTCACACACACAGTCATATTACTCTCTCTCTCTCTCTCTCCCCCCCACACACACACAGAGAGAGAGAGAGACACTAAGCCCAACACAGACAGACATTGGCCTTATTATTATGTTATTATTGACTACCCAAATGTAATTCCATCTACAAACTGGCCTCAGCCAGCTATGCCATCCCCACTGAAATAGAGAACAAGAGCTGCCTCAGTCATCATCCAGAGCCCTCACCCACCCTTGCCCTGCCACACACTGAAGAGCCTACATGAATGACCTCAATGACATGACCGTATCTCATGTCATTCACACATACGATGAGCCCAGAGCATAACACATGCACACACATAAACCATAATGTGGCCGGATATCAGTTAGCACTCCAGACCCACTTTCACCCAAAAAGACACCTTTATCTAAAGCGACTTAACTTTGGCCCAAGTAAAGACCTGACCCCCCCACACATACACACACATACATCTAACCTGAAAACTGAATTCTTAGCCTGTCTTTTGTAATTCTGACCTTTATAGAACACTTGAAACACCCATGGTTTACTCTCTCCCCATCCTTAAATTACCATTATAAAATGTATTAAATTCAAATATTCTGAAAGGGGTGTGAAAAAACTCTGAATATGTTGTACTTTAAAATCGAAAAAAAAAAACATGTTTTGTACTTTTTAAAAAAGCACACGCCAAGTGCCATATAGCCTGATAGCTTTGTGTAATGTTAATCTTATGTTGTGATGTTGTTTTGTGGAAGAGGTAGTATTCATTGGTGACATTTGGTGTTCTGTATTCTGGGAAACAGGAGTGCCGTCGCGTCATCGGTTCATTCCGAGCAGTGTGACCGATATTATAACCCGCTTGAGGGTAGAGACTCCACCACGCAGCCTAGTGGCCATACCCCAGCACTGCACTGGCCCACCGTTTCCAATTCCACAGTGCTGCTTTCCAATTCACCGCATTAAGGCCGTGTTATCGCTCGGTGGCAACAGGCACGGCGCGCGACTTAACACGCTTCAAATAAAGGACATATTTTTAGTAAACAAAAGCAAGCCTTTTGTGAAACGATTTTTTTTGTCCTTCTCGTGCTTGTTTCACTGTGTGTTATATTGTTCAGTGTTTATATTGTCTGCATTATTTCTCCCCCATTCATTCATTTTCTTGTGTTTGCACTTGACAGATGTTTAGCCAACCAAGATTAGCTTGTTAGATCGGATCAATAGATCAAAGTGAAGCGCTCCAATCAAATACAATTAATTATAGCCGTTGATTGAGCGCCTATGTTCACGGCAAAGATTTGATTGATTTTTGGTGGAGGGTTTTTAGTCCCCCATATCACGTGTGGTTGGTTCTATTCGTTTTCAAGCTTATGGACCGTTTAACCCTTCCTGTCTCTGTGCGGGACTAGATTTATATATTTGGTCTTAGCCTAAACTATAACGAATTAAGGCTTAGCCTACATCTATCAACAAATAGCCTAGAGTAGCCTAAACACGCATCCACCTATGAGAGAGGGCTGTGAGAGTGTGAAAAGAGTCAGTAATCCAGGCATGAAATCAATTCAACAAACGCAGGACGCATCACGTAGGACTACTGTAGCCTAGGCTATACACAAAATATGCCTACACTTAAAGTAGCCTTCCTTAGTGACAGGCGCGCACATGTCAATTATAGGTAGCCTACAACATTCATTGGAAAATTACCATTGGCTCATCTTGATGTGTCTATGGCATGCATACATTTGCGTACCGCGTCTCATACAGCAATGTATAATGTCAGTGCCCTTCTGCGCATGTGTTTATTTGTAGCCTATGTGTGTGTCGGACTTTTTCTGCTAGATAAGGGATTACCAGGTTGCCATGGTGATTAGTGAGAGCGATGTTGAGCCATCTCTTTAGGGAGAGACAGCGCGTGAGAAGGAGGGAGAAAGAGGGAAATAGAAAGAGAAGGCTGCAGAAAAAGTGTGACAGTTCTAACCATAAACGTTTGGACAGATGAGAATTTAAAGCGATTTGATTTCTGAATGAAGGACTCTTCAATGAAGGAGAGAGAGAGAGAAACACACCAAGGTTTCCAAAAATACCTATTTTTGCTTGCAGACCTGCAGAAGTCACTTTCCAAGTAAAAACAACATTACACAACAAACCCTTGCAAACCCTCTCTCTTTCTCTTCCTCTCTCTCCCTCTCATTTGTCAGAAAACCTGTATTTAGCGTCTTTCTGGGTCAAAATGGGCCAGAGGCTGAGGTGGTTCCAGCCTTCACAGATTTTAGTGTGTGTATTTGTGTGTATGTGTGTGTGTGTGTGTGTGTGTGTGTGTGTGTGTGTCTGTGTGCGTGTGCGTGCATGCCTGTGTTTGTGTGTGTGGCTGCATGTGTGTGTGAGTGTCTGAATGTGTGTGTGTGTGTGTGCACGTGCCCGCGCGTGTGTGAAAGAGAAAGCCTTGACTAACTCCTGCCTATTACACCCATCTGCTTGTCTCCTCCAATCCATCAATCTCCCTGTTAAACATCCTGTCCCCATCACTCTATCCGTGCATTGCGTCAATCTGTCTGGCCCTCCGGACATCAGCCGCTGTTTCCTCCTTCGCAAACACCCCCACGAGCTGACAGTGAGCCCGCCGCCGACGCCGCTGATGTCTCCCTTTGAGTTAATGCCCACCCTCCCACCCAGCAGAGTGCGGTACACCCATACGGCAGCCTGCCGGCCACAGGGTGATACGAGGGGCGGCTGTCACTCAGAGACACTACACAGAGTGTCAATAACTCAGCCCGGTGTGCTGCAGTGGAACCCCCCCCCCCCCCCGACCACCCCCCACACCCCTGACTGCAGCCACACAGACAGTCAGTGTGTCAGCCACAGAGAGGGATAGATAATACCGGAGGAGAGAGAGAGAGAGAGAGAGAGAGAGAGAGAGAGAGAGGAGGGAGGGAGGGAGGGAGGAAAGAGAGTGAAGGAGAAGAGAGAGGGGCTGACACAGAGAGGAAGAGGATGAGTGTTTGTGTGTGTGTGTGTGTGTGTCTGTGAGGAGGGGGGAGGCACTTGGGGGGCTCCCATTCTCTAAATAATTCAGAGAGAGACTCCAAGCACTCAGAGCGCATAAGCACCACTGTCAGGTCAACTCATTCAGCACAAAGAGAGAGAGAAAGAGAGGGAGAGGGACGAGGAGAGAGAGAGAGAGAGAAGAGGGAGGAGGAAGAGAGCGAGAGAAGAGAGGAGAGAGGGAGGGAGGGAGGAATTTGGAAATAGAGAAGGAGACAAACGCTGGGACAGGGGACGGCAGTTAAGATGAAAACAGGAAGAGATAAATGATGGTAGACAGTGGGAATGACTGAAAGGACGCTGCAGCTAAAGTCATCAGAGGACATAATAAGGCAAGGCAAGGTTATTTATATACAGTAGCACCACTCATCATCCACAGCGGCAAGGCAAAGAGTTTCACAGATGAGCAGATAAATCAACACTGAGAAATGGCAAAGTTATTCAAATAATTGAAGGTAAAACTGAAATAAAATATTACAGGAACAAATAAAAGATTAAAGAGGAGCTTACAAAGCATGAAATGGTGAAAAAAAGGGTAAATCAACAGTGTTTCATCAGTTGACAGAAACAGAACAATTGGGTGTCAATTCCAGTCAATTGTCCAGATTTTATACTATTAGCCGATGTTGAGAATAGATAAGATAAGAATAGATTATATACAGAAATAGGAGTGAATAAGAGAGAGAGGTAGTCAGAGGGAGAGAGAGAAGAGAGGTAGAGAGAGGGAGGGAGACAAGTCATTTTGTCTCTTTCCTGCGTCACTCTACTGTCCTCTTCTTTCAGCCGCCCCTGCTCACCACTGCTTGGCTGTATCCTCAATCTCCCCCTCACGTCCTTCAACATCATCCACTCTTCCTCTACCTAATCTATATCTCTCTCTCTAAATTCCCATTCCATTGTGTCGTTGTCTGTATACTTTAAAAAATGCACTTGATTTTTCACACCTCTCTTTTTTCCCTCAGAATCTGTGTTGCGTTCCGCCGTCACCACTCCTGGGTTCTCCTTTTCATATTCCCTGTCTTGCTCTTGTGTACCTCAGTCACGACTCCTGATAGGACACGACGGCCCAGACTGCAGTATGTGTGTATGTGTGTGTTTGTGTGTGTGTGTGTGTGTGTGTGTGTGTGTGTGTGTGTGTGTGTGTGTGTGTGTGTGTGTGTGTGTGTGTGTGTTAGTGTGTACACATGTGTTGCATCCGTGTGTGTATCTGTGTAAGACACTCTGTGTGTGTGTGTGTGTGTGTGTGTGTGTGTGTGTGTGTGTGTGTGTGTGTGTGTGTGTGTGTGTGTGTGTGAAGTATTCCCTCCTCTCAGCTCAAACAGGATTCCTCAAAGCCCTCTGCAGTCTGTCAAACCAACCCCCCCCCCCCCCCCCCCCCCCACACACACACACACACATCGTTCCCCCTACTGTTGCTCTTGTCTTCACACACTTCTGCAGGGGCACTTTACGTAAGAGTGCCTCATGACGAAACGCGCCAGCGAGCGAGGGGAGATCTCCTGTTTCCTCTCCTCCCACATCCAATGTATCCATCCATCCATCCATCCATCCCTCCATCCATCCATCCGTCTAATGATGCTGCTGCCATCCATCTCGAGCCCGCTCTGCCTCTTTCGTCGGGTCTGTTTCACTCTCTCCCTCCATATGTCCCCTCCCCCTCCGCTGTCAGCTGCCAGTGACATTAAAGAGGTAGCGTAGAGGTCACCTATATGCAAACCCCCAGAGTGGACACAGAAATAGACACTTCCAGCCGCAAGGTGAGAGAGAGAGAGAGTTGGAGAGAGGGATAGGGAGAGTGAGAGAAAGAGAGACGTGT
>NC_084999.1:23007212-23014712 GCF_963854185.1 Sardina pilchardus
CCGCCCACTACAACAAATTGATCCGCCCAGCCACCAATGGCTCTGAGCTGGTGACGGTGCAGTTCATGTTGTCATTGGCCCAGCTCATCAGTGTGGTGAGTCACACCTTCACCATCACACTGCAGACATTCTGCAATTCAGCAATCAGGCTTCGGGCATCTATCCATCTATCTATCTATCTATCTATCTATCTATCTATTCATCTATCTACTGTATCTACCTATCTATCTATCTATCTATCTATCTACTGTATCTACCTATCTATCTACTGTATCTATCTATCTATCTATCTATCTATCTATCTTTATGGTGGTATATGGTATGTGTGTATATGGCAGTATGTGACAAGTCTACACCAAAATACCTAAGGCCCGTATAACTTTCACTATTCCTGCAGTTGCGAGGCCTTTTAGGGTTGAATCGCCAATTGCCTGCCTGTGCCACTGTACCGATCCATAGTCATTTGCTCTGTACGTGTCTGTCATGATTTAGTGTGTTGTGTCTCTCTTTCTCGCCCTCTCTGTTCACTCCATCTCCTCCTGTATCTATTGATCCATCTGCCTATCTGTCTTCTCATACATTGTCTCTGTTTTCCCTCGTGTTTGTGGCAAGTGTATGTCATTTCCTGTGTGCTGTGAACATACTATGTCTTTGCTATGCTAAGTGTCTGTGTGATGTGCAAGTTGAGTTAGGTGTGTCTCCCCAAGTCGACACATCATGAGTGGAATGTAACAAGACACATTTGATTGTGCTCAATCTCTAAAAGGAAATTGAGGCAAGAGGTGAGCGGGTTTAAAAACTCTCTGATGTTGTGTGTGTGTGTTTGTGTGTGTGTGTGTGCGCGCGCGTGCGCGCGTGTGTGTGTGTGTGTCTTCACAGCATGAGAGGGAGCAGATTATGACCACCAACGTCTGGCTTACTCAGGTGAATCTGCAAACACACACACACACACACACACACACACACACACACACACACACACAGATAAGACAAATGTATGGGACGCAACACATACACACATTCCCCCTACTCCTTGGCCAGGTTAACCCATAATGAAATAGGTCATACTCATTATAACAAGAGAAGCACATATGTGTGCACACATGGTGGCTGAAGCACACACACATGGACTCACTCACTCACACACACACACACACACACACACACACACACACACACACACACACACACACACACACACACACACACACACACACACACACACTGCATTATACCAAGGCCACTGCATTTACAAAGAGTCATGCATACATGGAATTCATTTGTTTACAAATGTGCATGAAGATAAAAGAGTATTTGTCAGTGTGTGTGTGTGTGCCTGCATGCTTGAGGGCAGTTGATAGTGGTGTGAATCAGTGGATGTGTGGTCCCTCAAACATCTGCGTAGGTTCAATGAAGGATAACTGCTGTTGTTTCAACATGAATACCTCTCGTGTCGTGGGAAGCCTTTGTAAGGCATTAGCATCGCTCACGGCCACAGAATCACCAGCTAAATGAGGCAATTATGAGTGTGTATGGATGGAGTCCCCATATTTTTCATTTGTCATTTTGACACTTTCATTGTTTTTTATTTGTCTCAATAACACCTGTGCTCTGTGGTAAAGATGGGGGTTCCACTGGTGGTGTTATAAAGAACCGTATAAATCCTTTGCTATTGTTGGGAGCAACATACCTTTCACCTTACGGTTACACTGCAAGTATGGAACACTCCAGTGTCCGCATATTTCCAGATGCCGTTTTTCTCCTCCTTTCTCCTCACTTCTCTCCATTCTTTCTCCTCCCCCCCCTTTGACCTGCGATTGGCTGGTGGCTGTGCATGAACGCGTTATGGTTGGCCGGTGTGCTCAGGAGTGGCAGGACTACCGGCTGACGTGGGTCCCGGAGGAGTTTGATGGGATGCTGAAGGTCAGGCTGCCCTCCAAACACATCTGGCTGCCGGACATCGTCCTCTATAACAAGTGAGTGCTGCCGGAGAGCGATGGGGGGGGGGGGGGGTGAGAGTGGGGTGGGGGGGGCGAGTTAAGAAGAGTGAAGGAAGTGAAGGACAAGGGTGTGAGTGAGTGTGACCATGATGAAATACATGCAACACTAAGAGGCACTATTTCTTTTCAGAGAGTTTTTGTGTGTATATGACATCAGCAACATGCTATGACATTATATATCATGGTGGCAGTATATGTATTTAGAATGTAGATTTAGCCACAATGTAGACATAAAGACATGCTTGTTACAGTATTTCGCCAAGTCTGTGACAGCAAATCTACTTCTATTAAAATATTAAAATTCTAGACTATTAAAATACACCTTAAATGTGTTTTTATTTTCTCTCTGCTGCACCATTACCCCTTCCACAGTACATCAGAGAAGATATTAAAGACTTTCTAATGAGACACGGCACTCAAAAACATCCTCCGTAGGGTTAGTTCGGAACTGTTCGGAGTTGTTTGCACTTGATCCGTCCCTTCCGCAGCCAAAAGTCAACCTGTGAATACACACATGTGGTGTGTTGTTAGACCTTGTGGGAAGCCTTGCACACGTGCAGTTCTGCCCAAAACAGATGCCCGATAAGTGCACGATAAGTGCCCGAAGTGCGTTGCAATATGGCTGCCGAATGGAGGGACTTGCCTAGAAGTACTCTGATGTTACTGTGGCCTAATCTAACCTTAGAGCACACCTCGCTGTGGCCTAATCTACTAATCTAACCTCAGAGCACACCTCACTGTGCCCTAATCTAACCTCAGAGCACACCTCACTGTGCCCTAATCTACTAATCTAACCTCAGAGCACACCTCGCTGTGGCCTAATCTACTAATCTAACCTCAGAGCACACCTCGCTGTGGCCTAATCTACTAATCTAACCTCAGAGCACACCTCACTGTGCCCTAATCTACTAATCTAACTTCAGAGCACACCTCACTGTGGCCTAATAATCTACTAACTTCAGAGCACACTTCACTGTGCCCTAATCTACTAATCTAACCTCAGAGCACATCTCGCTGTGCCCTAATCTAACCTCAGAGCACCCCCCCCCCCCCCCCCACACACACACACACACACTCTGTTCCCTTTATCTAACCCCAAAGTACACCTCACTGTGCAATGTTAGAAGCCTGGCAGAGGCCATACCAGTCTTTTAAAGGCTTTATCCCCACCCCAGCATCTTTTTTATTTTACGTGTGCCACATGTAACTTCTTTCCCTCTAATTTCCCAGCCCACTCTCAGAGCCTGTCCTGTCCAGGCGCTAAATCCGCTTTAATCTCTAGAAGGAGGAGCCCTTCTCATCTGCATGTGAGGGTAGCCGAGTCGACTGCTTCTTTTTCCAGCTATTAGTTCCCAACGCCATCCAGGAACGTCACGGCAGCACGAGGACACTCTCTGTCCTTCCGCTTAAGAGTGTACCGTCACACCGGTGTGTTTGGAATGTTGGAAAATTAACATTCTAAAGAATATCTGGGTTCATTGAATTCTACATAGAATTTTAGAACGTTGAATTGTTGCGGAATGGAATCTTGTGTTAGAATATTCAAAACCCACCCTTTTAAAGGTTAACTTCACACAGCTCTGCGCTGTAGGCGGCCGCGCTCTCACAACATGGCCTGACTGAGGCGACAAAAGGGGAGTTTAACTGACCGCCTGATGTGAAGTCATGAGTGTGACCTCCATCATGTTCCTTGAGAGAGGGAGAGAGATAGATAGATAGAGAGAGAGAGAGATAGAGAGAGAAAGAGAGAGAGAGAGAGAGAGAGAGAGAGAGAGAGAGAGAGAGAGAGAGAGAGAGAGAGGTGTTCTGGTCTCTGGGTCTCTGTTATGAGTAAAAAAAAACACACTTTCTTTGCATGATCACTTTCATCTTGATTTGCGTCTGTCTACCTTGTGCCATGAGCTTCAGCAGGGCTCTCGTCTCTCCCCCACCTTATCTCTCCTTCACTTCTGGTACTTGAGTTACTGTGACACAGCGGTCAGATCTTACCATCATTAATTTGTACTTGATATCTGTGTGTGTGTCTGTGTCTCCCAGGTGTGTGTGTGTGTGTGTGTGTGCGTGTATGTAAGAGTGTGAAGGTATATAGAGTGTTTCAGCTGGCTGCTGTGGCCCTGTGGTTGCACTATGATGCTGGCAGAATGCATATCACTTTCTCCTGATGTCCTTATCGTCTGCTCTCTCTCTCTCTCCCTTTCTTTCTCTCTTTCTTTCTTTCTTTCTTTTTCTCTCTCATACTCAGTTTCTCACAATTTTTCTGTCTGTTTCTTTCTTTGTCTGTTATTTTTCCACCTCTTTTACTCTCTCACTTTTCATGTTTCTTTTCCTTTCTCTCTTGCCTCTCTCTCTCTCTCTCTCTCTCTCTCTCTCTCTCTCTCTCTTAGTCTCAGTCTACATCTCTCTCTCTCATGTTACCGAACAGATGGGTCAGGTTCTGCGTCTGTGAGTGACGTGTCATGGATGCCGGCGTGTGTCGTCTTACTGTAGCTGACGCGCGTGTGTGTCGTCTTACCGACCTGGCCTTACCTGCCCGTAACAAAAGTGTCCATCTTCCTCTCGATTTGTATCCATTCATCTTCCATCCCGTCCTGATCCCAATCTATCTCTCTCCATCTCTTCCGCAGCGATGCGCTCAGGATAAGCCTAATTACAAATCTCTACTTATGTGTGTATGTGTGTGTTTTTGTGTGTGTGTGTGTTCTTGTTCAGTGATTTCACAGTCTGACCACAGAGGTCTGGGAACTATGTGGAGTTTATGTCTCGGGAAACTGTACACCAAGCCCGCCTGAAATTCTATCCTATACTGTTTCGTCTCATTCGTTTTTAATTTTGATCTCTCCTCGCACATCGGAATTAAATTCGTGCCGTGACTTTTAGCCTCAGGCCCGCAAAACAAGCTAACATCCAACCGGCGAAAAGGCAGTGAATGAAACATTAGCATAGCACACAGCCCCAGGCTTGACTTCAATGTGCCAATGGATTCAATAACTGTTTCTTCTCTCCCTCATTTGCTCCTTACATCAATCTTCTCTTCTCCTCTTTCTTTCTTTTTTCATTCTCTTGTATCATCCCTCTTTCTTTCTTTCTTTCTTTCTTTCTTTCTGTCTTTCTTTCTTTCTTTCTTTCCCTCCTTCCTTTCATGGTTCTCAGTGCGGATGGTATGTATGAAGTGTCCTTCTACTCCAACGCGGTGGTCTCGTACGACGGCAGCGTCTTCTGGCTCCCGCCGGCCATCTACAAGAGCGCCTGCAAGATCGAGGTCAAGCACTTCCCCTTCGACCAGCAGAACTGCACGCTGACCTTCCGCTCGTGGACGTACGACCGCTCCGAGGTGGACCTGGTGCTGCGCACCGACGTGGCCAGCATGGACGACTTCACGCCCAGCGGCGAGTGGGACATCATCGCGCTGCCCGGCCGGCGCAACGAGAACCCGCTGGACGCCAACTACGTGGACATCACGTACGACTTCATCATCCGCCGCAAGCCGCTCTTCTACACCATCAACCTCATCATCCCCTGCGTCCTCATCACCTCGCTGGCCATCCTGGTCTTCTACCTGCCCTCCGACTGCGGCGAGAAGATGACCCTGTGCATCTCGGTGCTCCTCGCCCTCACCGTCTTCCTCCTCCTGATCTCCAAGATCGTGCCGCCCACCTCGCTGGACGTGCCGCTGGTGGGCAAGTACCTGATGTTCACCATGGTGCTGGTGACCTTCTCCATCGTCACCAGCGTCTGCGTTCTCAACGTGCACCACCGCTCGCCCACCACGCACACCATGCCGCCGTGGGTCAAGCTGGTGTTCCTGGACAAGCTGCCCGCGCTCCTCTTCATGCGCCAGCCGCGCAACAGCAGCGAGCGCCAGAAGCTGCGCCACCGCCGCCACGCCCACGAGCGCCGGCAGGCCGGGTCGGTGGTAGGTGGGGGGGGCGCGGGCGGGCGCGGGGGCCTGGGCATCCTGGCGGGGCTGGGCCTGGGGACGGGCGGGATGGGCGGAGACGGGGCAGCGGAAGGTGGAGGAGGCACCGTCACCATGGCGACGGGTGGGTCGGCGGCCGCGACGACACCAGGAGGAGGAGGAGGAGGGGGAGGCTTCGGGAAGGAGGGCAACAACAGCGAGGCGTGCACCTGCTACGTCAACCACGCCTCCGTCAAGCAGTTCGGGGGCGAAGCGGGCGCAGGGGGCCTCGGGGAGTCGCCCGACGGGGCGAACGGACTGAGGGAGGGGGCGGCCTCCCGCGAGGGAGGTGTCGCAGGAGCAGGAGGAGCAGGAGGAGGAGGTGGTGGAGGTGGAGGTGGTGGAGGAGGTGCTGTCCCGCTGCAGACGTCGGCTCTCACGCGGGGCAAGCAGCCTCCGCCGCCGCCGGCGCTCACCCAGGCGCTGCTGGGACAGGCCTGCCCGGGGCTGGACGAGGCGGTGGACGGCGTGCGCTTCATCGCCAACCACATGAAGAGCGAGGACGACGACCGCAGTGTGAGTCATCGCCCGCCGAAACCGCCTCCCACAGACACACGCACACACACACACAAGCGCGCGCACACACACACACACACACACACACACACACACACACACACACACTCTTCTTTCACACAAACATACACACACATACTCACACACACACACACACACACCCTCACACACACACTCTCTCTTTCTTTCACACACACATACACATGTCATATCACCTCAGGTCAGAGCACTGAGGTGCCACAACCATATCCATTTGCGTTTGTTTCAGCTTACACTTGCATTCTTTCACACAGTTTCGGCTGATTCTTTCACCACTGATTACGATTACACAGTGAAACATCATGCAAATGCTCAAACAATGTCTGGAACGAACGCATACAGCCACTAGCCCTCACCTGCACATTTACTGTAACAACATCATGAGGAGCTCAGAATGTAACTGCTGACAATTAATCACATAGACTTGTTCATATTCCATTGATAGCCTACTGGAAATATACTACTTTTTGTTTACATAGATTAGCTAGTCTGGCTATCACCATACTAGGCTTTTAAGATTGAACATTAGCTCTATTGGCATCGTTCAAATCTCTGTACGCTTGGATAATACGGTGCATCTTTTGGATAAGCTAGTTTGTGATTTGAGCCAAAGGTTCTGGCAGGGAACAGAGGAGATAGATGTGTGGACCTGCCGGCGAAACCCAAGTTCGCCGGCAGGTCAGGCAGGGTTCACCCAGCCTACATATGTTACATTCAGTAGCTAATCTTAGAATATTTCAGTCAGATTACTTGAATTATTGAAAGTGCTTTAGATTCATTCAAATATTGTGTGACGCATAACAAATCTCGATGTTAATACACTTGTTTCATATCAGTATGACCATTAACATCTCCATTTTCATCACCCAAAGTAAATGCTAAGCTAAGGCTGAGAGGGGATTTGAGCAGAGCCTTGCCCTGTCCGTTTCTGCCTCCTGTGGCCTTGACTAGCCTATGTGAAATGAGATGCCCTCCCTCCGCTCTCAGCTT
>NC_084999.1:23019712-23022212 GCF_963854185.1 Sardina pilchardus
CTCGGAGCCAAAATGGCTGCCATGCGGGGAGCCACAGCATGAGGCTGTGTTACCTCACAGGCAGATCCCACAGAAGCAGCCCTGCCCGGGCCTCCCCTCGCCTCTGGTTTCCTTGCTTCTTTTATTTATAGGTTTCCCTTTCTTCTCTTTTCTTTCTCTGTTCTTCCTCTGTTCGCCCTTTTCCTAACCTCTTGTCCTCCCCATCTTGCTGTTGGCTCTCCTACAATCTCCTTCTCCTCTTCTCTTGTACTCCTCTCCCTGCTCTCTGGACCTTTCTGCATTCCATTTGCTTTTCCCCCCTCTTAGAAGCGGCGACAGAGTGTGTGTTAATCTCATGGCATAAAGAGACACACACAGACACATACTGTACACACACACACACACACACACACACACACACACACACACACACACACAAACGCACACACACACACACACACACACACACACACACACACACACACACACACACACACACACACACACACAAACGCACACACACACACACACACACACACACACACACACACACACACACACACACACAGACACACACAGACACACACACAGACACACAAACACACACACACACACACACAGTGTTATGTTCTTGTCCATGTAGTGGAGGACCATGGGAGAGAGTGTTGCCATAGCTACAGAGCTGAGAAGCCCATGTGGTTTTGACCGTATTCCCTTCGCCTGTCTCCTTCAGCCCTCCTCCTCATGCTGCGGCCTCACACTTCATCTCGGTCGCTCATAGCCATTCGTTTTTCTCTTGGCTCTCATTTCCAACATTAAAGCTTATTGTGAGGTGAAAACATCTCCGACGTGCGTGATTCTGCTCCCCTGGCGTCAGATGTGACCGTCAGCTGAGTCTGTTGCACTCTTCACCTTCCTGTCCTGTTCACCACTCTCTCTTTCACTCTCTCTCTCTCTCTCTCTCTTGCGCTCTCACTTTCTCTCTGTCTCTCTCTTTCTTTCTCTCTCGCTCTGTTTTTCTCTCTCTCTCTCACCTGTGCCCAGCTTTCCTCCTTTTAACTCATGTCTCTTTTTGATCCTCTTTTGTTAAACTTCGTTCACCTGGATCTTTTTCGATGTCTTCTGTGGTCCCATCCTACTGTACACGTGGTTCTTTTTCCATGGAGGGAAAGTACAAACTGTGAGGCTCTGACTCTAATGTTTTTTCACACCAGATTTTTTTCAGTTATCAAAGAAACGGAAAGAAATGTCTAACTGCTCATAAGGTTCTTTAAAGGTTTACTAATACCTCGCTTGTTATGATGCACAGTGTCCTGCCATGGAAAGATACTAGGTCCTAGCACCCACGCAGGCACTGGCAAAAAGCTTACTATCTTACGGTTGTGAAACAGTGCTTAGATGGCTGCGTAGACGTCGGCCATCTGTGGAGACGGTCTCATGAGTACAGCGCCACAGGGCTCCACTCTCCTCTCAGTTTAGCCGGCGATCACAGAGCAGACTCACACACAGACCACTCCGAGGCTTAATCTGCGCCATGGCAGCTCTCCAGCACGAGGCACCAGTTTGCAGGGAGCGCAAATCGTCCCGTCGGAGTTGCCTGACATCCAGTAGTCAGTGCTGTATGGAATGAAGGAGGTGGAGGGTGAAGACAAATCTTTTTTTGGTTCTTCATCCTAGAGAAGCTTTATGATCATGCATTCCATCCTTCTTTTTTTGTCTTCTGCCTTCTTCTCTCTCTTCTTCTCCTCTCTCTGTCTTTCTCTCTCTAATCTCCTCCGTATTCCTCTCTTTTTACTGTGACTGACATGAGACAATAGAAGGACAGACAGTGCCCCTTTTAACTCTGCCCTCACAACTGCTTAGCCAATCAAATAAAGAGTAGAGATTATCAATATCAACTGCTGTTTCTTTGTGAGTGAGTGTTTTTGTGTGAACCATGTTGTTTGTCATGTTTAATATCCTTGATCAGGGATGAGCACCTTTTAGGAACTTCAAGGCAGGGGTACCTACATATGACAGATGCCGTTTTGCCTCTCTTGAAATTAACATTGGCCGCGGTGGGGGCGTCATAGGCATACAACAGAACAGATGAATAGCCTTAAGCATTTCCATTATGACAATGTTCCACTTCAACAAACATTTCATAAGGAGCAATGGGCCCTGGAGTTGGTAAGGGACAGCAACCTCAGCAAGTGTACTGGGGCCTATGGAGTTATGACATTTGTAAGTGAAACAGTGTAACATCGCCATCTAGTGGTAGAATACTTAGAAGCCGCACTATTTCTAACTGATGCGTGTATTCATGGCAGACTCATTCGGACAAACCACTAGACTTCCATAAAATAAACAGCACTCTGCGTTTGCTTGGAACGATCATATTTTATTTTATTGCAGATAAATGGGTTAAATTAACAAACAAATAGGTTACAAAAACGAATGAAAAGAAAGAGAAAATATTCACAATTTCAACAATGACCGTCATTGAAACTTCATTCCCTAAAACAATTCATTCATCTTACAA
>NC_084999.1:23027212-23167212 GCF_963854185.1 Sardina pilchardus
ACATTTTAATACTGTTTCACACCAACTAATGCTATTTTGGCACAACCATTTCACAGGTTAGTGCCCAGACCAGGAAGTTATCTGAATTGCTTTTAAGTCACACTATGTCTTTGGAACTTCTTATGAATGGCAAATTGACATTTAAAGTCAACCTCCATCATGTTCCTCTTCAATGTTCAAAAGTGGTACTGTTTGCTCAACAAATAATGCCTGATTACAGCCTGAGGC
Source organism: Sardina pilchardus (assembly GCF_963854185.1). Taxonomy (NCBI): domain Eukaryota; kingdom Metazoa; phylum Chordata; class Actinopteri; order Clupeiformes; family Clupeidae; genus Sardina; species Sardina pilchardus. Next base: position 23,027,441 of record NC_084999.1, read on the forward strand.
GTGTCAGTAAGTTTGCAAATTAATTGAGCTAATTAATGCCCCTTATGTTACTGTATGTTACAGTACACTACAGTATGTTACTGTATGTTATGTCATGTCATCGTATGCTGTGCTATGTTATGTTACTGTATGTTATGCTATGCTATGCTATGTTTCGTTATGTGTTATGTCAGAGAATGTTTAATAAGGGGAGAACTAGTGTTGTTTTTGGCGGCCTGTTTTGGTTTTAGTTTTAGTCTAGTCTTTGTGTCAAGCTGTCATTTTAGTTTTTATCAGTTTTAGTCACGTTCATACTCTTTTAGTCTAGTCAAGTTTTAGTCGACTAAAAGTATGAGCATTTTAGTCTTATTTTCGTCTAGTTTTAGTTGACGAAAACTAATGACTTTCAGTCTTGGATTTTAGCATCTTTTTATTAATGCAATATTAATTAATTAATGAATATTTTAAGGGGTTGTTCCTCCATAGACTGGGTAAGACTGTTTTTAGTGGCAGGCACTATAGCACCAGCGAACTCTGAAACTATAGGACTGGATGAAATGTGCAGATAACGGTCTCCACTGATAAATATCACACTGGCTAACCTGGAAATGAGGTCCTATGTCCAAAATTCTGAACTACCCCTTTAATAGGAAATTATACATTTTGGTTAATTTTCATGGATTAAAAAATTACAAATATTACAGGTTACATAGGCACTGAACATTGACAGTGGAATCAGGTATGTTACCTGAGTTTGGTCTCCCCCTGTCACCATGAAAGGACTATTTGGAATATTCTGTAGACCTGCTGTTCCTTTTCTGAGAACAATTTAACTTAAGATCAAGTTGTCCTTAGGTTATTGAATGCTGTAAATGTGGATGCTATTTCACCTTTAACTAGGTAGCCTAAGCGTGGTTACACACAGTTGTCATCTTAATGCAGTGTTTTGTAGCCTATAAAACGCATTTCACGTTCATCACTCAGTTTTGGTAGGCTACAGGCCTATGCCTTGAGTGGTCGCTGCCCCTTTAAATGCGTGGGACTTTAAATTACGTGCTGATTTTGTTGATGAACAGCACCGTCTTTGATTCAGTTTTTCTACCGTTTAAATAAACGACACACGCGCACTTGTGTGGTTGGTAAGGAATTGTTTTCAATAGTTTTCTTGCAATTCCCACACAAAGATAGCCTACTAAGCCAAGGTTCCATTAAAAATGTGTCTATGATTAGAACTTCGTTGCTGATCGGTGGAATAATGTTATTATTGTAGGCTATGACAGCGCCAGCATCAGCTGGACAGAAGCTTAGGCTACCGCTACACACTAATCAAATCTGCAGTTGCCTGTTAACATTTTCATCTGAATTAGATCTACATGCGGAGGTGAGATAGGTAGCCTAGTGCAAAGTTGAACTGAGAGAGTTGCCAATCTAACGGACAGAACGTAGCCTATATTTCTTAGCTTCTATTAGCGATAACGATAGGCTATACATCTACCGCTCCTTTGCTACATGATCAAATATGATCAGATGAGTGACAGAAGCACCGGATATGACCAACAGGCCCATGCGAGAAACGCTGGTCCTCTGGTATGATAATCAGACCATGCAACCTGATGCGCGCCTGAAGTGAGACGCAGGAAACAGAAATACTGCAAAATAATAACACGACTAAACGACACAAAAGAATGTTATAACATTCCTGTCCTTCTGGTCTTCGAAAATGAAGAGAGATGTTAGCATGGTTTTTATTTTGTAAACCACATTTAGTCTCGTTTTTATTCGTCAACGATATTGCCTTATAAATTTAATTATAGTCATCGTCACATGGCCAGCATTTATGTTGCGTCTCGTCTCGTTATAGTCACGTGAAAAAAGTTCGTTGACGACTATATTTAGTCATAATTTTCGTTGACGAAAGCAACACTAGGGAGAACTTTCACTCTCAAGAAACTTCCGGTTTCTAAACTGGTTGCTGTTCCCTCTCTGGCTCCATTATGCTATGTTATGTTATGCAATGCTGTGTTATATTATGTTGCTGTATGTTATGTTACGATATGTTATATATTATATTACATGTCATGTTATCATTTTATGTTAATGTCATGTTATGGTATGCTATGTTATATTATGTTAATGTACTGTATGTTGTTATGTTATGTTATGTTATGTTATGTTATGTTATGTTATGTTATGTTATGTTATGGGATGCTATGCTATGTTATTCTTTGTTATGTTATGTTACCATATCTTACCATCTCTTATCTTAGCTTAATTTTATGAGAATAAAGGAATGACCTGAGATGAATATAATTACATGGAATTGATTGGTTATTGATCAAAACAGATGACTGTGATTCAATGATGAACACTGTAGATGAATCACTTTTAAAAAATCAAGTTTATTTACATGTAGGCTAACTGTTACTTTCAATGTGTGTTCTAGACATCATGCAGCCTAAAATGACATCAAATGATGTCAGTTGCACACTGTCAGTCAGTACCCTGCCTCTCTCACTTGTGAGGCAAGCATTTGAACAAACTCCAGGTACTTTTCAAAGGTCATCTTCCCATTGGAGTTGTTTCCCATAATATGTCCCCAAAACCTTTGCTCTGGTGCACCATACCCTGTGCCCTAGAGGAGAGACAAGGATATAGAAATAAAGACAGAAATAATAAGGAAACAGTTCAACAATCTAATTGTAAATTCAACTCAGAGTATATCCGCTCATGCTGTATATAAAGCATAAAGCTACATTAAAGAGCTGTAATAGCAATATTTCGAGTAGGCACATTTATTTATTACTGGCGTCTCTGTGTGCTTGAATGAACAAGCATGATGAATGTGATGAACGAGTCTCTTACAGTCAGGTAGTGTCTAAGATCGCTTTGAAGCAGATGAGAGAACTGTTGCTTGTTGATACGGCCATCCCTTCCAGCCCACTTCTGAAAAGTGTGCACCACCGTTTGAATGGCCATCTCCACATCTAACAGAGCAGGAAGAGGAGAGTAAAAAGCATAGTAATGTACAGTAGCTGCTTTGGGGGCCTAATGTATAAATATTATTCATAATGTACCATGTTATACAGCATTCATTCTCTGAGAATCTACAGTGTTTCATATCGAAGCAAAATTGGTATTGTAACTGAAATATCCCTGAAATAAGAGCATTAATATTGAATCGAATTGGATCTAATCTTGATGGGACCTTGTGAATATATCATTGGATTGAGTCAGGAAATCAGTGATGATATTCTTGTAGTGAACGACAAGATGTGTCAATAGAAAGAGTCATGTCTCAATACAGAATGCAAACAGCTAGCATCCGAAAAGCAGACTCAAAAGTGGGGCGAGTAAGGAAAGACTACCCTCTATAAAACAAGTGATAGGGAGAGAGGGGTGATGTTAGACTGGCTAAAGAGTATACAGGAGGGAAAAGAAGTGTGTGTGTGTGTGTGTGTGTGTGTGTGAGAGGGGGGGGGGGTAGAGAGGGCAGGAGAGAGAGAGAGAGAGAGAGAGAGAGAGAGAGAGAGAGAGAGAGAGAGAGAGAGAGAGAGAGAGACGGAAAACACAATGGAACTTCTGATCTTTGACGGAAACCCAATCCTGCAGAAGGCCACTGACTTAGGTTACCAGAGGGATGGCCTACTATCTGTCTGTTATTCTTTCTTTCTTTCTTTCTTTATGTCTCTTTCTTTATGTCTTGATGTCTTCCCTCCTTGAAGTCTTTATTTTATTCCTAACTTTCACCCACATTTTCTCAACCTCTAGACAAACACACACACACACACACACACACATGCATGCACACACACACAAACACACACATACACACACCATATGACCACACAGTGAGTTTGAAGTATTTTTTTGGCACACTGGCACGCATGCATCAAATATTAGTCAGCACCAAATAATTGATGGAGTGATTTGGATTTCCTTCCACTGACATTTCACAAACTAATCCATAGGGAGACGGCGAGCCGCAGACAGAAAGAAAATACAGGGGCACTTCAGGGACACATAGCGCACGCGCACGCACACACACACACACACACACACACACACACACACACACACACACACACACACACACACACACACACACACACACACACACTAATTAAATGGATTTTGTTTGAAACAAAAAAACACATGCTATAATATGTAATTTAAAGAACAAAGTAACTCCTGTAAACATCATTAATGTTTGTATTGCTATAATCATAATTTATTAACTAGGTTACTGTAATCGAAGAGTTTGTATTCCACAAGACTGCAGGCCTAAAGGGCCGTTCACACCCAGAACACTAACTGTAACGATAACTATAAACAAATATCACTCTCGTCAATGAATGACAACGTTCACACATAAACTATAACGGTAATGACATGAAGAACGTATTTGTTGGGGATCACTTTCAGACTGATTTTGAGAATGATAAATAGCTAACAGCCTGTCAGAACCCATCACATTTTAGCGATCATATTCATTAACATGAGGAGAGACCTTTCTTATCATTGGTCAGAGTGAGCACTTGTTAAGATTATAGTTATCGTTATATCGTTCTTGGTGTGAATGCCGCTTACTGTAAGGGGCGTTCAGACCAAGAATGGTAACTGTGACAATAACTAGGCTATAACCGTAACGACAAAAGCATTCACGGTGACCAACGAAAAAAATCGTTCTTGGTGTGAACGGCCCTTTAATGTGTGATATTAGAGAGATGGCTGCACATTACTCTTCTAGTGCCTCACAGTTAAAGGAGAACTCCGGTAATTTTTCACGTAGATCTTTGTTTCTCAAGGTGAGTACTGTTAATAGAAAAAAAATAGCTAATGTACTGCAGTACTACACTCTGGGGTTATTTCTAAAATCGTACCCCAAGAAAATGGAGTTCCTGCAATCGCTGATGGGGCAGCTCTTTGTAATGTTGCTGCAAATAGGATGAGTTTTCTTGAGATTTCTTTTCACTTTTTGATGACCTCCTTGTACCTTTGTGCCTCCTTGAAAAAAGCGGTATCCCTACACTGTGCTAGGACAGTTTCTCCAACAATTCTTTAGAGTCTTTGTGTAAGCAGGCAGAGCCATACGGACCCACATGACTAAAGATGCAGTGCTTTCCTCTATGAGTAGGCTGTCATCCCTCTCATGACTATTTCATGAGGGAGCGGCCCCTTGTGTGCAAACGACACCTCCGAAACAAGCTGTCCCCTAATTAGCAGCGTCCGACCTGAGGTGGAGGTGTATATGTGTGTGTTTGTATGTCTGTGTGTGTGAGAGTGTGTGTGTGTGTGTGTGTGTGTGTGTGTGGGGGGGGGGGGGGGTTACAAAGAGGACAGGGAAAAGAAACAGGAGGAGAGTAAGGTGATGCATGCATGACCTCTTAGGGGGTCACTAGCTGTGCGTGAACGTAAACAAACAGACACTGTGGTGGGACGGTGCATATCCATCTCATACTAAAGCAACTGCAGCAGCCCCCCGTACCATAAATACATTGTGATTCCAAAACAAGCTTTATGAATGTCATTTGGGTTTCCTGTAGAGCATTCAATAAGTTGCTGATAGAAGGTCTTGGTGTTCGGTCTCTATCTCTCTATCTCTCTTTCTCTTTTGGTTATGCTGTGATAGATAGATACTGTAGATAGATATATAGATACAGTAGATAGATAGAAAGACAGACAGATGGGTGTGAGATGTTCCACCTGACTAATCCACTGATTTTCAGATTGCTATTTTAGGAACATTTTAGGAAATATGATAAACAAGTGAGGCTGTTGACGCAGGTCTGAACCTGCCAGCACAGGATCACTTGGGTAATTATTATAATGATGCATGAAGAACCGGTTTCACAGTCAACTGTTGACAGCCTTAGAGTCTCAACTACACACACACATGCACACATATAGGCTACACACACACACACACACACACCCACACACACACACACACACACACACACACACACACACATACACACGCACGCAGACACTCACACACACACACACACACAAACACACACACACACACACACACACACACACACACACACACACACACACACACACACACGCGCACAAATAATACAGTACAACAAAAGCAAAACGTCACACACAGGTCAAACACTAGGGCAGAACGCAGCCAGGTACCCAATATGTAAATAACTACTCTGCCAAACCCCATGGTGTACCTCTCATCGGTTCGGCACTGCGAGGATCAAGACGTTAACTAAACCTGGGTCACCATTTGATGCCAGGAAAGCCTTATTGCAGCATTTATAATTAAAAACCAAGCCAACCAAGCCAAAAGGCCGACATCCTTTCGTACCATCACTGATGGGCAACATGATGGCAAGGGAAGTCCGGTCTTTCACCTTGGAACTCCCACATGACTTGCGGTTGACATCACCCACCCCTCTAACTGAGGTGACGACTTAACAAAAAGCCACGCTTTCATATCCCTTGTCTGGTTTCATATCCCTTGTCTGGTTAAGTTGGTCTGATCCGCTCAGTTTGTAGAGTGGTCTACATGGCATCTGACGCAGGCAAAAATGCAGTGAATAAGTAAACAGGAGGTCTCTCATTTCGCCCTGAAGTGTAAAGAGATTATGGGTAAAGTTACCTCCGCGGAGAACCGGATACCTGTTACTCCCTGGGCTAAGTAATAACATTACAACCGCTCGTAAAGAATTAATTATTTACCGGAGAACGAGCAGATTGATCTCTAAAACTGACACACTTTTCACAAATGTTTCAATCATTTCAACAAATTAACAAAATTTGACCTAAATGTGCCAGTGTATCTTTGTGCATAGCATGTCAATATTTCCTAAAATAGCTGTCACCAGGCCGCATATCACAAAATAATTATATTCATAGCAAAAAAGCCATATCCAAATTCATACTTTTCCAACACTGTAAATATTATATATACTGTATATAAGCTATGAAGAGACAAACTTACTCATACTGACTATCCCCGCTGTTAATGCTCTGTCCTGGAGGAAAAGTTCAGCTTGCGATGAAGCGAAATGAAACAAAACTTTTGCATGATACACTCTTATATAAATAATAGGGCGTGACTGGCAGATGAAAAGAAGGAGGGGAGTTGGTGGAGTTCAGAGAGTGGGAAAGAAAAAGTGGCATTGTACACTTCTGGATACCACACATACAGTAGGCCACGGTGGCCACAACACGCTCCAGGCAATTCATGGAAGGAGAGCAGGGCAAGACGGGAACACACACACAAAAAACCCAGCACACACACAACACAATAAGTAACAGCTAACAACACATGGCACACACAACACAACAAGAAATAGCATAGTACAACACATGGCACACAAAACACAACAAGAAACAGCACACACAACACACAACACAACAAGAAACAGCACACACAACACACACACACACACACACACACACACACACACACACACACACACACACACACACACACACACACAATACAACAAGAAACAGCACACACAACACATGGCACACACAACACAACAACAAACAGCACACATAACCGCTTCATCACTTGATTAGCTGAGGATACACACTGAGCATTTTCTCAAGTGAATAATGTTAGCCCAATAAAAGGAAGAGAGATACAGAGAGAGAGACACTGTGTGTTTGTGTGTGTGTGTGTGAGAGAGAGAGAGAAAGTCAGAGAGAGAGAGAGAGAGAGATGTTCAAGAAAGGTATAACACCAGTGCATGAGGCACTCCATAAGAGATATCGTGGAATAAAAATCCCCTGAAGTCCCCTACACTTTGCATCTTCATACATTAATCTGAGAAAGTATACGCATCAGTAAAACAGTCAGACATCAGAAATGTGAGTATTATTTATTATTCAAACGGTAAGAGTTTTGTTTGAGAACGTTTGAATTTGAGATTGCTGAACCACCTCTTTGTGTATAGAGGACTTCACACACAGTCACGCAAATCAGACATATCATCCGGTTTGCCTTCAAAGCCATTTGAGTGTGTGTGTGTGTGTGTGTGAGAGAGGGAGAGAGAGAGAGAGAGAGAGAGAGAGAAAGAGAGAGAAGAGAAAGACTGTGTAGGGTTGATTTGCATGGATGTTGTGGTGACATTGAATAGGATTAGCTCTTGTCTGGCTGGCAAGGTGGAACGGTGGCATTGTGCACAGGCACGATTATAGCATCCCACCAGCGGGATGGAACAGGCCGCTCGGAGAAGCAGAGCAGAGCAGCGGGAACACAAAGCAAATGAGGGAATTGCAGCAGAGCAAAACGGAGCAACAAACAGAGCACCTACTGTATTCCTTTTGTGTGTGGATGTGTTCAGTTATTTACATCAGACGTATAAGGCTGCCCCCCCCCCCCCCAAAAAAAAAATAGCTAAACTGTGAACATGGTACAACTAAACGAGAGAGTGTTCAAAATTATTTGATTTGTCCCTTGATTATTTAACGTCAACACACATTGCAGCCCAGATGAGTGCCACAACACAACATTAAATCGGGTGAACCAAGTTTTGTCTTGACATCCTATTGGCTAAATCCTCCATGTTGGCTCGCCAGTGTGCCAATAAGATGCCAGAACTCCATGAAAGTCAGCTCCCCGTCATTGTTCTCATCCAATGAGCCCATGAGTTTGTCGATGGCTGCTGGGTCGCTGGCATTCTGGGGAAATGAAAGCAGGAGAAGCTCCATTAGTGCTTGTCTGAACTTGCCCGCGGTTGCCCTTTGCCAGGTGAAACTCTTGCGTCTGATCTGAACAACTACAGTAGCATGTCTGTGTGAAAGGCTCCTGCGGGCATCACTTTATCCGCTTTCATGAGCTGTCAGTCATTACTGCTATTAAAGTTGTGCTGTGCTGATCAAACCGTATTTCTAAATTGTGTGGCTAGTTCAAACAGGATATTGCAAACTAGGTTACTCATTTTGATGCATTTTAAATGGATGCCACAGGTACACTGTAAGTGTCAGCCTCAGAATGTTTTGTGTTAAAGTGCCATGCACTTAAGTAACATACTTGGGGAGTTTCTATTATTTTGTGTTTTACTGTGTTCACATGTGACCATTTGTGGAAATTTAAAAAAAAAAATTGATGAAAAATTCTGAACAATTACTATTCATAACTGGGCTGGTCCACACACCACAATAACAAGATTTACCATAGCTAGCATTAAAAAATGATTTAAATAATTGATGTCACAATTCCTGACAGGCTAGGGTATTCTCCCTCAACTACTGCCCTCATAAATGTTTAAGACCCAGATTGGATGTCCTTTGTATACTTAAGCCAAGTTAATTACACTATTGGCAGGGGAGTTGGACATTCTGGACAGGGCTAACGTTCGGCTTCACTTTTCTGTGACCGTGGCGCCGACTTCCTCTCCATTACTCTTATTGTGCCCATGGTAACGCATGCCGCACGTGGGACCAGGGCACAGGTGTGTGTTGGGATGTAGGGCTTGTGACGGTCACCTGTGTTTTGTGGGCATTTCCCTTCAATTCAAAGGCTCAGGGGATTATACCAATAAATAAATAGCAAGGGTGGGTGCCCCCTAAGGACAAGCTTGGCGTGGGCTTTAGGAGTGCTTGACTTCTATGTAATTTGGCATGGGAGGGTTGAGACATCATGCTTTCTGTTGCCTGACTTTGTTAATGTTGCCCTCTTGTGGATGCAAAGAAGCACTGCAGAAAACTGCTGCATTTCTTGCCTTTTCAGGTATGCTGTCTTGGGTGCTATGTCAAATCAATGATTTGATTTGATGCTTACATTCACAGACATTTTTTCTGCATTACTGTTGGAGCAGCACAGTGATGATAAATGGATGGCATGTACTATGAAATGCGTTTCTGCTCCTCTGAGCATTCAAAGTGCTCTACAGAATGCCTCACATCCACCCATTCACACACACAAACACTGATGGTGGACACTGCCATGCAAGCCACCAACGAGCAGACAGTATGAAAGAACAGAGGGACAACATGGGCTATATTATAAAATGGTGTCATTCTCACATATGACATTTATGGCCAAGAAATGCATTTTGTAATCATTTAGAAACTCAGAACACACAGAAATGTTGTAACATTACAGGAATTTTCTTCAACTTTGTAGTTCAAAAATACATCTGGACAGTGTAAAATTGGCCTGTTAGCTCTGTACTGAACTCATAATCCATCAATACCTTGACAAAGTTGGGCAGCTGGGAAGTCACCAGGCTGTGGAACTCATCACGACTGAGCGTGTCTGAGGATCCGTCCTTCCCAGCAAACGTCTTGAACTGGGATACCAACACACTGATGGCAGCCTCCATACTACAGGGGAAAGAGAGAGTGAGAGAAAGACAGAAGAACGTACAGATCATTAATAATTACTTTTTAGAGACCGTCTGCTTTCACAAGAGGCATGTCAACGTGGACAATGATGGTGAGAGGAAGTCAAAGACTAATCCTTTTTGAGCAAAAGCCAACAGTTTCGATTTGGATTCAATTCTATTTCCAAAAGAGACTGAAAGAGCACTTACCTTGATAGCAATACCTGTCTGTCAGTGAAGTTGTACAACAACTCCTCTGTCCTCCATCACTGTGTTTTATGCTCAGCTCTTTATTGGATAACAGGAGAGGTTAGCAACAGATGAATGATTGACTTGACATCTTCTTTTCATAATCTCTCTCCCTAGTGTGTTTCTTTCACCTATTTCTGTGTTGGACTTTTTTCCAGGCCAAAGAAGTCAGGTGAGCAACGAGAATATTTATTTCCATGATGTTTAAGTTACTGTCTATGCTACTGTACTTGTTCACAAAACACAGCAAACGTTGTGATTTTGTTGTCGTTGATTTTCAGGTGTAAGATCAATAGAACATTTCATTATAATTTCTACCTCAACAATCTAGATTACAAAGAACTTTAGTGCATAAGAGTTGGGTGACTGAGCAACTCTGGGATCCTACAGCATAGCCTTTAGAACTGACCGACCAAACTGTTCAAACCATCGAGGATGTTTACACTGCACATTTCTATTAACTGAAACTCTAAAATGACGCAAGATGTTTCAACTAAAGAAAAGTGTGCGTGGGGAGAATCAGTTGAAGGCAATTTCAGCCCAAACCAGGGAGGACAGAGGAAAATCCCTCTCTGTACATGCTAATCATGAGACACTCTATTGATTACTGAGTAACAGTATTATCAGAAATTATCGGGTCAAGTCTTCAAACATTACACAAAGGGGTTGATGTTTTCCTAGGTTTCACACAGACTTGTGTTTTCTCTTCAGTTTCAGAGTGTCGTCACTCTTTCCATCAGTCTTGCGCATTGATTCCAACAGGATATGGGGTGACATGACATGCAGATGCAGTTGTACCCTATACCCTGGCAAAACTGATGAAAAATTAACCATTTTTTTTTATTATTACAAAATTATGCGACAACCCTTTGTTTAATTTATAGTGATCAGGCGAAGCCATTGATTATCACATAATTGAGTCCTCTTTAAATACAGTTTTTTTCTGAATGCTTAAGCACTAATCGTGATTCTTGTAGCACAATTTCTAAAACTATTAACTCATATAGCAAAACACTGAGTTTGCAAAACTAAAAGCACAAACACTGCTTTGAACTCAGTTTGCAATTTTGTAACACACACTTTGCAAAACTGTAGGCACAATTCACTGCACAACACTCTTTTTGCAGAACTTTAAACACAACTCACTGCTTACACTCAATTACCAAATTTCCAACACACTCCTAGCAAAATCATACACATGTATGGCTATCATTAACACTATTTTGCCAACTGTCTGGCACATTTTCACATGTGAAAACTGTTTTAGATCATTAGTTCACTTTGCAATCAGCCTAAGCAGTGTAAATAAGGCAAATATAAGATATCCATGTGGAGTACAATGGAGGGAGCAGGATGAGTGAGAATTAGAGGAGGCCTATAGGAAGAGGACGTGGAGGTGAAGGAGCGAGAGGGAGAGGACGACAAGGACAAGGAGCCCGGTGCCTTGGACAGGAGGACATTGCATGCGATGTAGATGAAATTTTGTGGCCGTACCCAGAGAGACATCATGACGTAGACAGATCTTTTTTTTTTTTTTTTTTTTTTTTACAGTTTTTGCCCGTTGCTTGAACACATTTTGCAAAACTTCGCTCACCGTACCAAAACTCTACACACTAGTGAACATAACACAACACTAGGAAATAAACCTTTCACATCTATGCCAAATTGAAACTCTTCTATCAGTACCTAAACTCTGCAATCAAAACCCAACAATTCTTTGTCAAAATGTAACTCTGGTGACAAAATGAAACACACTTGCATCATATGCATACACTTGCAAATCAGGAGGAATACACTAGTCTACTTTATATAAAACATATTTGCTTGAATACATTTAGAAAAACTTCACTCATTGTGCCAAAACTCTACACACAAGGAAACAATGACACAACACGGGGAAATATACCATTCACATCACCATTTCCAATGGCTAAACGTATGGGCTTTTTGTAGATGGCTGATTGGTGTTCAGTTTTGAAAGTAAGTGCGTTCAGGTGTGTATTTGAGTGGTTGCAATTACCCGATGTGTTTTGTATTTTGGATACATGTGTTTAACAAATGGTACTCTGAGATTTCATTTTTGAACGAAGTGTCTTATGTATGACATAGAGAGTAGTATGCAGGACCAAGTGTGTTGCATAAAGGAGTAAGTGTGTTGCAGAATTGCAACTAGAGTGCAAAGCAGCACTTTTGTTTAAGGTATAGGTATAGGTGTTTGAGATATGGCAACAAAACTTAAAGTTGTGTTACTTTAGTCTAAGTATGGGTCTATAGTGTTCAAGCAACGGGCAAAAACTGTAATCTCAGTGAAATTACTATTTTGTGTTTTGACTTTGTATTTGTTTTGATGAGTGTGAACACCAATACTTCAAGTTTGGATTCCTATATGTTTACCGAACTATGACAAAACTATGACCTCAAACTGACATACTGTAGCCTACCTTGTGCACAGAGAAAGCAAAAGCCAGATGTGTCTTGTATTCATACCATCAGTGTGTAGTTGACACATTGTGTGCTTAGTAAATGATGGCTTGTGTTTACTGTTTGATACAGAAACACCATTTTTACAAAGGTGTGGAGAGTTAATCAAGCTGTGTTCGCTTTTGCAAGAGAACTACAATGTTTTGATAATTTGGTGAAAGGTTTTGTTATTTGTGTGTAGAGTTTTGCAAAAATAGCCAATAGTTACAAAAAAAGTGCTAAATCAATCAGAAAAAAACTGTAATAACTGAAATCACCTATGGTCCTGGTGAAAAGTTTTACATACCCTTGAATGTTTAGCCTGATCATGTAAAGATACTGTATATTGACACACCTATTATATGCTTGATTGCAGAGCCCCTGCTGGCCATTTCGATGCCCTAAAAAGTCATTTGCTTTGGAAAATGGAAATGTGTATTGAGATGTTACTTCACATTTCTGTTTGCAATTAAAAGTGAATTATTTCAGTCAGCTCGGCATATCATGTGGCTCATGTAAATGCTTGGAAAACAAATTATTGAAGACTCACCAATTCCATTCTACAAAGGGATCGTCGACTAGTCTTTATATTCATGTCCATGTTCCAAATCATTTTGATTGCAGCCTATGTCAGAGCCCTCTCAGCTGCAATCTGCCTCTCTCCTGCACTCGCAAGATGTGTTCCAAATTAAGTGATGCAAGTAGCTTAAAGTTAGATCTGTTAGTGTTTAAGCATTCATTGCTTAAAAACTGAAAGCAATCACAAAAAGCTGTTATTCATGTGACGGTACACACACTATTTCTATCCCCTACAGTCACCTTCATGGATTTTTAGATCCTCCTAGTGTTCACAGAATGGTTTCTCATGGTCTACATTTTCTACACTTACAGGAAGCTTCAAAAATAGGAAGCTTTGGCTGCAGCTGTTCGCTCTCCTTCTGTGTGTTCTGTTTTGTGACTCAGGACGGAGTTATTTACTGAGTAGAGACCGCCGCAGGCCTGGGCTGGTCTACCAGGCTGCCCAAGTTGAACACACTGGCACAGAAGACAGGGCCCTCCCTCACTATGGGAACAGAGGGGTTTTGTGCATCCATTTCCAGCCAGAGCTATTTTCAAGCATGAACCTTTGAACCATAGGGCCACTGGTCTCGGATGCTGTGTTTCTTAGAAATAAGATCGGCTGCGGAAAAAACCTTCTGTTCTGACATTAATTACACACAGTGTCCCCATAACATCTGCCACACTCCCCCATCACACGAGACAAAATGTGGCATTTAATACACAAAGAAAATAAGGTTTATTTGCTACAGATAATGAGCAGCATCAATTTACAATAGGATAATTGCAGCATAAAAAAAGTTGAGAATAAAAAGGATATTTTGTAACATATAATATGGCAGGGCATTATTGTGCGTCAGTTAAAAGGTCTTGCAGCACTTTTTTAATCCAAATGTTCAGTAAACAGTAGTTGCATTTAGAAACAGGGACTTCATGTGCAAGAGTCATGTGCGGTTTCACACAGATTTCTTCTTTTTCTTGGTCAACATATCTTTAATAGATCCCCCTTTGTGCTTTTTACCTGAGAAAAGAAAACAGAGGTAAATCTTTTCACTCCAATGTAGAGCAATGGAAAATACTGTACAATACAAACAACTCACATTTTTCTAAACATAGATCAGATCACTAAGACACGATAGAACAATTCTGGAGAGACGATTGGCAGCCTTTTGAACATTGACACTATTCTGTGCAATTGATCGATTTTATTGATAATCATAATTACGATCATGTGTCTAAATCGATGTTTAAAATGGGAAATCGTAAAATTGATTTTTCACTTTAACTAGGGTAAGGTAGGCCACATACGTTAGCAAGTGTTGAATTTTGTGGCAAAAGGTTAATATTTTCTTAATATTAATAATTTAAAATTAATGATTAATAATTAACATTGTTTAATAAGAGCAAGATTTGCACTTAAATCCCAATGCATGGGGAAATTATTTGCAAAATTATCAATTAATAACAGCATATTTGAAATAATTTCTTGCCTTTTGTCATTTCACAAAATAATTGTAATCGTAATCGAAAATCGGATTTTGAGAAAAGAAAATGTAGATTTTATTTTTGGGCAAAATCAAACAGCCCTAATTCACAGCAATCTACCTTTCTCTTTGGTCGGGGACTCATCTGATGGTTGGGAGCGCTTGGCATAGGCAGCCTTCATCCGCTGGATGTTCTTCTTACTGATGACCTCGTGCTCCACAATGGGCCGTGGATAGTCCTTTCCCACAATGCACCCCGCCTGCTCCTGAACACTCCGTGGCGCTTTCCATGGCTCGTATATGTACTGCTCAGGGAATTTCTTCAGAAGAGGGAGATATTTCCTAAAACAGCACAGATTTTCAGCTGCATGCTAAACTGCGTCACCGTAAACAGCTATGTTATGCAGGACAGTGCAATGCAAACCACATTCAGAAACAGTCACAATTCGTAATATTCACTTACTTGATGTACTCTCCACGCTTGTCTGTCTTTTTGCCGAAGGCAATGGGTGAGTAGACCCTGAAGTACTGATGGAAGAAGGCACTTGCTGAGAGCCACTGCCAGTTCCCAGCATTCAAAGCCCAGTCAGCGTCCAACAACAGCTCCTCAAACACCTGCAACCACAGCAAACATTAGTGAGAGGACTGCAACAATGGTTATCACTTTAATGTATATCTCACTTTTCAGCTATTAATCAATGGTTTCCTGATGTGCCACTGTAAGGTAGGTATATAAACTTAACCAGCAGTCATATCTAATGTTTGGTTTAATGACTTGAGTTTTGTGGTAATTATTTATGATAATTGTTGTTATTAAAAAAAAATAATTTAAAAAAAAGCATTTAGAATCCGTTACCAAATGGTTAAATGTGTAGGCCCTGACAAGATAGCATTAGTAGATTACTTACAAATAGCTTACAAGACCATATTTACACACGTGAAACCTGCGTTGTGTTGAACCACACGGCTCAGCCCTTCACTGGCCCTGACTGCAACCAGCAGCGCCTCGGATCAGGAGTTGAGCATGCTAGCAATTGAGTTAAAGGCCCAGGCTACTAGCCGTCTTACTTACTAACAAATGTCTTAGGTGTCGGGAGGGAGGTTTACACAATATACATAATGAACAGCTACAGACCATCTGGCCACACATACACACACACACACACACACACACACACACACACACACGACAAGGTAGGCATGACTACATTCCTAAGCCCTCAAGACAATGGAAAGACGTAGACAAAGACATCATAAACTTGAAGTATGAATGCAATAGATGCGAACCTTCTGTCCCTCCTCCCAGCTGACCCACAGGTCGCCCCTGGTGAGGAAGCAGGCCACGGCGTGTCTGGCCAGGTGGTGGATCCAGCCCTCCTGCCGCAGCTGGGTCATGATGGCATCGATGAAGGGAAATCCTGTGCGAGCCTACGAAAGGTCATACACATCACACACACTTGTTTTAAATCAGTTCTTCTTTACTCAATTAATTCATTCTGAGAACAAGTCAACACTAGTTAACTGTTTTGACTTTTTTGAGCAGTGAGGGAAAATAAATGCCATTTACTTAGATATAACATTTTATTACAGATGAATGTGGTGCAATGTATGCATGGCTATCACATGTGGAGTTATGGATCTGTCCACATATACTGTATTTCAATAAAAGGCTTAGTTATACAAAATAGCTCCTGGGGTGTTACAGTAGTTTCCTGTGTATTAGCCAATGTATAAGCCGCAGGACAGTGTTTTTAAAAGTTATAAGAAACAAAATCATGTGGTGCGGTACTAAGATGGCTGCCAAGTGGCAGGACATGCCCATAAGAACTTTGGTAGTACCTCTCTCCATGCTGCCAAATGATCTGCGTTACTATCCCAATCCACCTGCACACACACTGGATTGCCCTCCATTTTGTTGAAGTTGGGCACTCCCAAGGCAGCGGTGTAGAAAAACTCTCTCCACAGCAACTGCCCATGCAAGGATACTGGAGGCTCGGAGTGTTTTTTCTGTAGGGAAGTGGAGGCGAGGGGGTCAATTTGCATGTCAAAACTCAGGGCAAGATCAGTTACTTAAACAGAATTGATGTGGAAGTGCTGTTGGCTGTAACTTACCCCTTGGTAGACAGCATTGAGTCGCCACCAGAAAGTGCGTGCCGAGAGGCAGCCAAAGCGTATGTAGGGGCTGAGGACCGTGGTGCTGGGACTCAATGCATTAGGGGATGTCTGGGGCTTCTCAAAACTGCACACCCATGTCTAGAAAATTCAACATACAATTCAGAGCCACATCCATGAATCTGCATGGTGGGACATTCCTCAATATTTTCCTCAATCTTGCAAGGTCATCTTGAAAAGTTGCTTTGCATTTGTATTCCTTAGTTGGGTTTATTTACTCTGATTTATCAAGCAATGATTTAAGTATTTAACCCATTCTATTCAACATGTAGGAGGTGTGTACCGGTTTATCCATGTATTCATCCAGTCTTTTCAGAGCCTCTTGTTCCCCACCAGGGAAGACCTCTGGACTGGCCAGCTGAGGGTCTTGGCCAAGTTCGTCCAAAGTGGGGATGCCATATTTCTCCTCATGCTCGTCTGTGCATGGAGTGGACACTCCTAAAGATGCACAACAACAGCTGTTCAAAAAATGACAAGTCACATTCCATTTACAGATTATCATTTACAACATTTAATCTAGGAGTAAAATACATAATGGAACTTTGATCTACGACAAATAATGTTTCTATTAACAGCTTTGTGAATCAAACCATTTACACTGTAAACCAAAGTCCAAGGTTCAGAAATTTCTCACACACAATGTTTAATGTATGTATATACTGTACAGACACAGGCACACTCAACTCCTCCACTCAAACTCAAATCCCTCCTTGGATGTGAGTTGGAAAATATAAAAAATAAAGTAGAAAACACACTCTTAATTGTTTGCTCTTTATAAGTCATACAGTAAGTCAAACATACCATACATGTTTGTTGAGACATGGTCCAATAACTAAGACTCCCTAAGAACAAACACTTCAGAGTTTGGTTTCCAATTTTGATTGTAATGTATTCATTTCACAACAAGCACCTTTCATGTTTTCCAGAGTGGGAGGCGGCACTGGTTTTTTGGGTGGTCCCATGCTCTTTAGAACTGTCTGGAAGCGTACGTAGGTCAGTGGTGCCTTCCCCTGATTCTCATCTATAATTCTGAACAACAAAAACAACAACAACAACTAAATCACTCCAAGATAGGCTACATAAATCACTAAATACACGATCCGAACCGTATCAGTAATGAAGAGACGGGTCCCATATGGCCTTACCTCTCCAGATTGTAAAGTGTGTGAGAGATCTTCTGAATAACTTCCACTCCGTGGTCCCCTGCCAGTTTCAGGACCTCCTTGTCCCGCTGCAGGCTGTGTGGTTCGGTGTCCACCTCAAAAGTCAAGTGTGTGATCTTCCATTTCTTGAACAGTTCAGGGAGTACTTCATCCGGCTTTCCTCTCACCACAAAGAGCCTATTTGGAACAGACACAGACAAAATTTGTTTAGTAGGCTTCAGAAACTGTAGCCTATTACGTGAAGGCCTAATAGTGGTGTAGTGGTTCATAGACCTAGGCTTAATACCTGGAGTTAAGTTTTCTCAAACTGCAATCCAAGTCCTTGAGGGCCCCAATCAAAAACCTCCAGCGGTTGATGCCAATTTTTGTGTTGTTAGGGTACCAAGGGTCGAGAATGAATACAGGGTAGAGCTGCTTGCAGTCTCGCATGGCAGCAATCAAGGCTGGGTTGTCGTGCAACCGCAGTCCTTTCCGAAACCAGTGAATACAATTGTGCGTCATGGCGAAAGCGCTGCTGAAACAGAAGTAGGTTTGATAGATATACTTGAATAGTACAAAGATAAAAAACAAATTATAGACCAACTCTTTTCAGAGCATATCCTTTCAATTAACTAGTTGACAAATTTGACTGCTGGACCTTCACAAACTCATTTGTAGCCTACATTTTTCATGCATGTTTCAAATCATTAGGCTAATTTCAGCAACAAAAAACAGCAGTCGGGTTTGAGTGACCAATAACTTTGTAAAAGGTAAAACCAAACGCACTTACGTCGACTGTCCACTCTCTTAACTGTCTGCAGTTTTCTTCCTTCTTCGATACACAAGGGTACTACTTCAACGTGGTGCAGTCTTTTGTAACATGAATCAAAAGGGTTACAAAATGTGTATGTTTACAACACGTGTAATCACATGTGGTGTTCAACAGCCAATCAGCATCTGCTCCATTGCTTCGATATCGTCCCTCTTACTCGTTGGTTCTGCCTCGTCTGTGATTGGTTAGCCTACTCTTCAGGAAACTGTTTACTTCCCGACCTTAGCTATTTTTACTGAGAAGACGGGACATAATTAAGGCCATTCTTCCACATTTTATAACGTTAAACATGTCGGATATTGTCAAAAGGTCTGAAGTTAGTGAAGAATCAACGCCTCGAAAGAAACAGAAAATTGAAACACAAACGGATCAAAATGTTTTAGCACATTTCCAAATGAAGTCAGTGCTGCGTGATTCAACGCGGGAGAAAACAATCTTCATTCATGGAGAGGTATGCAGTTAGCTTAATAGCTAATGCAGTTTGGTTAAATTATAACCTGACCAAGGAAATTGAGGAAATCACGACTACATGTGAAGGAACTGGCGAAGCATAGGCCTATTCTGTCTTCTGTTCTGCATGATACATTTGCACTGCTAGCTAACTAATCTTAAATGCTAGCTCAAAGTTTAGTTCACACTGATTGAAATGAATAGTTCAGGTTCATACTGTAGTTCACCATTTCACTTCTGAACTTGTTCAAAGATAAGTTAATTTCAGTTTGAAAGACTAAACGTGTTCTTCAACGAGATTCATAACCTTCTAAAACTGTTCAATCAATGTGTTACCGATGTCACCCAATCCAGAGAAATATTATTTGGTCACCACTATTCTATGATTGCGGCTCCCATTGAGCTGTAGCGACCCACTGGCAGGAAAAACGAAACTCAGATCAGTAGCCTGCAAGCTTATGCAGTGCACCCCCGTACCCACTCTCAAACCATATGAATGTATGAAGCATCAGTTATTTTAGACAAATATACACATGAGGCACAAAATCAGAATGAGCTTTATTGGCCAGGTTAAACAAACAAGGAATTTGACACCGGTTAACTTTTCAATAGTCAAAACAATACTCAAACAAATAACATACAAGAATAAAAACAGAACAGTTATTTTTAACTTGTTCATGCACAACACTAGCCTGGCAAGCCAAACTATACAGAAATGTATAGGCTGAAGCCTGTGGGTGGGATGCACAGTCGTCTTTCAAACTGCCTGAACCTTGCGACCCTAGACCATCCCGCTAGGCAAAAATATTTTTGGCCGCTAGGGTGCGTCTAGATTTCTAGGCTAGCACAACACTGAACACACAGGCATTTATTTTCTTTTCCCATCAAGGTGGAGGATCAGGAGGCCATTGTAATCCTGGAGAAGACTCCCATAGGCCATGACTCCCTCCCTGAGATGCTGAAAAAATCCACCCTGGAGTTGAAGATGAAAAATGACATCTACAGCACTTACCAGCTCATTCCTCCAGCCCATCTAAGCGGTAGGTACACTCAGGCCTGCCTCCCTTGCCTTACAGACCATCTTATGATGGTAGTTTATTCTGTTTCATATAGGTTTGCCTGACATTTTAATCTGTGTTATATAAACCAGACTGGCTAATTTCATGTCCCTTTCTCACTGATAATTTTTTTAACAATAAATTCAGGAGCATGGATCTCTATCTAAACTGACATCTGTATCCTTGTCTTTCACTACCTCTCTCAGATATGAAAACAACAGTGATTTGCCCAGCAACCCAAAAGCATGTGAAGAAGTACCAGGTCCAGGAGACATTCCTGGTGGAGGAGACGGAGGAGGACTATCGCTCTATTACCCTCCCCTACATTCAGAGCCAAAGCTTCAGTGTGCAGGTGAGCATGTTGCTGCCCTCCTCTTGAGTTGCTTGTTGTTGGTGTAACTGTGCTGTATTTGACCGACTGTGCAGTTCAGCCCTGCACCTGCCAAGTGGGGGTGGGCGATATATATATCGCCTCCGATAATATCAATTTACACATTGTGGTTTCAACAATGTGTAAATTGACATTATCGAGTATCTAAAGTTACCAAGTTACCAAAATGGCTAGCATCTCTTACTAGTCCTTTCCTTATAGCATTTGGAGGGACGTTTACCCTACCATACATATTGCGAAGCTATCGTATCTGCTGACGACCATTACACTGGTAGTCCTCCTTGTAGTCCTTTACTTTCAGCCTTTAAAATGCTGCTTGTTTGACCCCCCTCTTTGCAGTGGGTTTACAACATCTTGGAGAAAAAAGCAGAGGCTGACCGGATCATTTGTGAAGATCCAGATCCCAAAACTGGTTTTGTTTTGCTCCCAGATTTTAAATGGGACATGAAGCAGGTAAGATTCCTGGAAGGTATCTATAAGTATTCATATGTTGCTGTTGTTTTGTGTGTTTGTGTGTGTGTGTTTCCTTGATAAATTCATTTCAAGGCCAGTTGGTTATATGTAGTTATCATCCTGTTGTGTATTTTTTTACCCTACATTTTTTATTTTCATCTGAAGATCAATTGTATGATAAATTGTTTAATTTCTAGCAGTATCTAACTCCGGATTGGCCAAATGCGGCCCGCCACACACTTTAATCCGACCTACCAAGCATTTAATTGGGTTATCATAGGCTGCTCACTGTTTTCTTCCAGTGATGGACAACGTTGTGGTTAAAACTACCGCATACTGCTTTACACTCTTCTTAGAAAATAACAGTGTCAAAACAGCATGTTACATAGAAATGACACTCTTTGTAATGTCCATTGCAGCAGATTTAATTTATGTTATGCTGCTCCATTTGATTGGGAACGCATTTGAGCGCACAGGAAAAGGAGAGTGATCACAGCAGGTTCTACCTGGCTTGTCACTGTTGATAATTGATATCTCATTTTTATTATAAACTTTTACAATGAAATCGCGAAAGCAACAGTAGTTATAAACTGAGAGGGCGCAGCCATAGGCACAGCACAAGCCATATACTTTATAGGCTGTATTTGAGTGGAGCTGGCAAAAGAGACTTAAAGTGGCAGTGCACCATTTATAAATGAATTAAACAGCAGTATTTCTTAAGAAATGAATTTTCTACAACAAAATTACTTCTCGTCATTATAGTCATTTAAATGATACAAAACGATAGCCTGGCTATCACCAGACTAAGCTCAATCTTTTGAGATTGAACATTAGTCTGGGGAATTTGCGCTGTATTGCTACTGCACAAGAGACATGATCAATGGACAAATGGACTATTCAAATGACTATGCATTTGGATAGTCCTTCAACCAATCAGAACAACGATCCGGGTGCGCCTGATGGACAAGTCAGTTTGTGATTGGTTCCAGCAAACGTTGACAGGAAGTAGGAGAGATAAATATGTGTGGCGCAGCTTGCCGGCCAAATTTGAAGACCCAATGTGGCCCTTGAGTCCAAGTTTGGCTATCTCTGATCTAACTCATCTGAATGCGTTGTGTGTATGTGTTCTTTCTGCCCTAGGTTGACGACCTGTACTTGATAGCCATTGTTCGTTCAAGAGATATAAAGAGCCTGAGGGACCTCAGATCAGAGCATATCCCTTTGCTTGAAAACATCTTGAAGAAAGGGCAGGTGAGCCTTGCAGAAAAGCATGTGTGATTGTGTGTGTCTAATATTTTCATGTTTCTTGGCAAAGGCCTTTAAAGGAATACGCCACCCAAAAATGAAATTAAGCTAGTCTCGGTCACCCCCAGAGTTAGAACAGTGAAAAAAACCCGGTTAAAATCCGTCCGGGCATTCTCCTGCTTTGGGAGCAGCGATGTTAGCTTTAGCTTAGAACAGTTGCTGTAGATGAAGGGTGTCAGTGAGCACGTCCTCCAAAAAAGTGACCGAGACGTCTACATGTTTTTCTAAATATATTTTGGGAGCCGTGTGTTCAAAACGAGTACAAATCATAATGCAAAATCGAACGAGACTATTACCTGGGCAGATCTTTACTTGGAACTATTTTCAGCCTCATCGCCGACGAAGCACCGCTAGCTAGGCGCAAAGTTCTCACGTAGCAGTCTTGTAAACTCCCAACTAGATTCGACTGGAACTTCACAAGTGGTGCTACGTGAGAACTTTGCGCCTAGCTAGCGGTGCTTCGTCGGCGATGAGGCTGAAAATAGTTCCAAGTAAAGATCTGCCCAGGTAATAGTCTCGTTCGATTTTGCATTATGATTTGTACTCGTTTTGAACACACGGCTCCCAAGATATATTTAGAAAAAAATGTAGACGTCTCGGTCACTTTTTTGGAGGACGTGCTCACTGACACCCTTCATCTACAGCAACTGTTCTAAGCTAAAGCTAACATCGCTGCTCCCAAAGCAGGAGAATGCCCGGACGGATTTTAACCGGGTTTTTTCTAACTCTGGGGGTGACCGAGACTAGCTTAATTTCATTTTTGGGTGGCGTATTCCTTTAAATTGTCCAAAGTGACAAACATTTCAGCAAATATTTGAAGTGGAGGTGGGTTTGTAAAAACCTTTTCCCAACTTCCCATGGATGCGAAAAGCTTTCACCCGAGCTCCACAGAAAACCTGTTTCACTTCTGTCCACTGTGCTGAGATTGCCTACAGTTCACCTCGAGGGCTCTCCCTCAAAACTATACTGTAAGGCAACGATGAGAACGTGAACTGCAGTTGATTTCATTTTTTAGCCTATATAAATTACTTTGAGATTGGTCTATTATAGTAACAATATGATTAACCCTATGAGCCCGACGGACGCAAAGTGCGTCAAAAAACGCACACATTTTCTTTGTTACATTGCTCCGCTATTATTAGTCACAGCAAGATGAAACTTATATTGCAGGAAAGAGCAGAACCGGGACTTTCCAACGATACTAGACACTTGTCTGTACGATCAAGTATGAAAATAAAATAAAATGATGAAGTTAAATCAAAGTATATCATATTTACAGTCTATATTGCTCTGCGTTCACCAGCGCATCCAGAACTCTCGCTTAAATTACTCGCGGACCACGCTACGCACAGACATGACACGCATATCAAATGAAAGAGGAGAAGCAGAGCTTTGCATTGATACCAAATACATCGATCATTTCGTATGATAAAATCAGACGAAGTTACAAACAAATAATAATGTCATATATCTTTGGCTACCTTTACTCTCGTTTGATTTCCTCGTGAAATCGCGATCAAAAATATTTGGCACGCATGTCAGATGAAAGAGGAGAGCTAGAGCTATCCACAGATACCAAATACAACCTTCTAGGCCATAAAACAGACGACGTGACAGCAAAATAATAACTTCATTTAGCTCCACTTACCTCGTGTTTTTGTGTGGAATAGCCTATGTTCATAATCCAATGTTATCATGTGTTTCTCTATGACAAGTCACGTTCATAACACGGTTTTGAGATCCTAGCACACTCCTGTATGGTATCCAATTCAAGACTCCTATTGCATCCAAATTTGTTTGACAAATAAACACTTTTTGCCTTTACTTTGTTCATTGCAATGCAGTAAAACAAATATTATAGAGAATCATCATCTGTGCACGTCATGTGTGCTACCGCAAACAAGTCATGTAAGATCAGCTAGTGTCACAATATGGAGTGCAAAAAGTGCCAAAAAGTCATTTTTTTCATCACTAAATAAAAAATGCCATTTATTTCTGGAAGGCACACACCACATATTTCTTTGAATTGCTCAGCCCCAAAGTATACCTCCACCATGGTTCTTATATTGCCGTGTTCAGGACAGTCAGGCCTACATAACCATGTAAGTTTGGTCGAGATGTGAGCTTGCTGTGGTGAGATACACATCAAAATGTAAGAATTTGTATAGTACGCTTTTCAACTTTTTATTATTTAAAAATCTAAATCAAATCAATGCAAGTATTTATACATGATATTGTGGCAGATCTGGATAGCCTAGACTGTGCTGAAAAAAACAATATGTAGCATGTGTGAATGGCACTTACAATGACCAGGATAAATGCTTCTAACTAGAGGTAGTGAAAATGCCCTTAAAACAGCTTAGGGCTCATAGGGTTAACACTACGAGGGCTGAGAACCAAAGGGGCGTAAGTGACATTTCACCAACTTCACAGGAGAGCCAAAACAAATCTAACTGCTTCTATATGTTCACAGTTAGGTTGCTTTCATACTAGGTCCGTTTAAGTGGACCGGACCCGAGTGCGGTTACTTCTACCGTAGTTGGTCAGATTCAGATTCAGATTCAGATTTTATTTGTCACATACATAAAATGCAGTGAAATGTTACAGTCGGCTCCATGCTAGGAAAAAAGAGGCATACAAACTAACATAGAACAGAAACAGTAACAACAACAACAAAAACAACAAAACAACAATACATTCAAGATGTCGGGGGGGGGGGGGGGGGGCTATTGCAGGTAGAGTAGAAAGTGCTATGTGCAGTCAGTTCCATTTAAGTGCCGGACGGCTTGGGGGAAGAAACTCTTCCTGAGTCTCTCAGTCCTTGCCGCCAGTGTGCAGTATCGTCTTCCTGAGGGAAGCAGAGAGAACAGACCATAGTCTGGGTGGCTGGGGTCTCTGAGTATCTTGGTGGTCTTGTCCTTGCACCGCTTGGTATAGATGTCCTTTAGGTTAGGGAGTTGCCCCCCTATGGTGCGTTCAGCTGAACGCACCACTCTCTGCAGGGCCTTTTGGTCTTGGATGGTGGTGTTACCATACCAAGCGGTGATGCACCCAGTCAGGATGCTCTCTATGGTGCTGGAGTAGAAGCTCTGCAGGACTGTTTTGGATGCTCTGAATTTCTTCAGCCTCCTTAGATGGTACAGTCTCTGCCTAGCTTTCTTTACCACAGTGTCCAGGTGGGTAGACCATGTCAGATCCTCAGTGATCTGGACACCGAGGTACTTGAATGTGTCCACCCTCTCCACAGGGGTCCCACTGATGGATAAGGGTGTGTAGTCCCGCACCTGCTTCCTCCCAAAGTCCACCAGCATCTCTTTGGTTTTGGTGACGTTGAGATGGAGATTGTTTCTCTGACACCACTGGGTCAGGCACCTCACTTCCTCCAGGTAGGCCGCCTCATCGTTGTTGTGGATTAGGCCTACCACTACGGTGTCGTCAGCAAACTTAATGATGGTATTTGAGTCTGTGGTGGCTGTACAGTCGTGCGTATACAGGGAGTACAGCAGGGGGGACAGAACACAGCCCTGGGGGGCCCCTGTGCTGAGGGTGAGGGAGGTTGAGGTGTGCCTGCCCGCTTTCACCACCTGGGGTCTCTCTGTCAGGAAGTTCAGGATCCATGTGCAGAGGGCGTCATTCAGCCCCAGGCTCCTGAGCTTCGAGATGAGGGTGGAGGGAAGAATTGTATTGAAGGCTGAACTATAGTCAACAAATAACAGTCTCGCATAGTTCAACACTTTCCCCTTGCTCTTGTCCAGATGTGATAGGACAGTGTGTAGTATGTGAGCAATGGCATCCCCAGTGGATCTATTGGGCCGGTACGCAAATTGTAGAGGGTCCAGTGTGTTGGGCAGTGAGGAGCAGATGTGGGCCTTGACCAGCTTCTCAAAACATTTCATCACCACAGAGGTGAGTGCAACTGGGCGATAGTCGTTATGACAGGCTGGGCTGGGCTTTTTGGGTATGGGGATGATGGTAGACTTTTTAAAGCATGTGGGGATGATGGACTGTGCCAGGGACAGGTTGAATTCAACAATAATAATATTCTGTGTCTGGTCTGTGTTCACATTACATATTTGTCTGCGCACCCGGGTCCGTTTGCGTCATAAGCACCATGCTTCTAGACACGAACTTCGAGAATTCTGTTTACAAATATCACTTGGCAACACAGAAGAAGCCGGTGCAATGAAGAAGACAAAGGTAAAGATTCTTTAGATTCTTCAGAACGTTTGCTTAGCAACCTGCTCCAGGGTTTTAGCGAACCGGACCCGAGACCACCTTTTCAGGCGGACCCGGGTCCGGTCCCGGGTCCGCACCCGAGTTCGGTACGGTTGCGTTCACACTATCAAAAACAGCCGGACCATCGGACCAAACGAACCCGGGTCCGGTCCAGCGGACCCAGTGTGAATGAGCCCTTAAAGAGACCTTTGGTTTTTGTTCAATAACGTTTATAAAATATTTATAAATATTTTACTTCTATAATTGTATAATTGTGTCAGTTAGAAAGAGCTCAGCTTTCAGGTGATATGCAACTCAATTTTTACCAAAATGTCACTTACGCCCCTTTTGGTTCTCAGCCCTCGACTACATTTTTATACACCTCACTTGTATTCCACAATAACAAAGATATCCTAACTAGTTGTGTAATGGTATTCTGTCTTTTTGAGAAGCTTGGTTTGGAGAAGGAGCTTTACTGAATTCGCTGTTGTGGGACAGTTTGTTTAGCAACATTTTACCTTAAAGTGTCAATATTATTATTATTATTATTGTTGACATTCGATACGGTGGCGTATTGCTGTCACACTAGAAATAAATAAAAGGCTCAGTATCAGGTAATTACGTGAAAGTTTCAAGTAATTACGTGAAAGTTTCTTGTTATAACAAGATCTTTTTCACGTTTTAACAAGATATGTTTCATGTTATTACATGAAATGATCACGTTATTTCGTGATAATGATATTTTCACGTTATAACGTGAAAATATCATGTTATTTAAAGATATGATATTTTCACGTTTTTACAAGATATCTATCACGTTATTACTTGAAATTATCACGTTATTTCATGATATGAAACTAAACAGAAGGAGGGGCAAGAAAGGCTGGTTACTATGGCTCACGAGTCAATCAAATTCTATGTTAAGCTCGGTTTATGGCGATTTTCCAGTTATTAAACTTGTGGATGATGTTATAAATGCAAACACCCGAGCATTGTCCAGAATATTGTAGTGAACGGTGTTTACTGGCTACGACGGCTGTGCCCCCACTGAACAAATTGAATGATTGACTGATTGATTGAGGAGTGGTACACCTGCAGCTTGTCGACTGTGGATGATTATCAGGGATAAAGAGTTGCGAGTTGGGGCGTGCGAGAGGGAGCTCGGGCTGGTGAGTCGCGCGGCCAGCCGGAGCGTTTGGCTACTTGTGGACTCTCGCTACTGTGGATTACCTGAACTCTGTGAGCTAACTGTGGCTACTTGTGGACTCTATCGCTACTGTGGATTACCCAGGGTTCCCGCGGGGTCTTAAAAAGTCTTAAAAGCATTGAATTCATGAATTTGGAAATAATACCTTAAAAAGACTTGAAAAAGTCTTGAATTTTGATATCTGGGTCTTAAAATTTGCGCAGTGACTTCTCCGTATCGCATTATCGTCAAAAGTTTCATTTGTTAACCACTATTATTTTGATTAGCCTAAATAAAGACTGGCGGAACCTGTGGAGTGGAGAACGCAGCGCCACCCCGGGTCCGAACACGTCAATTTGCTACAGCACTAGGCTACAACACACAGACGCATAGCACAAGCAACAAGCCAAGCTGAAGCTCGAAATTAAAGAAAGTCAATGTAGAACACAAGAAAGTTTGACTAACACCGTTATGTTATGCTTTGCTTGTTAACGTTAGCTACCCATTTCACACTCAGCAGTAGACTTCTCCATTCTAGTGGCCATCATTGAACGTAAAAGCAGAGTCTGCGCGTGTGTAAACTAAGCAAACTGTGCTTGAAGTTAGCTGTGGCAGACTAGCTTACTGGTTTTAATCATAGTTTTAATCTTTTTAACCACAAAGCCTATGTATCTTAGACCTACTAAATTGTTTAGTTAACACCTTCATTTCGCGTTTGTCCAGCCGTTCACCTCCGTGAACCTTAATTGCGCCCTTGTCATTCAAAACATATTTCTCACCATGAGAAAATGTATGGTGATGGTGTTAAGACTAAGAGATTATGCTTTGGCATGCTTGATCAGTCTGGCACATAATATTAAGCTGAAATTTTTAGTAGAAATGGCCTACTGTAGCATTGTGCTGATAGATGAAAAAAAAAAAACAGAACAGCCTACCATTTATTTTAGAAGGAGAGGTGTGGGACCTGCAATGTTACTTTGGGAGGAGAGGGAGCCGTTGCAACTTCTTCAGCATCAATATCAATAGGCCTATGGTTCACTATATTCAATATTGTACGTAGTTTAGAGGACTGTAATGGGGCAGGCTAAACCATCAAGTAGGCCTATACTAAATAATGTAGTCAAAGTTATAACTTTATGTTGGAAGTTATAAACAAAAACATATTACTAACTGAAAAAATCCATTGTTCTACGTCGTTGTTGACAAAATTATCATGATAGCCTGATTTCAGCCATATCTGGTTTAGTCTTGTGTTGGCCTAGGCTACTTTGCTCTATTATAAATTAGTTTTCTTTAGGCCTTATAGACCACATTGTAATATGCTATAATGTTTGAAATATATGTATTTCAATTTATCAATAGTTCTCATAAAAGTCATCAGATGTCATCATTTAAGGGGTTATTTTTCAAATTTTTCTTCCAGGGGGAGGGGGCCTAGTAAATTACATTTTGTGATGTACTGTAAATGTACAGTAATCAATGCTATAGTACCTTAACTATACACCAGAGGGAGGGGACAGGGTATATTTTCCCTTTTTTTTGTCCTTAACCAATCACATCCCTCAAAGACTTGAATTTGACCTAGCGTTTCTAGTTGGTCGACACAGCAGACGCTCATCAGAAGACCATAGTGGGCGGTTGGGAACATACATCTTGATCATTGAATTAAAATAGCAGGGAGCAGATCCAGTCAGTATAGGCCAAAGTGAGAGATTTAAATTTAATTCTGGCCACTAGTTATGACCGCAAATACAGTGGATCTGCGCACAGCTTTTGGGTCCGGTAGGTCCGTGAAATAGGTATTATTTTTTTTTATAAATGGTCTTAAAAAGGTCTTAAAAAGCCTTGAATTTGACTTGAAGAAACCTGTAGGAACCCTGGATTACCTGAACTCTGTGGGCTAGCTGTGGCAACTGGGACTCCACGAACTAATAGGCCTGTGTGAGTGTGTGTGTGTGTGTGTGTGTGTGTGTTGTGCGTGTGTGTGCGGGCATAGTTAGCCCGAGGCCGGGGTTAATGGCCAGTCCCTTCCCCTAGCATAACTCCGCCATAGAGAGGGCTGTTTTAGGTGGGTTGTGTGCGGATGAATGCAGGTTGGGTGCATTCGGAAGGTTGGGTTGTGTGTGTCAACTTTAAATAAATTGTAAAACGTGACTCCCTGTCTGTGTGTGATTTGACTCCTCCTCCGACCACGAAACAAATATTACAATATTCTGCACCTGTATGCAGTGGAGTGGCAATCGGGAGAGTCGGGAAGAATCCCGGTGTGGCGTTTTGGGCCGTGCTGATGATTACTGTGATGAAGTGATCTCAAAAAGCCTGCACTGTGTGACTGCAGCGCTTCACTCTTCACTCCCAGCAGCCTCTCCCCGCAGCCCTAAAAATTACCACGATGACCTGACATGCAAGCTAGCCAAAGCGCCCAAATTGCGTAAACATTCACAAATGTATCAAGGCCCTTTCTCCCTCTTGCGTTAAGTTGCCTTAAGTGGATGGGAAGAAGAAGCAGAACTATCAGGCAGTGTGAGCAGGCTACTCCTGCACCTCTCTGTCCGCCTCCTTAGCGGCTCTCTGCCGATACACAGACTGTGAGCAGGCTACTCCTGCTCACCTATCCGCCTACGCAGCGGCTCTCCGATATACAGCCCTACTACTTGGTCAGATGGCGACTATGTAGGCTACTGTAGCCTACACACATGCTCAAAAGCAAACACTCATCAAGCAGCACTGCAATAGCAGCCAGACAAGCCTGTTCTCATTCAGCCTGTGCCAGCCATAGGCTCTCCAGCCTGGTCTCGTTAAGTTTCGTTATCATGAAATAACGTGATAATATCATGTAATAACGTGAAAATATCATATCTTGAAATAACATGATATTTTCACGTTATAACGTGAAAATATCATTATCACGAAATAACGTGATAATTTCATGTAATAACATGAAACATATCTTGTTAAAACGTGAAAAAGATCTTGTTATAACAAGAAACTTTCACGTAATTACTTGAAACTTTCACGTAATTACCTGATACTGAGCCTTTTATTTATTTCTAGTGTGACAGCAATACACCACCGTAATTCGACACTTAAATGTCATTAATAATATTATTATAAAAAATGTATCAATAATAATAACTAGAAAATGTAATTCCATGGAAGGAATTACCATTGCATGTAAATGCAAAAAGGTTGCTGACTGTGTAAAACATTCCTATTGGGTCTATAGTTAAAAAGACAACTAGGCTACACAGATAAAAATAACCCAATTACATTTCCACTGAAATTACTTGGAAAGTCACATTTAAAAAGTGATTTATGAAAATGCATCAAAATTGTGGATATAGGCTATTATGGAAAATAACTCTTCATTTATTAGAATGTAAGACTGAAATGAAGTTGGCAACTTCAAACGAGTTGCAAGAGCTGCCACTTTAGTAGCCTACAGTGAAACGACTGGTAGGATAGCTTATATAGCCTTCATATCTACACTAATGCAGGTTAAAAGTAGGCCATAGACTTAGACACCATTGGAATACGGAATACAATTTCAAACAACGCCAATCAACTATGATGCAGCAACAGGTATGATATCTATAGCAAATGTAACGTTAGCTTAGCTTACAGTAGGATATTTGTACAGGATGAGCTAGTATGTTCTTCGAAGTGTCTCCAGGTGTGTGATTGTCCTAATAGGAATGTACAAGCTGTTAACAAAGGTTTTTAATTTGTGAATGATACCGAAAAACCCAGCCTGGAGCAAGTTTGGTTGTCGTTAGCTAAATACAGTGTGATTTACGTTGACGTTAGGTTAGATTGTCTTTAGCTGTTGATAACGTTACCGAGAGCAAACCGGTTAGGCTACTGTAACGATAGGCTATAAACAAATCAAGTTAGGAGTAGCCTAACAGGAGACAAGACGATAACGTCCTGGTTAACAGCAGCTATGGCATGGTAGAATGTTTTCATAGCTGTTAGTACTCAGCACGCAGCTACAGTTTAATGAGTAGACAAAACATTCAGGTTGCAGCGGTGGCATGGCTTTAGTTTGGATCAAAGATCCTTGATTACTGACAGCTGAGCACTGACGTAACAATTAGTCTTTGCCGCCAAAGGATCTCAATGTAAACTCTATGGGAATTTCAAACTCTTTTATCGTAAATATCTCAAAAAGTATGAAGTTCACAAATGTCAAAAATACAATCGTCAAATCTCCGTTACAAGATCTTTGTAGGAGTGCTTGAATGACGTCAAACGGTTAAGTGGTTTTAGCGTTATAAATCGTTGATTTTGGTCGGAGGAAGAATAATTATCCCGATAATAACTAGAAATGCAATTCCAAGGAATTACCAGTGCATGAAAATGAAAAAAATTATAGATAGATGATGTAGATATGGCTACTAAGGTGTAACTAGGGTAAAGATGGTGATTGCATAGTTTAAAGAGAGTTGATGTGTGAAGGTAGACAGTTTAAAGCTTAAACATTCCAGTTGTAACTTAACTAATGATTTCTAAAAGGTATGTTAAAATGCTAACTATGTTAACAATGCTAACCAGATTGATCAGCTAACTTAACTAATGATTTCTAACAGAAATGTTCAAAATGTTAACTATGCTAACAATGCTAACTATTCTAACAATGCTAACCAGGTTGATTAGCTAACTTAGCTAATCATTTTTAGCAGTTATGCTAAAAATGTTAACTATGCTAACAATGCTAACTATGCTAACCATGCTAACTAGCTAACTTGCTACTGAGGACTTTTATTTTGAAACATTTGTTAATAGGGTATCCATGGCTGCCACTATCAGGAATAAAGAAGTTACTGTAGTAAAATCATGTTGGTTGCTATGGAAACGGTCATAAACGCTTAATTTTAATGGTTGCTATGTTGGTTGCTAGGTACATGGAGGTCTCATGTAGTTGACTGGAGGCATAGTTGATGATAACTGACAGTGGGAATGGTTGAACAGTTAAATAGATTAGTAGTTTCAATGGTTAAATGATTTAATAGTGTATTATTGCAGTGAGGACTTTTATTTTGAAACAGTTGTGGACAGAGGAAACAGTTTAACAGGTATATGTAGTCTTCACAGAGAATGTATGCTTAAAGCCTGAGAGAGAGAGAGAGCTGCTGCAGCTGGCCTGGCCACCTGGCAGAAGATTCTAATTGCCCTATTATGATGTCATAATCACAATGTTAAGTCTATGGGGACATTTTAATAGTTTTTAATTTATAGTTTAAAAAGTATAAAAGTTACAAAGTTGAAAAATAAATAGCACGGGTGTCCTAAGCAAGACCTACGTTACAAAGTTTGAATGAAGTTTCTACGTTAAACGGTTGAAGCTGCATTAAATGCGTTAGAAGAAGAAGAATAAGAAGAAGAAGAAGCCTAGGAAGAACAGTACAGTGCATTTTCATGCACTGTAAAAAGAACAGGGATAACAGGACATTGCATTTACATGCAATGTAATAATAATAATAGTAATGATGATAATAATAATACTATTATTATTATTACAGTGCATGAAAATGCACTGTACTGTTCTTCCTAGTATTCTTCTTATTATTTTTCTTCTTCTAACGCTCGCAATTCAGCTTGAACCGTTTAACGTAGAAACGTCATTCAAACTTTGTTGCGTAGGTCTTGCTTATGCCATATGTGCTTTGTATTTTTCAACTTTGTAACTTTTATACTTTTTAAACTATTAGTTAAAAACTATTACCATTTCTCCCATAGACTTAACATTGCTCATTATGACATCACGGCAGCAATTAGAATGTTACGCCAGGTGGCCAGTCCAGGTGCAGCAGCTCTCTCTCTCTCTCAGGCTCTTGAGACTACATTTTCTGTTCCCCTGTATCAACTGTATCAACATAAGTCTTCCTAATTCCATCCAACTTTCTATCCATTCATCTTCTTCAAACCATTCACTCATCCACCCATTCTAAACAGTCTGCCTATCAACATCAATTAGACGATCTACATTCAACTTTTAAACTATCTACTCTGTCTCAGGCTTTAAGGATACACTCTGGATCTTAAGACTAGCCAGTTAAATTGATTACACCTGTATCTGTATCCACCACTCTCAGTAGAGAGCTGTGTCTCTCCACTCTACAAGAATATAAGGCACATTCCATCCAACTTTCTATCCATTCATCTTCTTCAGACCATTCACTCATCCACCCATTAAACTGTCTATCAACATCTATTAAACAATCTGCCTATCAACATCCATTAAACTCTCTGTCTATCAACATTAATTAGACTATCTACATTCAACTTTTAAATTATTTACTCTGTCTCTCTGGCTCTCTTAAGACTAGCCAGTTAAATTGATTACACCTGTATCAACTACTCTCACAGAGCTGTATCAGTGTCTCTCTTAACAAGAATATAAGGCACATTCCATCCAAACTTCTATCCATTCATCTTCTTCAGACCATTCACTCATCCACCCATTAAACTGTCAATCAATATCTATTAAACAATCTGCCTATCAACATCCATTAAACATTCTGTCTATCAACATTAATTAGTATCAACATTAATTAGACTATCTACATACAACTTTTAAAGTATTTACTGTGGGTGCCTCTCAAGCAGCGTTTATATGTCCTCCCTCGCTCCTCGCTCCTCACTGATCTACATAAAGAAAGATAGAAGAAGGGCTAGACTATCCCATTGTTGCCGCTCCATCATTCTTTATGTAGATCAGTGAGGATCGAGGAGCGAGAGAAGACACGTAAACGCTATATGAGAGGCACCTTCTGTCTAAGGCTTTAAGCATACAATCTCATTAAGACTACAGATCGTGTTTCACTACTTCCTCTGTCCACAACTGTTTCAAAATAAAAGTCCTCACTGCAATAATACACTATTAAATCATTTAACCATTGAAACTACTCAACTATTGAACTGTTCAACCATTCCAACTGTCAGTTATCATCCACTATGCCTCCGGTCAACTACATGAAACCTCCATGTACCTAGCAACCAACATAGCAACCATTAAAATTAAGTGTTTATGACCGTTTCCATAGCAACCAACATGATTATACTGCAGTAACTTCTTGTTTCCAGATAGTGGCCACCATGGATACCCTAGCAACAAATGTTTCAAAATAAAAG
Source organism: Sardina pilchardus (assembly GCF_963854185.1). Lineage (NCBI taxonomy): Eukaryota > Metazoa > Chordata > Actinopteri > Clupeiformes > Clupeidae > Sardina > Sardina pilchardus. Next base: position 23,062,810 of record NC_084999.1, read on the forward strand.
TCCTCACTAGCAAGTTAGCTAGTTAGCATGATTAGCATTGTTAGCATAGTTAGCATTTTAGCATAACTGTTAGAAATCATCAACTAAGTTAGCTAATCAACCTGGTTAGCATTGTTAGCAACTTTAGCATTGTTAGCATAGTTAGCATTTTTAGCATTACTGCTAGAAATCATTAGCTAAGCTTGCTAATCAACCTGGTTAGCATTGTTAATAAAGTTATCATTGTTACCATAGTTAGCATTGCTAGCATAATTAGCATTTTAGCATAACTGCTAGAAATCATTAGCTAAGTTAGCTAATCAACCTGGTTAGCACTGTTAGTATAGTTAACATTTTTACCATAACTGCAAGAAATCAGTAGCTAAGTTAACCAATCAACCTGGTTATCATTGTTACCATAGTTAACATTTTAACATGAATAGCAATCATTAGTTAAGTTGGAACTGGGATGTTTCAGCTTTAAACTGTCTACCTTCACACTATCAACTTTCTTTAAACTATGGAATCACCATCTTTACCCTAGCTACTAGGGGTGTAAAAAATAACCGATACATATCGATATTCGTTTTTAACCTGTAAAAGACGACTACATCGATGCATCAAGCCTCGTTTCGAATTTTTCATGACATGAATCGGTTATTGTTTCGATTTAAAAGAAACAAATCGGTTCACATTCGCAAACGTTTCTGACTTGACCGTCTCTTATGAAATACTCGATTTCCTGGCCTGGTGCGTGGCTGTGTGAATCCCAATTTTGATTTGAGAACAATGACAGCCTCTCATTGGTCAAAGATGGCATAGCCTATCACGTTCTTCTATCCATTCCAACGAAACGTGCCCTGGACTTGCCTGAAGGAATGAGATGCTAGTCTTCCTCAGAAAAGATTTCTGACAACTCCGAACCTATATTCAACGCGCCGGCGAAACTTAAATCCAAAGTTTGGAAGTCGTTTGGCTTTTTCAAAAGAGAAGGTCTCTTTATATGGCTCTGGTTCTATCTCTCCCGTTGTCAAGCGGGCATATCCCAGGATTCTGATTAACTTTAACTTTGAAAGATCGCTACTTTTATAGCCTACATGGCATCCAACTAGCTACAATCCACCTCCGTCATATGCTACAATGTTACTATGGTTCTGCACGTCTGTATTTCAGCTTGGATGCAACGTGACAGTTCATTTAAACTTCGCAACGAGTTTGGCGAATTAATATTCAAGTGTGATACGGGAACTACTTCAAAGGTAGCAGGTTATACGAAGTTAATGACCACCCCATCAGCCAATCAGAGAAGAGAATTCCATTGTTGAGGGAGATAAGCAGAGAATCATTTATTCTTTTACATGAGAAAAGGCCAAGGGCAAAGCACTGCTTTATTTTCTTTTGTAACGACACCTCTTTGGTCTTTAATTTTTTTATGCAACATATACAGAGATATGTGTTTCTTCTGTTTATTTCTTTATGGTGTCCTCATTGTGTGCCATTACTAAAATATTATATGAAAAACCTCACCTTTTCACAATAAAATGTTTTGTCATGTTCATACATCAAGTTGTTTGTCCTATTGATAACCATTAACTTGATCATGTAAAATGTGCACAATTGTAAAGTGAATGTGCACAATGAAAAATAACTTTCAGAATGCTTTCGATTATTGAACCGCATCGAATTGCATCGAATCGCATCGAATTGAATCGTACCGAATCGTTTGCTATTAACATGTATCTTTTTTTGAATCGTATCGTGACAATGTATCTAGATGCGAATCGTATCGTCTTTCACATGAGAGATTCACACCCCTACTAGCTACACCTTAGTAGCCATAACTACATTATCTACACATTTTTGCATTTTCATGCACTGGTAATTCCTTGGAATTGCATTTCTAGTTATCATTATTATTGATAATGGTAATGTCTGTAATTGATGCAGAAAACACAAGGTCATTTTTAACTAGAGAAAGCAATTCCAGGGAATTACGAGTGCATGAAAATTGAGACAAAGATAGAGGTGAAGTAGAGAAAAGGTTAAGGGAACTCATAGTTGATGACAATTAACAGTTTGAATGAGCAAAAAGTTCAGTAGTTCAAATAGTTGAGCTATTTAATAGAGAATTATTGTGTGAGGACTTTTATTTTGAAACAGTTGTGGGCAGACGAAACTCCTGGTGGGATGGATACATAGCTGATGACAACTGTAATTCGGAATGGCTAAAGAGTTAAATAGTTCCCTAGTTTAAATAGTTACATTATTAAATACGGAATTAGGACACTGATGACTTATTTTGAAACAGTTGTGGGCAGAGGAAATAGGTGGTGGGAGACGTAGTTGAAGACAACTGACAGTTAAAATGGCTGAACAGATGATTAATTGAGCAGTTTAAATGTTTAATTCTTTAATTGTGAATAATTGTAGTAAGGACTTTCATTAAGAAACAGTTTCAGGCAGTAGAAACAGTTGGAGGGAGTCATAGTTGATGACAACTGACAGTTAGAATGGCTGAACAGTTAAATAATTTAAATAGTTGAATTAATTAATAGTGAATTTAGTTTCAGGCAGTAGAAACAGTTGGAGGGAGTCATAGTTGATGAAAACAGACAGTTGGAATAGCCAAACAGTTAAATAGTTGAGTTGTTTAAATAGTTGAATTAATTAATAGTGAATTTAGTTTCAGGCAGTAGAAACAGTTGGAGGGACTCATAGTTGATGAAAACGGACAGTTGGAATAGCCAAACAGTTAAATAGTTGAGTATAAATAGTTGAATAGTTTGAATAGTTTAAATAGTTGATGACAACTGACAGTTAAAATGTCTGAACAGTTGAGTAGTTTAAATAGTTGAATTATTTAATAGTGAATTTAGTTTCAGGCAGTAGAAACAGTTGGAGGGAGTCATAGTTGATGAAAACGGACAATTGGAATAGCCAAACAGTTAAATAGTTGAGTATAAATAGTTGAGTAGTTTAAATAGTTGATGACCACTGACAGTTTAAATGGCTGAACAGTTAAATAGTTGAGTAGTTTAAATGGTTGAAGGATTTGATAGTGAATTATGGTAGAGAGGATTTTTATTTTGAAACAGATTTGGGCACAGGGAACAGCTGAACAGGATCTGCAGTCTTATTAGAGCTCAAAGCCTGAGAGAGAGAGAGTTCTGGCATACAGTAGGATTCTAGAAGCCTGAGAGTTCTGGCATAGGATTCTAAAAGCCTGGGAGAGAGAGTTCTGGTATAGGATTCTAATCGGTGATGTCATAATCATAATGTTAAGTCTATGAAAAATACATGTCTGAAGTCACCTAAGTAAGATCTACGCGACACAGTTTGAATGAAGTTTCAAAGTTAAACCGTTGAAGCCGCATTAAACGCACAAAAAGCGTTAGAAGAAGAATAAGAACTATAATAAGAACTAGAGAAAGCAATTCCAGGGAATTACGAGTGCATGAAAATTGAAACATTTATGCTCAGTAAAATACTGTAGATAATGTTTCAAATATCATTCAAGCACAAAGATAGAAGAGAAGTAGAGTAAAGGTTGATGGGAGTCATAGTTGATGACAATTAACAGTTGGAATGGGCAAAAAGTTAAACAGTTAAGTAGTTCAAATAGTTGAGCTATGACAACTGTAATTCGGAATGGCTAAACAGTTAAATAGTTGCGTAGTTTTAATAGTTAAATTATTGAATATGAAATGATGGTACTAATGACTTATTTTGAAACAGTCGTGGGCAGAGGAAACAGGTGGTGGGAGTCATAGTTGATGTCAACTGGCAAGTAAAATGGCTGAACAGTTAAATAGTTGAGTAGTTTAAATAGTTGAATTAATTAATAGTGAATTATTTTGGTGAGGACTTTTATTTTGAAACAATTTCAGGCAGTAGAAACAGTTGGAGGGAGTCATAGTTGATGAAAACGGACAGTTAGAATAGCCAAACAGTTAAATAGTTGAGTAGTTTAAATAGTTGAATAGTTTAAATAGTTGAATTATTTAATAGTGAATTTAGTTTCAGGCAGTAGAAACAGTTGGAGGGAGTCATAGTTGATGAAAACGGACAGTTGGAATAGCCAAACAGTTAAATAGTTGAGTATAAATAGTTGAGTAGTTTAAATAGTTAATGACAACTGACAGTTAAAATGGCTGAACAGTTAAATAGTTGAGTAGTTTAAATGGTTGAACGATTTGATAGTGAATTATGGTAGTGAAGATTTTTATTTTGAAACAGTTTTGGGCACAGGGAACAGTTGAGTAGGATCTGTAGTCTTATTAGAGAGAGAGTTCTGGCATACAGTAGGATTCTAGAAGCCTGAGAGTTCTGGCATAGGATTCTAAAAGCCTGGGAGAGAGAGTTCTGGCATAGGATTCTAATCGGAACTGTGATGTCATAGTCACAATGTTAAGTCTATGGGGAAATTTTGATAGTTTTAATTAAATAGTTTAAAAAGTATAAAAGTTAGAAAGTTGAAAAATACAAAGCCCAGATGGCCTAAGTAAGACCTACGCGACACAGTTTGAATTAAGTTTCAAAGTTAAACCGTTGAAGCCGCATTAAACGCGTCAAAAGCGTTAGAAGAAGAATAAGAACTAGAAATGCAATTCCAAGGAATTACCAGTGCATGAAATGCAAAAATAGATAGATAATGTAGATATGGTTACTAAGGTGTAGCTAGGGTAAATATGGTGGTTGCATAGTTTACAGAGAGTTGATAGTGTGAAGGTAGACAGTTTAAAGCTGAAACATTCCAGTTCTAACTTAACTAATGATTTCTATTCATGTTAAAATGTTAACTATGGTAACAATGATAACCAGGTTGATTGGTTAACTTAGCTACTGATTTCATGCAGTAATGGTAAAAATGTTAACTATGCTAACTATGCTCACAGTGTTAACCAGGTTGATTAGCTAACTTAGCTAATGATTTCTAGCAGTTATGCTAAAAATGCTTACTATGCTAACAATGCTAAAATTGCTAACAATGCTTACCAGGTTGATTAGCTAACTTAGTTAGATGTTTTTTTGCAGTTATGCTAACAATGCTAACTATGCTAACCATGCTAACTAGCTAACTTGCTAGTGAGGACTTTTATTTTGAAACATTTGTTGCTAGGGTATCCATGGTGGCAAGAAGGAAACAAGAAGTTACTGCAGTATAATCATGTTGGTTGCTATGGAAACGGTCATAAACGCTTAATTTAAATGGTTGCTATGTTGGTTGCTAGGTACATGGAGGTTTCGTGTAGTTGACTGGAGGCATAGTTGATAACTGACAGTTGGAATGGTTGAACAGTTAAATAGTTGAGTAGTTACAATGGTTAAATGATTTAATAGTGTATTATAGCAGTGAGGACCTTTATTTTGAAACAGTTGTGGACAGAGGAAGTAGTGAAACAGGTTCTGTAGTTTTAATGAGATTGTATGCTTAAAGCCTGAAGGCCCGATCAGATTACAGGCGGCATGCGCTATGAAACCCATTCATTTCAATGGGTTGAGAGCGCAAAAGCGGCTCTGCCGTTAAGCGCAGCAAAGCGCAGCGCCGGCGGCATTTTGCCGCTTTGCCACTGTTGCGCGTACCGCGGTCAAAGTTTAAATAATTGAACTTTGACCGCGGCGCGCTGTAAGTGAATGGTGTTTTGCGCGGAGCCCAGCAGTAACCATAGAAATAGGAGCGGTAACAGCAACAAAAATCGTACAACGTTATCTCAACCAAGAGCAACCTAGCGTTGAGCGCAGCGCATGCCGTCTACAATGTGATCGGGCCTTGAGACAAAAGGTGCCTCTCATATAGCGTTTACGCGTCCTCTCTCGCTCCTCACTGATCTACATAAAGAATGATGGAGCGGCAACAATGGGATAGTCTAGCCCTTCTTCTATCTTTCTTTATGTAGATCATTGAGGATCGAGGAGCGAGGGAGGACATATAAACGCTGCTTGAGAGGGACCCACAGTAAATACTTTAAAAGTTGTATGTAGATAGTCTAATTAATGTTGATAGACAGAATGTTTAATGGATTTTGATAGGCAGATTGTTTAATAGATATTAATTGACAGTTTAATGGTGGATGAGTGAATGGTCTGAAGAAGATGAATGGATAGAAGGTTGGATGGAATGTGCCTTATATTCTTGTTAAGAGAGACACTGATACAGCTCTCTGAGAGTAGTTGATACAGGTGTAATCAATTTAATTGGCTAGTTCTAAGAGAGCCAGAGTGTTTATGCTTAAAGCCTGAGACAGAGTAAATCATTTAAAAGTTGAATGTAGATAGTCTAATTAATGTTCATAGACAGAGAGTTTAATGGATGTTGATAGGCAGATTGTTTAATAGATGTTGATAGACAGTTTAATGGGTGGATGAGTGAATGGTCTGAAGAAGATGAATTGATAGAAAGTTGGATGGAATGTGCCTTATATTCTTGTAGTGGAGAGACACAGCTCTCTACTGAGAGTAGTGGATACAGATACAGGTGTAATCAATTTAACTGGCTAGTCTTAAGAGAGCCAGAGTGTGCTTGAGACAGAGTAGATTGTTTAAAAGTTGAATGTAGATTGTCTAGACTGTTTAGAATAGGTGGATGAGTGAATGGTTTGAAGAAGATGAATGGATAGAAAGTTGGATGGAATTAGGAAGACTTATGTTGATACAGTTGATACAGGGGAACAGAAAATGTAGTCTCAAGAGAGCCAGTGTATGTCTGAGAGAGAGAGAGAGAGCTGCTGCACCTGGACTGGCCACCTGGCGTAACATTCTAATTGCTGCCGTGATGTCATAATGAGCAATGTTAAGTCTATGGGGAAATTGTCATTTTAATTAAGTTATAGTTTAAAAAGTTTAAAAGTTACAAAGTTGAAAAATACAAAGCCCGGATGGCCTAAGTAAGACCTACGCAGCAAAGTTTGAATGAAGTTTCTATGTTAAACGGTTGAAGCTGCATTAACTGCGTTAGAAGAAGAAGAAGAATAAGAAGACTTGGAATAACAGTACAGTGCATTTTCATGCACTGTAATAACTAGAGAAAGCAATTCCAGGGAATTACGAGTGCATGAAAATTGAGACCAAGATAGAGGTGAAGTAGAGAAAAGGTTGAGGGGAGTCATAGTTGATGACAATTAACAGTTGGAATGATCAAAAAGTTCAGTTGAGTAGTTCAAATAGTTGAGCTATTTAATAGAGAATTATTGAGTGAGGACTTTTATTTTGAAACAGTTGTATTTGAGGAAACTCTTGGTGGGATACATAGCTGATGACAACTGTAATTCGGAGTGGCTAAAGAGTTAAATAGTTGCAAAGTTTAAATAGGTACATTATTAAATACGGAATTATGACACTGATGACTTATTTTGAAACAGTGTGGGCAGAGGAAATAGGTGGTGGGAGTCATAGTTGAAGACAACTGGCAGTTAAAATAGCTGAACAGTTGATTAATTGAGTAGTTTAAATGTTTAATTCTTTCATTAAGAAACAGTTTCAGGCAGTAGAAACAGTTGGAGGGAGTCATAGTTGATAACTGACAGTTAAATAGTTGAATAGTTTAAATAGTTGAATTAATTAATAGTGAATTATTTGAGTGAGGACTTTTATTTTGAAACAGTTTCAGGCAGTAAAAACAGTTGGAGGGAGTCATAGTTGATGAAAGCTGACAGCTGGAAAAGCCGAACAGTTAAATAGTTGGGTAGTTTAAATAGTTGAATTAATTGATAGTGAATTTAGTTTCAGGCAGTAAAAATAGTTGGAGAGAGTCATAGTTGATGAAAGCTGACAGTTGGAATAGCCAAACATTTAAATAGTTGAGTAGTTGAAATAGTTGATGACAACTGACAGTTAAAATGGCTGAACAGTTAAATAGTTGAGTAGTTTAAATGGTTGAACGATTTGATAGTGAATTATGGTAGTGAGGATTTTTAGTTTGAAACAGTTTTGGGCACAGGGAACAGTTGAGCAGGATATGTAGTCTTATCAGAGCCAGACTGCATGCTTAAGAGCCTGAGAGAGAGAGTTCTGGCATACAGTAGGATTCTAGAAGCCTGAGAGTTCTGGCATAGGATTCTAAAAGCCTGGGAGAGAGACTTCTGGCAAAGGATTCTAATTGTGATGTCATAATCACAATGTTAAGTCTATGGGGAAATTTTGATAGTTTTAATTAAATAGTTTAAAAAGTATAAAAGTTACAAAGTTGAAAAATACATGTCTGAAGTCACCTAACTAAGATCTACGCGACACAGTTTGAATGAAGTTTCAAAGTTAAACCGTTGAAGCCGCATTAAACGCACAAAAAGCGTTAGAAGAAGAATAAGAACTAGAGAAAGCAATTCCAGGGAATTACGAGTGCATGAAAACGTAAACATTTCTGTTCAATAAAGTATTGTTAGATAATGTTTCAAATATCATTCAAGCACAAAGATAGAGGTGAAGTAGAGAAAAGGTTGATGGAAATCATAGTTGATGACAATTAACAGTTGGAATGGGCAAAAAGTTAAACAGTTGAGTAGTTTAAATAGTTGAATTAATTAATAGTGAATTATTCTAGTGAGGACTTTTATTTTGAAACAGCTGTGGGCAGAGGAAACTGTTGGTGGGATACGTAGCTGATGACAACTGTAATTCGGAATGGCTAAAGAGTTAAATAGTTGCATAGTTTAAATAGTTAAATTATTAAATACGGATTTATGGCACTGATGACTTATTTTGAAACAGTTGTGGGCAGAGGAAATATGTGGTGGGAGTCATAGTTGAAGACAACTGGCAGTTAAAATGGCTGAACAGTTGATTAATTGATCAGTTTAAATGTTTATTCTTTAATTATGAATAATTGTAGTAAGGACTTTCATTAAGACACAGTTTCAGGCAGTAGAAACAGTTGGAGGGTGTCATAGTTGATGAAAACGGACAGTTGGAATAGCCAAACAGTTAAATAGTTGAGTAGTTTAAATAGTTGAATTAATTAATAGTGAATTTAGTTTCAGGCAGTAGAAACAGTTGGAGGGAGTCATAGCTGATGAAAACGGACAGTTGGAATAGCCAAACAGTTAAATAGTTGAGTAGTTTAAATAGTTGAATTAATTAATAGTGAATTTAGTTTCAGGCAGTAGAAACAGTTGGAGGGATTCATAGTTGATGAAAACGGACAGTTGGAATAGCCAAACAGTTAAATAGTTGAGTAGTTTAAATAGTTAGTTGATGAAAACAGACAGTTGGAATAGCCAAACAGTTAAATAGTTGAGTAGTTTAAATAGTTGAATTGATTATTAGTGAATTTAGTTTCAGGCAGTAGAAACAGTTGGAGGGAGTCATAGTTGATGAAAACTGACAGTTTGAATAGCCAAACAGTTAAATAGTTGAATATTTTAAATAGTTGAGTAGCTTAAACAGTTGATGACAACTGACAGTTAAAATGGCTGAACAGTTAAATAGTTGAGTAGTTTAAATGGTTGAACGATTTGATAGTGAATTATGGTAGTGAGGATTTTTATTTTGAAACAGTTTTGGGCACAGGGAACAGTTGAATAGGATCTGTAGTCTTATTAGAGCCAGACTGCATGCTTAAAAGCCTGAGAGAGAGAGAGTTCTGGCATACAGTAGGATTCTAGAAGCCTGAGAGTTCTGGCATAGGATTCTAAAAGCCTGGGAGAGAGATTTCTGGCATAGGATTCTAATCGGTGATGTCATAATCACAATGTTAAGTCTATGGGGAAATTTGGTTAGTTTTAATTAAATAGTTTAAAAAGTTTAAAAGTTTCAAAGTTGAAAAATACATGCCTGAAGTCACCTAAGTGAGATCTACGCGACACAGTTTGAATGAAGTTTCAAAGTTAAACCGTTGAAGCCGCATTACACGCATAAAAAGCGTTAGAAGAATAAGAATAATAAGAATAATTGGAATAACAATAGAGTGCATTTTTCATGCACTCTAACTATAATAAGAACTAGAGAAAGCAATTCCAGGGAATTACGAGTGCATGAAAATTGAGACAAAGATAGAGGTGAAGTAGAGAAAAGGTTGAGGGGAGTCATAGTTGATGACAATTAACAGTTGGAATGAGCAAAAAGTTAAACAGTTGAGTAGTTCAAATAGTTGAGCTATTTAATAGAGAATTATTGTGTGAGGACTTTTATTTTGAAACAGTTGTGGGCAGAGGAAACTGTTGGTGGGATACATAGCTGATGACAACTGTAATTCGGAATGGTTAAATAATTAAATAGTTGCATAGTTTAAATAGTTACATTATTAAATACGGAATTAGGACACTGATGACTTATTTTCAAACAGTTGTGGGCAGAGGAAATAGGTGGTGGGAGTCATAGTTGAAGACAACTGGCAGTTAAAATGGCTGAACAGTTGATTAATTGAGCAGTTTAAATGTTTAATTCTTTAATTGTGAATAATTGTAGTAAGGACCTTCAATATGAAACAGTTTTAGGCAGTAGAAACAGTTGGAGGGAGTCATAGTTGATGACAACTGACAGTTAGAATGGCTGAACAGTTAAACAGTTGAATAGTTTAAATAGTTGAACTAATTAATAGTGAATTATTTTAGTGAAGACTTATTTTGAAACAGTTTCATGCAGTAGAAACAGTTGGAGGGAGTCATAGTTGATGCAAACTGACAGTTGAATAGCCAAACAGTTAAATAGTTGAGTAGTTTAAATAGTTGAATTAATTAATAGTGAATTTAGTTTCAGGCAGTAGAAACAGTTGGAGGGAGTCATAGTTGATGAAAACGGAGAGTTGGAATAGCCAAACAGTTAAATCATTGAGAATAAATAGTTGAGTAGTTTAAATTGTTGATGACAACTGACAGTTAAAATTGCTGAACAGTTAAATAGTTGAGTAGTTTAAATGGTTGAATGATTTGATAGTGAATTATGGTAGTGAGGATTTTTATTTTGAAACAGTTTTGGGCACAGGGAACAGTTGAATAGGATCTGTAGTCTTATTAGAGCCAGACTTTATGCTTAAAAGCCTGAGAGAGAGAGTTCTGGCATACAGTAGGATTCTAGAAGCCTGAGAGTTCTGGGATAGGATTCTAAAAGCCTGGGAGAGAGAGTTCTGGCATAGGATTCTAATCAGTGATGTCATAATCACAATGTTAAGTCTATGGGGAAATTTTGATAGTTTTAATGAAATAGTTTAAAAAGTATAAAAGTTACAAAGTTGAAAAATACATGTCTCCAGTCACCTAAGTAAGATCTACGCGACACAGTTTGAATGAAGTTTCAAAGTTAAACCGTTGAAGCCGCATTAAACGCACAAAAAGCGTTAGAAGAAGAATAATAATAAGAATAATTGGAATAACAATAGAGTGCATTTTTCATGCACTCTAATAAGTGGAATAACAGTAGAGTGCATTTTTCATGCACTCTAATAAGAATAATTGGAATAACAATAGAGTGCATTTTTCATGCACTCTAATGATAGAGATAATTGCAGTGCGTTGTGTAACCTGCGTTGTGTTGAACCACATGGCTCAACCGTGGCTCAATCTTGGCTCAAACCCGCAAACTCAGCTTCTGGATCGGTAGACGAACACAATGTACAATGCTGACGATGTACAACATACAGTGTGTATATTATTTCCAGAAAGCAGGATCCAATATATAAAATATAATTTATAAGAGTAAAATATACTCTGTATTAGATGCTAAACAACACACGCAGAGTGACGACACTGTGGAAAGGGATGTGCTCAGACGAAATAAATGTCTAGCAGAGGTGGTCATGTACCTGCAAGACTTGCTCTGCAACCCTTTAAATACCTGAATTTAAATAGTCTGTTTTTGATGGCTGCTTCTTCTAGAGGGATTGTGGAAGGCAGCCGCAGGCACCAGATCACCAGAGCACATCAGTTAATCAATGGAATTTCAATAATCTGAAACCAGGCTAAACAGGTTTACAGTTTTTGCCCATAGCTTGACGAGCCACTATGGCAACTGGTTAGAAAAAAGGTCAGCACAATCTAGTGCAGTATCTGGAGTAGCCTAGTCGCCTATGTCATGCTGTCTAATGTTTCACACAGCACAAGGTAATTCATTAAATATTAAGAATACAAAAAAAATTAACAGTGAACAGTGTTCATAGAAACAATAACACAAAAGTAATGTAATGAGTTACTTTCCATGGAGTAAAGAAGTAATACAAGGGATCACATTTTTTTACAGTAGTGGGCAATGTGTAATACATTACTTTTTTGAGAATCCCCCCTTCCTCTCTCTCTCTTAGCACTGCACCTGGGCAGACGGACCTGATATACATTAAGTTCAGGGGCCGATGGTTGCCTAGGGCAAGTTTTGATTTCAATGAGGGATGGCAGAATAAAATGACTCCAACATTGACTTTAACAGGAGGCCATCCTTCAACGGTTCAGTGTCCCTGCTTGCAAGCTCCGCATCTACCTGCACTACCAGCCGTCCTACTACCACCTGCACGTGCATTTCACCTCTCTGAGTCACGATGCGCCAGGCTGTGGGGTGGAGAGAGCCCACCTGCTCTCGGACGTCATCCTGAACCTGAAGGGAACCCCCATGTACTACCAGAAGCGCCCACTGTCTTTCCCCCTACGGGCAGATGACAACCTCGCCGCCAAGTTCAGGGAGGCAGGAAAGCTCCCAAACTGCTGACTGAACAGTTTACTGTCTTTTTAAATAATTATGATTTTAAGTGGTTTTGTACAAATGTGTGTGTATGTTTTTTTTTTTTAAAATAATAATAAAAAAAACAATGACAGTTTTTTGTTTTTTGTATGTATTTCAATATGTTCCAGTCATTTTGTTCTCAGCTTAGGTCTTCACAAGAAAGTACAAAGCTGGAAATGAAAACATTTACAGCTTGAACTATAGTTGAGTTGCAATTTCAGTTTTACTCAAACTTTGCACATCATCCAAATCATCCATTTTTTTGAAAATGAGTAATAAACAAAAAAGTTCACACCGTAAAACTATGCATGACATACATTTAAAGTAAATGATAAGAATTATATGGAAAAGAGCTGATGATAAGCAATTAAAACAAATTAAAAATAATAAAAAAAAACAAGAAGGTAAAATGAATAAAAGGGTACATGAAATAAAAATGGTCACACGGATAAGATAAAAGGTTATGGGAATGGTATTGGCTTAAAAGCTATGTCCATCCAATGCTGTTTTGGGTGGGGGGTGGTGGGGTTGTAAGGTTATTTTTCTTTTTTTGTAACTGGGCTTCCCCATAGTATAATATTGAAGTGTTTTAGTAGCATCTGCGCTCTGGGCAAAAAAAAAAAAAAAAAAGAATATGCCGCCCATTGTTCACAGATGTGGGACAACCGCTACCGGGCCACACAGATAAGAAAATGGTAGCCTACAATTAAACAATTAGGCTTCCTAATAACATATTATGAAATCAGGGTATTGATGCAGAAATCAGGCTACTTATTGAATTTGATGCAGTCTTTTATATGTGCATTAAAACGTTACATTAGGAACACACTCTGGCCATGTGTGTCATCACCCCAAGATAGAACTCTCTTGTTGCGGTGTGCTCACAGTGTTTTCAATGTTATTAGCTCGCCTTGCGGTTTGGCGCCATGGGCAACTGCCTAGATTGCCCATCCCTTCCCCTTCTGGCCCTGGCCATACATGTGTTGTGTGTGTGTGTGTGTATGTGCATGTGCTAAACATTAGACTGTGTTGGTGTAATTTTGAGTGCTGTGTAGGTGAGTTAGAGCGGATGAACTAAACATCTTAGCGATCTGAAATGCTTGGTCGGGGTTGCAAAGCTTAGACATTTCGGGCATGTCCAGTTCATATTCGGCAGGATTTTGTGATCAGAAATCGGGTGCATTGTTGAAAAGAGTTGTTCTTCTGTTTCTTAATCAATCACGGGTGTGTTTTGGGCGTTACATCCTTTAAACCAATTAACCAATTTGAATGACTTCAAACAACATATCGGTATTTTGACAGTCAGCGCAGCGGTGCATTTGAATGAATCTGCTTGCACGCGAGACACCTTGTATGGAACACAGGGATTCCAATAAACATTGTTTTACTAAAAACCTGTTTGTGACTAGCAGAGTAGCCTACATGTATCTGCACTTACTTCACCGTGGACTACACATTTATTTACTTTCACCATTGACTGACAAGGAGTTATCATTGAAAACAATAGCCTGAAAATGTTTGAAAGACTGAATAGAAATCCTAAGGATATTTATCCTGCCGAGGAGTTGTTTGGGAATGGTTGCTTAGTGCTGCTTACATCTTGTGACAGTGTGACTTCAGCTGTGCTTTACATGTGCTTTGTATATGTGCCTGTCGCTATAGACCATGTTTTTCTTGGTCAGTACTGTAAGCTGGTAAATTTTCCATCTGAGAAACATCCCTAAAGTTCAGAACGGGGGAGACGACCTCACAGTTAGACCCCTTTGTGTCCAGGTGATCTATTTGCATTTGAACTGTTCCCATTGTGTGTGTGGCCGGCCATTTGGGAAAAGGCCCTCGGACACACCTCTTCTCCCCCTCTCCATGCCTCTGATGAATTAATGTTGGAAACTGAAATGTATCTGTTTCATGACAAATGATAATACATCCATGTTTGGTCTTGAATTAATGCTTGTAATGTGGGCAACAGCCTGATCACGCTTTCATTGCACTCTAATGTATGTATACATAATTGTAGAGTAAGAACTACACGGGAGAACTTCAGGTGGTAGACACACCCACATCCCACCCACAGGGTTGGGGGGTGACCTGCATGATAGTTTAAGGTTGAGAATTTCTCACCTCGCTCTCTTCTCTCACTTTCTCAGCTTTGGGCAAGAGGTGACTCTTCTCTTCCTGCTCTGCTCTGGTCTAGGCAAGAGGTCACACTGACCTCTCTGCCCTCTCTTTCTCTCTCCCTGCCTTTCTCTCTCTCTCTCTATCTTTTGATTTCTTTATGGGGTTTGTTATTTTCATTATTTGATATATTGTTTTATCTGGTGTATGTAGCATTTTAACTTGGTAACTTGTTAAGGTTTAAGTCAAAGTTTATTGTTTGTTTTGAGGTTAAGATTACTTATCCTTTGTTACTTTGTTTAAGGATAATTACTGATACTTTTACTCTTACCTAAGGCTCAAGGCCTAATAAATGGTTAATTCTCCTCGCTCAGTTTGCATATCTCTAAAAGTTTAGTGTGCCATTCCAATCTCTGCCATAGTTAACATCATTAGTTATTTGGTAATGTATTAGAGGTACAATATGTCTTATGGAGTCAGATTTAATCGTGGTGAATTTCCTAATAACATTATCATTTAACTCCACATGGCTACTGATCCATTGTTCTTCACGCATGTAAAGGGAGAACGTCCGATGTGTTTGTGTAGCGCGTTTGGGACTGTTTTTTCAACTTTTACAGTAGCGTAATTGCGATTTTTGTATCATGCGCCATGGCTACACCTTATGTTGTTAATTGTCATGGCGAAAGATTCATCCCATTATTGAGTGTCATATAAGAAAAAGCCTTGTATCACACTTTCTGCCGGGCGTAAGATAGGGCCCTAGGTGATGGAAGTATCTCAATGCATGCCAACTCACTTGATATGTTGTCTAAAGGTCAATATCTTCCTTATGTGACTTGGCATGCATTTAGATACTTCCATCATACCATATCATTGACAATCATTTGTTCTATTATGTACTTCCATTGAAACACATTGATTTTGACTTGACTTGATTTCCTAATTTTTGAGGTGATATCTAATATTCCTTTTGCATAGGCTTTTGGTATCCAATATGTAAGCAAAATGCAGCAATTATTTTGAAGCTGACTGTACCTATTGTTCAGATTTAGTTTTCTAGAAATATATGCAAATTACCGCATATTTAAGTAAAACAGGTCTCATCTGCATATCTAAACATCACATTTCAGAAAACTCGCGATACAAAAAATCTTTGCCTTAATGTGAGTAAACAACTATGAAAGTTTCAATTAGATATCTATAGTTTAAAATTTTACCCATTTCACCTGTAGTAAATCCCAACGGTAAAAGGCATTGGAAATTATACCTTTGACCTTGAATGTTCCATGTTCCACTAAATATAAATGGGTAGATTTTTAATATGTGATGCAGGAGGGTTTAAGGATCAATATCAATATCAAGTATGAACCATTACTATTGCAATTAGTTTCATTTTTGGCCCTTTTTTGAGCTAGATTGACTGCTTATACGCGTTAAGACGCTCTTAGTCAGTAACAAGAACTTTGGAGATCTACGAGTGTTTTCACGATGCTCTTGAGCTACGATGGTTTCGGGAAATAGTCAGAAAACCTTAAGACGTTAGAAGAGGGACTTTACGATCATCTTATAGGCTTACGATGCTTTCGGGGAACGCACCCCAGAACACACAAGGGCCGTAACAGCCTGACTTTTCCTTTTTTACAATGCGCACGCGCGCGCACACACACACACACACACACACACACACACACCTCATCTTTCTGTGCAATCCCAATGGGCACAAGTTAGCACTTCTGCAATTTTGTATTTATTGATCTTATTGTTATTCATGTTTTTGATGAGTGAATGAATAATGAGTGTTTTTTTTTTTAATTGTGATTCGCAAAACTACATTGTGCTTGAGCAAATGACAAATACTCAAACTTGAAATGTCAAATGAAGCTCGGGGCTATATAATTACTAAAAACAGGCCAAACAAGATGGTGTCATTGCGTTTTACGGTATTTCAGTAATGAGAAAGCTTGCCTGTGCAAGTTCACAGAGCAAAAGGCACCGATGACATAAACCAGACCTATTGTCTCTATATGTCAGTCCTTAACAGAAAAAAATGACATTCTGCATGTCAATGACGCACATGTTATCAGCAGATGGTAAGATGTTGGGTGCATTACTGTGTGGGGTGGAAGCTGCACTGACTACAACAAAAAGTCACTCCAGCGCATAGCAAATGCAGCTGGAAAAATCATAGGGGAAACCCTCCCCTCCCTTCAGGACATCTACACAACCCGCCTCACTCGCAAGGCACTCACAATTGTGAGTGATGCAAATCATCCCTCACACAACCTGTTCAACCTCCTGCCCTCTGGTAGGAGGTACAGGAGCCTCCCCTCCCGCACAGCCACTCGCCAACAGCTTCAACCATCAGGCTGTGAGACTGCTGAACTCTCTCACTCCCTCAGCCCCAGCCCCAGCCATCAGAAACCTCAGACTTGCTGGAGTCTAGAGATCTTCAGTTACGAAATGAACTGCAAATGTCTTTACATGAAAATGTATACACCGATGCACAAACGTTTGAGGAGTGAGTTGTCTTGGCATTTATTCATATCATATTTAGTTCTGGTTGTTCATCATGATCTTGTTTCTTAATCATTATTTCTTGCAGAGTTGGGGTTTATATTTATGGTTGTCATTGTTTAGTCTATCACTAGTATTTTCATTATAGGCTATATGACTTTGTTTGCAACTGTTCATTTTAGTATTCATTCATGAGGTCCCTTTCCACAGGTGTAGGCTATAAAATCAAGAATACAGATTATTATGAATACTGACTGGTACTTAGATCACTTTGGATTCGTAAAAGGGGACCTGATGAAACCCCTGAATAGACTTATTTTTATTTCTTTATTTGGACAAGTGTCTGCCAAGAATTATAAGATAAAAAAAAAATCGTTCTGCCTTTAGGCTTAAATTTGTGCAGTGTAGTGATAGGATAGGCGCAGATGAAACAAACTGACAAGTTTAATCAGACCCTGACCTTTTTCTTCTGAATTCCATGCTTTAAACATGAAAATTAACTGCCATGCTGTGTTGTTTTAGTTGACAGGAACTGGAAAGTGATTGTGTCACTTGGATTTCTGTCTGTTGTGGTGGTAAGTTGACTTTTTTTTTTTATCCCTTTTGTTTTTAAACATGTTCTTAAAATAGCCTAGACACTGAATGCTGAACCTACAGTATGCTTTCTATCGTGCGTGTAGTCAGGCAGCCATGGGGTCAGACCTGGTTTTGTCGGTTAATTTTTTTGTTGTTGCAGAATCTAGTAGACTATGGGTACCTCTTTAAGATTCAAGAGGGTGTCCGGTGATATCCCTTGGGCAATTTCGTATATTAAGCCTTTCTTGTCCAATGTTTTGAATATAAGGCGGATATACTACAGGTGAATTGGGTAAAAAAAATAACAAGCAGGTATCACTATGAAACTTCACCAGTTGATTACTTAGATCTATATGAAAAATAAATGTATTACAAGTTTTCTGAAATGTAATGTTTGAATATGCAAATTAGGTATAATGTAATTAAATATGCACTGATTTGCATAAACTTAAAAAGTTAAAATCTGAACATTGGATAAAGCCAGTTTCAACTTTTTTCTTTTAATTTTGTTGACATAAGAGATTAAAAGTATTTTAGAGAGGGAGTTATGGATATCTCATTTAGTTATTCAGTAAATCAGAAAATACTATACCAGCCTTAAAAAAAAATCATTTTTCGCCATGTTTTTTGGAATAAAATGTCATGTAAATCAGGCTAAGAATAATATATCAACAAACCCCTCTGCAAAAACCTTCTAAATATGGTTAGGTATAAGACTGAAAAGTTTGGTGTATGTAGATGCTTGTGAAGTGGAGACTTTGTTCTCGGAGTGAGAGAGGAAACTCATTGTATCTTAAATCACTCTGAAATGTCCTTAAATCACTCTGAAATGTCCTAAGCAATTTAAGAAGAGCTATTCTGATTAATAGTATACATTCGCCAACACATACGTTTTTGCTAAACTATGTGGCCAGAGTCGCTTTACTTTGACTTTGGACAAATTTCAAAATGGTGGAAAATCCATCATGGCGGAAAATGACGTAATATGGTTCGTTGGAATCGGCTAAGTCAGAGGATTCCAATGGTATAAGTTTTATCAAAATCGGCCATACGGATCAAACGGGTTACGGGCATGAACGTGTTTTCCAACTTTGACCAGTTGGTGGCGCTAGAGCGTGAGAGTGGCGAGCATGACACATGGTGGTGTCAATCAAGGTAGTCTACGTGCATACGTCCAAAAACAGGTGTAAAACAGGCGTACGCTTGTTTCCACGCAAAGTATGGCATTTATCAATGTGAACGTGATCGGTGCTATACGCTCAAATCTCACGTCTAGTCTGAACTCGCGTACGCAAGTTTTTCAGCAGCATAGCACTGTGCAGCAGTAAATCGCCCGTGGATTGCAAAGTTGATGAGTTGAATTTATGGACTATCTCGGACATAACACCTTTCCTGTACATGTGCAGCCTATTTGCTGTAATGTAGCATATTACAAGTATATTGACACATTTGATGGCCATAGAATAGCCATAGGAGATGATACTTTCTCTTTGGCAAACGCAACATTTATGAATGATATATTTTACATTATTTTCAAAGGGCAAATTTCAGTGTCGTATGGTTTTGTAATGAATGTATTTATAGTACGATGCTTTCTCTCTGCGAAAATAACGTCTGTTGCGCTTAAATCGCTCTAGTTTCCCGCCTTCCTTGATGACAGCTTCTAGCTGTCAGGCCCAATCCCAATGTCCGGACTCACAGACTCACAGACTTTGGTGCACGTTCTCGCGAAATTAGTTAGGGCTTAGGGCTGTCCCAATGTTGAATTTCAGCGGGCGTGAGGGTTTGAGTACCCACTTATCGTGTCCTTTCTATGAGTCTGCATCGGTGCAGACTTCGCCTAAAGCCTACCTTACACTGACAAGATTTGGGAAAGATTCTTGAAAGATTGATTTTAACAATTATACTCACTCACTTAGCACCTGAGATCAATTACTGTAAGTCTGTCAATTACTGAGTCTTTAGTCCTTACGGCTCATATTGAGATTGGCCACTGAGTCTTTAGTCCTTAGACCTCAGGGCTCACTTTGGGATTTAGCCATAAACACACATACGCACATACACCCACACACACAAACAAACCTATAGTACATGCGCACACACACACACACACACACACAGAAGTACACATACACAAAAACAAACACACTCTCTGCACACACTCATTTACTACACAAAAGGGGATGGTAGCAATAGACAGAATCTAATTTGCTGCCGGGGTAGTCTAGTACCTCTCAGTTGACTTGGGAGCTGGAAAAAATAAACTTCTATCGGGCAATCACATCGTGTATAGAGCCAGTACGCAGGCTTAACATAATGACGACTGACCTGCGACCAGAAGTTGCGACTGTTAAGCATCCTGCTACTTGAAAACAAGAAGATGATTAGTCGTAGCGCAGTACATGGAGAGGGAATTTGAAAGACAACCGTCTATCCCACCCCTCCGATTGAGCCCTGCCTATGGTGCGTTCCCAGACCCTACATCTTGATGTGGGTCTGGCTCGTCAGGCTAAGGGGACGGAGTAGGAGATGGAGACAAATTGACGAGTGATTTATTTTTGTGGAGAGAATGTGCTAGACTGGGCGGCGGTCATATTTTGCACCACTCTGCTCTGCGGTAGGTAGGCTACATCTAGTTTTAAATGTATCAAAGCAAACTACAAAATACATTAGCCACACCATGTATCAAAATAAAATGCTTGCATGTTTGTAAAGTAGTCTACTAAAATTACTCTTTAAAAGGGAACATGATATCTCTGCAAACCTTCCATATCTGTCTATTTAATCTATTCCTTCGTCAGTACACTGACTCTGTTGATTGTTTAGGAGACAGAGCATGCATGCATGGTTTAGGCATAGTGCAGGCCCCAATCTCTGACTGAAAGTTCACCAGGAACTGAAGAGACAGTCTTTAGTCTCCTCAAGAAGAAACGCTGATGAGCCTTCTTGGTAGGGGCAGAGGTGTTAAGGGTCCAAAAGCGATCCTCAGAGATGTGGACACCTAGAAACTTGAAGCCTGTGACAGGCTTTCGATCTTTTTGATGTTGAGAGCCAGGTTGTTGTCGGTGCACCACAACGTTAGGTGCTGTACCTCCACCCTGTATGCCGTCTCATCGTTGTTGCTGATGAGACCAGGTGGGTCATGGGTGTGCAGTCGTAGGTGAAGAGGGAATAAAGGAGATGGCTCAGCACACCGCCCTGTGGCATGTTGTATGTGTTTAGGGTGAGGGTTGAGGAGGTAATATCATGTTTGATATTGTCGTAACGGCAAAACTAGAAAAAGACTGCCTCCGACGGACTTAAAACCGCTAAGATTGGCACCTTACACTAAACGATTTAGATGACAGGAGCGCGCTGCGATTTCAGTACAACTCCCAAGATTTCCGCCCGATTTTGGAAATTTAGTCGCCGACTGTTAAAACAGACCAAAATCGTGCAATGTAAGCCAGCCTTAAAGTGAAACAACCTCCAACTGCATGCCTTGTTGAATAATTATGTGCCACTGAACTGAAGGACAGATTTCTATAAATAATAAAAGGTGCTTTTTCTCTGGTGTTAGTCCTTCTCCGGAGGGCACCGGCCGTTTGTTATGCACCTCACTGTACATTTCGATGATACTTTGTGCTTGGAGCGCCGCGATGGCCAGTTACAGAAGGAGGTATTGATACCCAGTTCATTGAGTTTGGTGATCAGTTTGGAGGGGATGATGGGGTTGAAATACTGAACTGAACTCAGTGAACCACATTAATTGTGTGCTATTAAAGGGAATGGCAGATCAAGTTAGATCGAGAAATTATTATTGCAGTTACTTGGTTTTCTATGAAACAATAATACGCTTCCGTTGTGTTGCTCAGTAAGTGTAAACAGTTTGTGTAATACCGTAGGTAAGTCAAGGCACTTAGTTATTTTGGTCCTTTTTAGTAAGAGACCAGTTTAACTACTGACTGCTGAGCTGAAAATAGCAATTACAGGGTGTAACACATATTCAGTATGTAACATTACAAACCTTTATACAGGGTGTACAAATAATATCTAACATTACAAACCTTAACACAAGGTCTAAAAATGATATGATAATGATAACATCACAGATATTTTGCATATACAGGGTGTAAAAATTATATGTAACATCACAGACTTTTAGTATATAGCCTACAGGGTATTGTGAAACTGATATGTAACATCATATATCTTTATAACCACATGAAAGCCTATGTGGTGAATTTGGTGTGATACATAATTTCCCTTTATGGGTGCAGCCTCCTATGGGTTCTTAAGCCCAACGCTCTGTGCGGCTGCTGCGCGGCAGACGTTTCCAGTGGGCTTTGCTCCATTGAAAACAATGGAGTTCTAATTTTTTTCATGGCGCGGCGCGCCGCGTACGTCTCTGGTGGGCGTTGGGCTTTATGGGCACCGATACCCTTTTCATGTCAGCATACCCAGGGATAATATGGATTTCTAGACGCTCTCAATCCAACTTGACCTGGGGTCAATTGAACAGTGGTTGGCATGACCCGAGTTGCTAACAATATAATGTTACTTACAACATCACTTCTCTGAACCACTGGTCCAAATGTTGGTGACCATCTTACATAATGCTTTGTTACAGGATAACAGACATGGGTGGTATATGACCGGTTATGTTTTTGTTGGTTTGTTTATCTGTTCTCAGGTGCTGTCATACAATATTGGAGACACTAAAGGCCATGAGTCTGTTCTGCCAGAGCACAAGGACATACTTGGTAACAAAACACAAAAGCTCAAAATCCCAGAGGGCGTGGAGGACATAAGTATAGAGGAGTGGGACCGGATACAGAGAGCACTTCAATGGGGGGGACCGGACCAGCAGGTTACCACTGTAAACATGAGCACCAGTCCAGACCACACCACCTTCGTTATTAATAACTTTAAGGACAGTTACTCTGTGGGAGAGGAGCTGCATGTCACCATTGTTGCCAAGGACTTAACCGGAAGACCGAAAACCTATGGAGGAGATTTCTTCAAAGTAAAGGTTTTTTCACCCACATTACAGGTAATTTCATATTTTCCCCACCCATTCTGATTTAACATATATTTTTTTAAATATAATTTCCACTGTTAATGAGGTGATGACATAAGAATCTTGACTCATTTTGCCCTTACATATACCTCTAATAAATATGCCCTTCTATTGCGCCATATATCTTTTTCAAAATAGCAGAGCAATGTAATTGACAGGAAGAAAATAGAGATGTGGTGGCCAACAGTGATGCGCAGTCACCCCCAGTTATGGGTCAAGACATAATTTGCCGCATCCCCACTGAAACGCGATTTTATCCCCCCACATTTTGTCACGAACATGTAGAAATGCACGGAGTCAATGAGGTTGAAAGCAGGGTGCGCGCACAAAGCCACTTGTTGTTTCTGCGTAGACAGACCCTTGGCTACACTTGACATGCAGTTGTGTTCTGTTCTCAGAGCAAATGCTTACTCTGTCTATGAGCTGCAGTTTTTCTCGAACTGCTGGCCTCCTCGACAAGAAAATTAGGCTACTGAGCAGCGAAGTTGCCGATGCAATGTGTGCTTCTCAAGTCTGATAATTTGCAGCAAGATCGAATGGTATTATGGAACCATGGACTGAAAGAAAAATAAACTAAAAGTTTCCCCAATCAGGAAATACTTCTTCATTTAATGTCATGTAGACATACAGTGAGGAGCATATGTATTTGATACCATGCTAAAACAGGAATATAAAATCATCATATGACAATTGATCATAATGCCTTAATTCACAAAATGAGTAAAAATAAAACCGCCAAGGACACAAATTTTCTTTGTGATTGAAGAATGTATTGTAAATAAATAAATGTTTTCCTTAAATGCTAAGGGAAGGAAGTATTTGACCCCCTATGTAACCCTATGGAAATTTAACACATAGGGTTAACATAGGGGCAGGCAGATATTTAAGGCCAGCTATTTCATGGATCCAGGATATTATGTTCCCTTGGCCTTTGGAATTAAAATAGCCCCACATCATCGCATACGCTTAACCATAGCTAGAGATTGGCATAATGCTTTTTCCAGTTTGATTTGCATTCAGCTCAATGAGCATCAAACAGGCTAATAAGGTCTCATCTCGCTGCAATTTATAATCACGGAGCAATGTAACAGAGAAAAATGAGTGTGATTTTAACACACTCAATCGGTCACTATGGGTTTTGCTTTTGGTCGATTGGTAAAGACGTTAATAAAGACTTTCTTAACAATATTCTATGCCTGCATGCTTTGGAGAGCTTCAATGAAGCATTCATGTGAGGAACAGCTGAAACAGAATTTGTATAGGAAAATCTTAATTATTTTCCATGTTGAGTCAAAAAGCCTAATTTTTGGATGAATGCTGACACGGAACAAAAAAAGGTAGACTAAATGCATGTTTCCCAAATGCTGAGAAATCACTAGGCTATAGGCTATTAGGAATGAGCAGTCACGCGCCGATTTGGGAGGGGTCTGAGCCGGTCGGCCATGTTGGAAGGATGCATCTTTGATTGCCAGGGGCAACACCGAAGAGGCGCATCAAGAGGCGCACCAAGAGGCGCATCAAAGCATTCTTTGATTTTTGTGCATTCATCATTCATAATTAGGCTTATATTGTTTTAAATGCATATGACTCTAAGATACCAGTTTTGCATAGCTCAATAACGCTACGACTAAGTTGGACTACTTTTTACAATAAGAGGGTCGGGTACAGTATTTTAATAATTATTTCTGCGGTCTGAGTGAGTTGCGGTCGGGTTATTTGAAAACGGCGGGGCGGGCCGTTCACACATGTACCCTCGCAACACTGGGTGTTACATTGTGCATCCTTACTGCTTTGCATTGCATACAGTTAGGACATTCCAATTGAAAATTATTGTAATTAAACAGCGCATATCTAGGGCAGAGTGTACACTGTAGATACAGAAGAACGTAGAGCGCACGGCAACAGTCCTGCCTGTCCTCCAAGAGAGCTTAGATTCTGGAGGTAAGTTTCCCATTCATTTCTGTACGGTGGCCCTGAAGTGCAAAACACAACACAAATAAGACAACACAACACAAATAAGACAACACAACACAAAGAGAGAAATCACGGCCCCGAAGTGCACAACACAACACAAAAAGAGACAACACAACACAAAAAAGAGAAAATACGGCCTCGAAGTGCACAACACAACGGCAAATCACACAACACAACACAAAAAGAGACAACACAACACAAAAAGAAACAACACAACGCAAAAAAGAGAAAACACGGCCCCGAAGTGCACAACACAACGGCAAATCACACAACACAAGACAAAAAGAGACAACACAACACAAAAAGAGAAAACACAGCCCCGAAGTGCACAACACAACGGCAAATCACACAACACAACACAAAAAGAGACAACACAACACAATTAGAGAAACCTCGGCCCCGAAGTGCACAACACAACACAAAAAGAGACAACACAACACAAAAAGAGAAAACACAACACAAAAAGAGACAACACGGCCCCGAAGTGCACAACACAACGGCAAATCACACAACACAACACAAAAAGAGACAACACAACACAAAAAGAGAAAACACAGCCCCGAAGTGCACAACACAACGGCATTAACTTTTATAGTCTATATGCATGTACAATCACTTAGTCATGTCGTAGCTGGTTTTGAGTCTACCACCAATTTTATGGCTTATACACCAGTTGTCTTTGGAAAAAATGTATTGTATTCTTACTTCCGAAATCGGCTATGGGCGGGACATCCCCGCCCCTCCTCTGAGAGACCTTTGTTTCTGGAAGTAAGTTTTCCATTAATTTCTCCAATTGACAATCTGTACTTAGTTTTAGACCATGCCTTAGGCTGCGTTCAGAGTTCAGACTGCCAGCCAAAATCCGATTTTTAGCCCATTCAGATTTGAATCGGATGTCACTTTTGAAGTCTGAACAGTGACAGATCACATGAAATCCGATTTTTGCAAAACGGATCCAAACCACATCCAGGAGGTAGTTTCATATCGCATTCGTATCGGATATGGACGGATGTGTCTCAGTCTGAACAGCTCCCAACACTCAGATCGGTTTTGACTGTCCGTGACGTGACTTTACGTGAGTGACCGCCCACCTATTTTCGTTACAGCTATGTCTTTTGACCATGTTATATTAAAATTTTACTCAACAATACTCATTGCTAAATATACAGTCTCTGCTCTGTTTCTATGGAAGTTGCAAGAATCCACGTTGTTCTGTTAAATGCCGTTAAATAATGAAATAGCCTTCCAACAGTTTGAAGCGGAGCTTGCCACTGATCAGTTTCCGTTTCTGTTGCGGAAATGCGCACACGCATGCATGCATTCAATGAACACTCACCTAGTTGTATTGTTTATGTTTAATCACATCAAATTAGCAAGTATTTCCTCCTGATGGCAGAAACATTTGTTTTCGTTGCTACAGCAACCTGTCAGATCTGTTACTAATGTGACCCAGTCTGAACATATCCGATTTGGACACTTGCTAAAGGCAGTGTGAACAGTCAGCCCAAAAAATCGGATATGAGAAGGAATCAAATTTGAATCAGATTCGTCTGCAGTCTGAACGCAGCCTTAAGCTGGGCATACACTGTGCGATTTTTTCAATCGCGGTATTCAGCTGCTGCTCATACTGTAGGAGTGAATTCGCAGGGGCAGCTCACGATTCCTGTTCTCACACAACACGATCTGATGTTCGGATGCGATCTGACTGCTCACACTGTACGTCATATCCAACTCATCGGGAACTTTATCAGCTGTGCTGCCATGCGGCCCTGTGTTGTCTATTTGCTTTCAGTGTTGCCAGGTCACATGAGGAGAAATAAGCAGCAGGTCTCTGAAAATAAGCCATAATAAGCTACGTTTACATGCAACCATCGGAATGACCAATCGGATCAGTCAATCGGATCGGATCCAATCGCAAAGTTTACGTGGCGAGGAGTATTTTAGATGCGCGAGTTCACATGACAGTAGCTACACGCGCATAGGCCTAGCCTGCTTGCAGTTTTGCTCGCAGAGATGGACGTGAAAGCAGCCTGACATTTGAGGAGATATTCCCTACTTCCAAGTTTCCAACCCTCTGCCTCTGCTGTCTTCTGTTCAAAAGCAAAATCAGAATAGTTTTGTTTCTTTTCCTTATAATTAGAATGACTAAAACAACGAAAATATAAACTAAAATTGCGTCCTCCTAACACACTCACTGGCCGCTTTCACACTGCACAGCAAGTCGGCAACCAAGCGCTTACTTCATGCATGGTCATACAGAAGTAGCCTAGGCTAATTCCAAAGCCGAAAATATAGCTGATTATCCTGTAATCTGACGGGGTAGCAAACCACCAAAACGTCTGACTGTTGCAACTATCGCTAGTTGTTTTGCGCCTCAGATGTTGTTTAACAAGTCCCAGCAACACAAATTCAAACGTGTACGGAAATGCATTCAATCAATACACTGGTCCATACCAGCTCCACACGGCCCTTTCAGACATCGCAAAATATCTCTTGTCTCCACTGTAGTCGTAGCTTCAATAGCCGTTTAGCCTCCGAAACATACAGTAGCCTACCTGTTAACATTTGGCTTTCAGAAAACGAGACTTCATCACTGCATTTCAGTCATTGCTTTTACCTTAGGCTTACCTAAAGCTATACGCAGCTGCCAGTTAGCGTATCCAAGTGCTGCCTGCAGCCTAAACTTCAAAGATGCTGTCAGATTTTGTTGTTTTGAAAGTGTCACAAAACTAATATTCTTCCGATGCCATGTTATCCGTCACTGTTTAAACCATAGACCTAAAAGAAACATATGGTTCAACCTCACGCCCAGTGCTTATGTTTACACCTTCAACAAAGATCTTTCACTACTATCCGCTTTTAACCCTCTCTGCCTATGCCATGGTGGCTTATTGGATAGGAGAAATATTGCGCCTCCTTTTCTGAACATGCGCAGGAGGGAAGAGTAGCCGAGAATGATCCCATCCAGCGTATACATGACAACTATTTTACTACCTGACGGGTCCGTTCCACCTCTTTCAATCCGATCCAAATTTCAATCAGATCGGCGATTTTCCTTCCGATTGTCTTGTTTACATGAAGGAATTTAAACCTGATTGGGCCTGAATCGGATTAGAAAGGGTGCATGTAAACGTAGCTATTGAGACACAACCCCAAAAAGTTAGCAACCCCTCCCCGAACCCCTGTTACATTTCTGGAGTGATCATAGAGGAGCCTACAGTTACAGTGTAGATTCGACGCAGCTGCATAGGTTAATGCATGTGTAGTGTGACAGGTTGAGGTAAATCGGCTCGTATAACTGCTTCAACAGTGTGATAGACTCACAAGGGGCGACCAGGATTTCAAACAGGTTTGATATTCTCCCGATCGATCGGGAGGTGGTCGTGAGGTGGTAATCGCTTCTTGTTACCCCATGTATACTACACGATGCGAGACGCACGACTGAGCCAAAATTCGGTCCGATCCCCAAAATAGTCGCACGACTCAAAAAACGTGGCAAAATGGGCCAAAAATGACATAGTGTAGGCCCTATACCCAGCTTTAGGCTAACCAGCTACGACGTGACTCATACTTATACAACATATCATTTTGAGCAAAAAAAACTACCAGAGAAATGAAAAAAGGTAAAGTTACAAGACTGTGCACACATTTTAAATTCTGACTGGAAGAACTACTATCCCATGTGCCTTGTCAAATGTACACACATTTCGAACATTTACAGTGTAACATTTGCAGCCTGCAAAAATTATTCTAAAGAAAATTATTCCTACTATTTCCATTGAGTAAAGTCATGTCGTAGCTGGTTTTAAGTCTACGGCTACGATTTTATAGCTTATACTCAAGTTGTCAGTGGAGAAATTCTATTGGATTCTTACTTCTGGAATCGGCTGTGAGACTATTGAGCTCTACAGCGCCCCCTCAGCAAGCTGTCTCTGAAACCTCCTCCCAAACTAATGAGCAGTGTAATGGTGCATTCCAGACAGCATTTAAACTAGTGGGATGTGGGATTTATTCTACTTCCAACTACGAAAGATGCACTGGAACGCCTGTCGAAGTGGGAGTTCCTACTCGCGAACTCGTATGAGCTCAACCTGCCCCGACCTCAACAAAATGAAGTGGGAGGATTATGGCGGCGCCCATGGAGACATGCTCCGTGAGGGGTAACTTTAAGGAATACGCTATAAACTTTAGGGTAGGGTTGTTTTAGACACGGTAATTAACTTGTTCTTCATATTATGACTTAAAATTGTGTCAACAAAGAATACAATTTGTGAAAGTAACGTTATAACGTTATACAGTTAGCCTAGCCTAATATGCTAACGTTACGACGGTATGCTAACGTTACGGCGGTCACCCATGTTTTCTAAACCTCCCACTCCAAAATGCTTGGAACGCTTTGAAGTGGGAGGTAGAACCTTTCAGGTAGGGTAGGTCCCACCTCCCACTCGTTTGGATGAGGTCTGGAATGCAGCATTAGGGTACAGCCCCTTCACACCTGATGACAATCACAGTCTAACAAATTGGCCGCTCTTGCCCATGATGCCAATGGACTCTGACGAAGATATAGTAAACATCAAAATGTTAAGCCTACCTTACACTGACAAGATTTGGGAAAGATTCTTGAAAGATTGCAGTCTTTTAACTAGAAAATGTAATTCCATGGAAGGAATTACCATTGCATGTAAATGCAAAAAGGTTACTCACATCATTGTATTAGGCCTATAGTTAAAAAGACAACTTGGCTACATACTTGGAAAGTCACATTTAAAAAGTGATATGAAAATGCATCATAATTGTGGATATAGGCTATTTTGGAAAATAACTCTTCATTTATTAGAATTTAAAAGACTGAAACGAAGTTGACAACGTCAAACGACTTGCAAGAGCTGACACTTTAGTAGCCTACAGTGAAACGACTGGTAGGATAGCTTATAGCCTTCATATCTAGGCTACACTAATGAAGGTTAAAAGTAGGCATGGAATACGGAATACAATCTCATTCTCAAACAACGCCAATCAACGATGATGCAGCAACAGGTAGGATATCTAGCAAATGTAACGTTAGCTTACAGTAGGATATTTTATGTAGGCTCCACATTTTACAGGATGAGCTAGTATGTTCTTCGAAGTGTGATCAGGTGCGTGATGGTCCTAATAGAAATAAGCCTAGGTTTTTAATTTGTGAATGATACCGAAAGCTTTAAATGATTGCCTGGCTTAAGTCCCTATAGCTGAAACGACTGGTTTGCTAAACCCTGTTCGCCTTGCAGCCTACCCCGACGTTAAACGTTAGCCTGGAACAATTTTGGTTGTCGTTAGCTAAATACAGTGTTTACATTGACGTTAGGTTAGATTGTCTTTAGCTGTTGATAACGTGAGAGCAAACCGGTTAGGCTACTGTAACGATATAAACAAATCAAGTAAGGAATAGCCTAACAGGAGACAAGACGACAACGTCCTGGATTACAGTGGCATGGTAGAATGTTTTCACAGCTGTAGACGTAACGTAACATTCACGTTTAGCCTGGTTTAGCGCAGCGGTGATGGCATGGCTTTGGATCAGACTCGAGATCCTTGATTACTGACAGCTGAGCACTGACGTAACAATTAGTCTTTGCCGCCAAAGGGTCTCAATGTAAACTCTATGGGAATTTTAAACTCTTTTATCGTAAATATCTCAAAAAGTATAAAGTTCACAAATGTGAAAAAATAATAGAACAAATCTCAGTTTCAAGACCTTTGTATGAGTGCTTGAATGACGTCAAACGGTTCAGTGGTTTTAGAGCCTTTGATCGTTGATTTTGGTCGGAAGAATAATAATAAGAAGAACAGTGATAACAGTACATTGCATTTACATGCAATGTAATTAATGCCCCTCATTCAAGCTTTACTCTATTTTTGACTACAATCTTTCAAGAATCTTTACCAAATCTTGTCAGTGTATAAGGTAGGCTTTACTCATTTATTGCTGTGCACCTATGCATTAAAACCTGGATATAAGTGAATATCTGTGTTGCTCCGGCATTCCTCCTTTACTAGTACGACACCGTCCCTTCCCGTAGACGCACCAGGTGTCCACAGAAGCACAAAGGAATTACCCTTTCACAACATATTCAAATTTGGTTTGAAGTGACACAAGTTTTGGGGCTGTTCAATGAATATTTGCTAAATCTTTCCTCTTTTTCCTGCACGCTAGGCTAGTGTGTTTGGAGGGGTACTGGATCATCAGAATGGCACCTACTTGGCCCGGTTTACCCTACCATGGGCGGGTGAGGCACGGGTGGCGGTCCTCCTGGTTCACACCAGTGAGTCTGTAGAGATCCTCAAGCGACACCGGGAAACAGACCCCAACCGTGGCGCCTACTTTGGCTACTTTGTGGGCAAGAACTCTCAGGGTGCTCAAGTGGAGGAGAGGTCAGACTGCAACGTCAAATGGGAGGGGGTGGGCCTGCCTGGTAAGGGGGTCTGTTGCTGTGAATACCCAGATTTAAAAGCAAAGCTGACGTGGCACTGCCGTAAACCCCCAACTCTGCCATGCAATACTCTGGTGTACCATGGTATGGGTGACAATATCGTGCATGAGTGGACAGAATTGGAGAAGGCAATCATGGACAGGTGAGGAAAAGAAGTTTGATTTTATTTATTATTCATTACTTATGCACATTTATGTTTATGTTTATGGTGCTTAGTGACACTTCGGTCCAAATCAGGTTTTTCCAAAATCATTTCAGCGGTTCCTCAGCTCGTAACAGGGTGAACGGCACTTCTGCATTCACTTCGCGGCCCTCTAGTGGCTATAACCGCACTATATATACTTTCTTAAAATCATGCAACATGCTCTACCTTGTCTGTGGACATTGTTATTTGGTGGATAAACAAATAGTGTGCGTGCAACAGAGGAAAAGTGCTTTAGTGTTGCTTTAACAATTTATTCAGTTATCATCAATAAGTTTAAAGTGGTCGTATAGGCTACATAAAATATTTATAATAGTAATAAACTGAACTGAATATTAACAGAAAATAGCAAATCATCAACAATAACCATATACATATACGAAAGAGAATTTATTATATTTATTCTATTAATTTTATTCTATTTATTATTTATTCTTGCAGTCATATATTTTGTCCCAGAGTATGTTTCTCAAAAACATTGTTGTCTAACTATCGTCATAACATTGTGTCCATCATTGCAATTATGGTTTAACAATTGGGTATTTCTCAAAAGCATAGTTCTTCACACTTACAAACAGCTTATTCACAGCTTTTATTGACCACGGGTTGACAGTTACACCAAGCACCAGAAGGGGGACACACATAGAGAACAATACCCAACCAAGCCAGGCCTACTCCCAGTTGAACCTACCCCAATATAGATAGATATTAAATACTAGTGGTGGGGGAAAAAATCGATTCTGTTCAGTATCGCGATATTTTGTGCACACAATTAAATCGATACTTGTAGCTCAAAGTATCGCAATACTTAATTATATAATTTAATTATCCATTTTACTTTTATTTGAGTCGAGTTTACTCAGGGTTTACTCTGATCACATTATTACGCTTATAAGGGGGGCACGTGTTGTGGTGTTTCATTGTGCATTCAACAGCAATAATAAATGCTTCACAATCACAACCTGTTATACTGTACACGACACTCTACACTACTTTCACATCGAAAAAGGTGGGTGTATTTTGGTTTTCAACAAAAAGTGAATATAAGGACCTTGACATGCACCATGCCATTGCAAAGTGAGTTGAACAGTGTTATTTTCCTAATTTTTTGTAATGACTTAGAATAATATGAGAGACATGAATAGCAATATATCGCAAAATCGAATTGCAATACTTGGTGTATCGCAATATGTTAAGAATCGCAATATTATCGAATTGTGGCCCAAATATCGCAATAGTATCGAATCTTAATTTGGTACTTTGGGGTTAACTGTAACCATTTTCTGAGGCTGTTGAAAACACCAAATCACACAATGTGGTCGTTTTGGGTGTCGTGGGTTGTAATAAAGGTTGTCAACGATCAAACTGACTACTTTTTTCATTCGTTTTAAGAGTTTAAAAGAAGAATTTCTAGTTGTCTTGCCAATCGCGCTCATAGTAGCCTATCCGCTGACGTCGGGTCCCATAGCAACACAGTAGGCTACAGTTGTATGAGGCTGCTGAGCCTGTCTTGTTGGCGGTGGCCTGTTGGAGGGATTGTAAGAAAAGTTGTCATTGTCAAATCGACTCGTTCTTTTTTATTTCTTCATCTGAAGAGGAGGAGAAGAAGGATTGGCAGCGATTGCGGCCGGGGCAAAAGTATAGTGTGGAGAAACCAGGTCCGCAGAGGTACGGCTCGCCAGCACCTGGGCTACCTTGTTGAGTTTATTATGTGGTGTCAAAACCGCAAGGATGTTTTTCCCCCACAGTATTTTGGCTGCAGCTGCCGCCAAATTCGCCAAATTCTACCCTCCTGCTTGAATCAGACCGTCATCCGCACACAAGGATGTTTTTGACAGTAGGCTAGCCTATGTTGGCAGCAATTGCTAAATTCTATCCTCCTGCTTACCCAAGCTAGAAGAAAACCAAAAACTCTCCTCTTAAACTCTTCAAATTAATTTGAAAAGTAGTCAATTTGATTGTTGACGACCTTTATTACACGCTACGACACCCAAAACGACCAAATTGTGTGATTTGATGCACGTTTTAAACGGCCTTAAAAATGGTTACAGTTAACCCCAAAGTACCCTTAATTTTTTTGCCAATTCCCACCCCTATTAAATACCACCCATACACCCCAGTTTACAGACGAGCCCTAAGGGTGAGAGTATACAGAATAGCAGAGCAATCGCAATGACAATAATGCAGGTAGCAAAAAGAAAACACAGCAACACAAAAGAACCTTAAAGTCACTTCAGCACCCCATTAATGGCAAATTCAATACAAGTGAAGGAAGGCGCACAACACTCAATACATGCACATGAAAAATGAACACAGCCAGCTATCACTTCATTACACAGCCTAGAGGCCAGCTGGTTGACCCTATCCATTACACACTGTTGTACCGTACACATAATGCCACACGCATATTGTTGCTTACTCTCTCAGCTCTGACACACGTGAAACGTCATAAGAGGCCTTACCCAGTCTGTGTTTGCCTCGCTGTCGCCGATGCCCCGCCCTACCCGCGGTGCCAAGTCTCCTGTTGCTCGCTGCAGTTCTGTATAAAAAGGATGCCTCCCCCAATTATCCAATTCCCCAATTACCCGTGTGCCCAATGTCCCATCAGTCCTCATGATTAGCACAATGTTCCCTTCCCACAGTTCTCATCCCACCAGTCCATCATTGACAAACATGCTAATTACAGACGCTTCACCATATCACAATCAGTCTGATACATGACACAAAGAACGCTCTCTTAATATTATCATGCCTCCGCGTTCTGAGCAATCGATGTCACCTAATTCAGCACCTTCATGGTGGACAGTGCCTTGTACGTCGGACGTAAGGAGCTTTTCGTAAAAAGACTTCTAAGTGATAGTCCGGGAACCATGACCATAAAGGTAAACAACTTTGGTAAGTTATACCTTTGGAGTCTTCGTAGCTCGCTAAGAGTGAACGTTATCGGGAAACCAGCCCCAGATAGACACACAGACAGACAAACATACAAACTAGAAAAGCACTCAGAAAGCGCTCTGCCTGTATTGTTCTTCCGACTCAGTCTTGCTCCACTTACTTCTTCCTTGGTTGTCATACATTTGAACCTAAACTATTCAGATCGCCACCACGTGGCCAAAGCATGCCATCACACCGCTAAGAAAAAAACATAAATGCCTCCAGAATCCCGGCGGTTATAAGCACCACTCCCAAAATGTAATCGTTTCTTCCTTGGGTCATTTTTAACCTTCCTTGAAAATTTCATCCAGGTTTTCTGGGCTCAGATCCGGTTCCGGTGACATGGCGGCAGTTTGAATTGCTGGCCCTCTGAACCTCCTCTAAACTCAAATATTATCTAATGATTTAAAAAGTAATCCACGAAATATACATCATGATCTTCGAGTGCTAATGAACCTTCGTTCAGGTACGATTTTGGAATTAAAAATACGGGATAAGGAAGACAAGCGAATGAATGAAGACGCTGGCAGCATGGCAAAGATAGCTGAGATCAAACAAATGTTTGCGGAACTGAAAGACTCTTTGAGTAAAGAATTCCAAGAACTAAAAGATGATCTTAAACAATTTCGAAATGACACTGAGCGGGATATAAAAGCAATTATGGAACAAACAACTGATCTGCGCCAGAAGGTGGAAGAAACGACACTTCGCGTGGACCACCTGGAGTCTAGGGTGAGTGACAGACGACGCGGACATTTCCACGCATAGAACAACACAAGAGGTGAAGTCGCGAGTGGATGCACTTGTCGAGATGGTGGATTACTTGGAAAACAAATCCAGACAAAACAATCTGTGTATATACAATATTCCCGAAAAAACTGAAGGTGAAAACATGACTGCTTTCCTTGGACAGTGGATAGGAGATATTCTTGGAGTGTCGGGGGAGCTCGGCATTGTGCGAGCACACCGCATTTCTAAGGAGCGACAAGATTTTGAAAGACCAATAATTGTCTCCTTTTTCAACTCAGACACAAAAGCACGGGTGCACGCGGCGTGGAACAAGAAAGAAGTGGTTTATGAAGACAAGCGGATTTATTTCGACCATGATTTCTCATCTGCAGTGAGAAAACAGAGATCTTTATACAAACCCATAAGACAACAACTAAAAGAGCAAAATATCAAGACGCACATACTGGCCCCGGCAAAACTGAAAGTCTTCAAGGAAGATGGGACTACTATAACTTTTTCGAATCCAACAGTGGCTGCAAAAGAACTGGATCAGGAAGGCCTGTACAAAACGGAGAGCAGGAAAGCCACTAACCGATCCTGAAGTAGGCCTAGGCCTGCGAGCCAACAAGACTTCAAGTAGCCCTGCGAGCTAACGAGACTTTAAGGGAAGTAACTTATATTTTTCGGTTGACACGAGAACGCTCTTGGAACTCTTGTGGAGAAGACGTTTTGATGAGGGAAGGAATGGGACCGTGAAGGGGGAAAAGAAAAAGAAAAGAAAATCATGTACCCTAAAAAAAACAAAAAAAAAACGATGTCGAAATATGTTGAGTTGAACTGTAGTTCTCTCTTTCTCTCTCTTTCTCTTTCTATATCTATCTCTCTCTCTCTCTCTCTCTCTCTCCTTGTGTGTGTGTGTGTGTGTGTATATATTTGTGTTTGAGAGACTGAACTGTGATGTCTGTGTGAGAATGGAAGGTGACTGGGGTAGTGGGTAGAGTGTATGGAAGTATGAATGAAGTATGAATGGAGGAAAGGTAGGAATCGTGTGTGTGAGAATGGAAGGTGATTTGACTGAGTGTATGGAAGTATGAAGGTAGGAACAGGAGTGGATGGCTAGGTGAGTGAGGTGTGTGTGATTGTGTATGTGTGTCTGTCTGTTTTTATTTTATTTTATATTTATTTCTCTCCCCTTTTTTTTGTGTGAATGAGTGTATATGTGAGTTATGGGTAGGTGGTTCTGTGAATGTGTGCATAATTTGTGTGGGGTTTTGTCTGGTTTATGTATGACATGTATAGGTGGGAAGAGACTAGGGGGAGGGGGAGGGGAGATTAGGCGGGATGGAGTGGGAGTGAAGGGATGAGGATGGGGGTAATTGATTGGACTACATATATATATATATACATTTTTTTTTCTTCTCCCTGTGTCTGTAATGTTTAAAGTTTTACTTACACATGAAAAAAAAAATCTGATTTGAGATATACAAATTTCTAAGTTCAAGGGGGGATTTGGTTGAGAAATTAAAATTGAAATACTTTCGCCTGTCTCAGATGTATAGCCTTTTTTGTTTCCCTCTACCTCTAGTTAATCGAAAAATAAAAAATAAAGCTAAGAAATATAAAGCCGTTTTTGTTTGGAAGTTGGGTATGGAAATAGCATAAAGTAAGCGGGGAGGAGGGCACAGAACATAAGCTGCCACAAATAGGGGATGTATAGGCCATGCTCAAAAAAGTTGGCTGACTCCCTGATCACAAAGATGTGTCTAACAACAGTCACCATGAGATACCACTTTGGCCTGGGGTGGTACAGATGGAACCAAATTTATATGTGTGTGTATTGTCTTTTTTCCCTTTTCCTTTTTATTTTACCCTGTTTTTTTGTGTTTTGTTCAATGGTTTCACATACACTACATATTCATCTAGGCTCATACACATACACTCATGCACACATACATATACATATTCAAGTGAATGAACATGTAACTGCCCTAATCACGTGGCTTGAGTACATCAGCTGGATGCTATCAGATGAAATAGTAAGGATGCTCGAACCTGGGAATTGTCAGCAGCCTCATGGGTGAGTTAAAAGTAATATCTTTGAATGTCAACGGAATAAATAATGTTATAAAGAGAAAAAAGATTCTGTTAGAGATGGAGAAGGAAAAAGCAGACATAATCTATTTGCAGGAAACTCATTTGGATAAATTAGAGCATGAAAAATTAAAGAAAATAACAAAGAGACAGGTATACTATAGTACGCTAAATTCCAAACAAAGAGGAGTAGTTATACTTATTAAACCACATTTAAACTTTGAATTAGAAGTATGCCATACAGATAAAGAAGGAAGGTACGTATTAGCAGTTGGAAAAATAGAAGGAGCAGAATTTTCATTTCTGAATGTTTATAATCCACCTGATACAGACCTGGAATTCATGGTACACTTGATTGATTTATTAACTACAAAGACAAAGGGAGTGGTAATAATGGCGGGGGACTTGAGGAAAGCATGCTCTGAGTTGGGATTAGTAGATATATGGAGACAACTTAATCCAGATAAAAAGGAATATACATGCTTCTCTGGAAGACATTCTATTTACAACAGATTAGATTACTTTTTTATTTATAAACAAAATGTAACTTTAGTTAAATCATGCAATATTAGCTCAATAAACATCTCAGACCATGCAGCGATTTCCCTTACAATATTATTACAAACTAGCAAAGGAAGGAGTTTATGGAGATTAAATAACTCGCTTTTGCAGGAATCACATTTTATAGAAATGATTAAAAAAGTACTGGAAGATTATGTTGAATTAAATGATACTGAAGATATAGATTCAATTACATTATGGGAAGGCACAAAAGCGGTTTTGAGGGGCCACATTATTTCATACTCTGCAGCTAAGATGAAAGCAAGAAGAGTAGAACAGAAACAGTTAATTGAGGATATAAAAATAATGGAGAGTAGACATAGTAAAACAAATAGCAATGAAGACAAGGAGCAATTAAAAGAAAAAAGGATACAATTAGATAGAATACGTACGGTCATCATCAATTGTAACATTAATACATAAAGAAGGGAAAGATCCTACAAAATGTGAATCATACAGACCTACAGTGAGGAGAAAATGTATTTGATACCATGCTAAAGTTGCCTAAAAAGAGGAATATAAAATCGTCATTTGACAATTGATCTTAATGTCTTAATTCAAAAATTGAGTAAAAATAAAACCGCTAAGTACGCCAATTTTCTTTGTGATGGAAGAATGTTTCGTAAATAAATAAATGTTCTTCCTAAATGCTAGGGGGAAGTAAGTATTTGACCCCCAATGTAACCCTATGGGAATTCAACACATAGGGTTAACATAGGGGCGGGCAGATTTTTATTTTTTAAGGCCAGCTATTTTATGGATTCAGGATATTATGCATCCTGATAAAGTTCCCTTGGCCGTTGGAATTAAGATAGCCCCACATCATTACATACCCTTTACCATAGCTAGAGATTGGCATGGTGCTTTTTCCAGTAGGCCTATTAGCCTGTTTGATGCTCATTGAGCTCAATGCAAATCAAACAGGCTAATAGGCCTACTGGAAAAAGCACCATGCCAATCTCTAGCTATGGTGAAGGGTATGTGATGATGTGGGGCTATTTTAATTTCAAAGGCCAAGGGAAATTTATCGGGATGCATAATATCCTAGATCCATGAAATAGCTGGCCTTTAAAAATAAAAATCTGCCTGCCCCTATGTTAACCCTATGTGTTAAATTCCCATAGGGTTACATAGGGGGTCAAATACTTCCTTCCCCTAGCATTTAAGGAAAACATTTATCTATTTACGATACATTCTTCAATCACAAAGAAAATTGGTGTCCTTGGCGGTTTGATTTGTACTAATTTTTTGAGTTAAGGCATTAAGATCAATTGTCAAATGATGATTTTATATTCCTGTTTTAGCAGGGTATCAAATACATGTGCTCCTCACTGTATATCACTTCTCAACACAGATCACAAGATAATTTCATCAATCTTGGCAAATAGGCTAAAAGAAAATATTACAGAAATAATTACACCAGATCAGTGCGGCTTCATTCCAGGAAGGATCTTGGCGGATAATATTAGACGAACTCTGAATATGATTGACTATGCACAAAGAGAGAATAAACAGCTATTATTATTGACATTGGATGCTGAAAAAGCTTTTGATTTGGTCAGCTGGCCTTTTATGTTTGAAACAATTAAAAGGTTTGGTATAGATGATATATTTTGTAAATGGATTGAAACTCTTTATAGTAACCCGGTGTCTGTAGTAAAAACAAATGGCACCATATCAAGGAAATTTAAGATTCAAAAAGGCACTCGACAAGGAGACCCACTCTCCCCACTTCTATTTGCTGTGTATATTGAAGTGCTGGCAATAGCTATAAGAAAAAACATGAATATTAAAGGGATGAAGATGGGAAAGGAAATACACAAAATAGCTCTTTATGCAGATGACATAATTCTATACTTAACTTCGCCTGAAACCTCAATGCAACATCTATTAGAGGAGATTAAAAAATATAGCTCAATATCTGGTTATAAAATAAATGAAAATAAATGTGAAGCATTAAGTATTAGAACACAGATTAATTATCCTGTTAAACAACAGTACACTTTTAAATGGGATACAGAGAGTATTAGATACCTAGGTATCTCCATTAGTAAAGATCTAATTAACTTAGAGCAGAGTGGAAACAATTAAAATGAGGCTACTCCCTCAACTTCTTTTCTTATTCCAAGCGTTACCTCTCCAATTACCAGAGACATTCTTTAAATCGTGGAACAAAATCCTCGCTAATTTTATCTGGAACAATAGAAAACACAGAGTCAAATTTAAATTACTTACTCAACCTAAGAATGAAGGAGGCCTAGGCCTTCCCAACATTCAAAATTATTATTATGCAACACAAATTCAAATAATTATGAGGTGGATGAAAGGAGACATGGAGAAAAAGTGGATCAATATAGAAAATGATATAACAAGAGGATCAATAGGAACACTACCATTTTTAAAGAAAGAGAGACAAAAACAATATCTACACCCCTTTTGCATAGGTAATACAGTTATGAATTGGAGACAACTGTGCAAAAAACTTAAAATGCCAAGCGATAGTATACTTCTCAGAGAAATGATGCACGACCCAGACTTTATACCAGGAAGAAGTGACAAGATTCTACAATGCTGGGCTGGTAAGGGATTAGTTACTTTTTCACAATTTCTCGATACAAATACAATAAGAGTATTCAGTGATATGGCAGATATGTATAACTTGGAGCAAAAACACTTTTTCAAATATTTACAGATAAGAAGTTATATAAAGGAAAATCTAAAAGAAGAAAACACTAGAAATGAACTAGTACAATATTTGATAGAAAATCGAGATAAAGGTAAGATAAAACTTTCAAACATATACAAAATAGTGCAAAACCTAACAATGATAAAAAGCGATGCAAAAGAGAAATGGGAAAATGAGTTATCCATAAATATCACTGAGACAGCCTGGAGAGACTCTATGAAGGACAGCTTTAAAAGCACACATTCAAAACACTGGAGAGAATTCGCTTGGAAAATAAATCAGAGACTTTTCTTAACTCCAAACATAAGTGGGAAAATGTCCCCTACAACAGGCTCTGGTTGCTGGAGAGGATGTGGAGAGGTAAAGGCTAACCACGCACATATATTTTTAACCTGTCCAATAATAAAAATGTTCTGGCTAGAGGTAGAGAAAGCTACTAAACATATACTGGATATTAAAGAACATCTCACTTTGGAAAACTGGTTGGGTATTAATATTCAGGATAAGATAAAAGCAAAAGAGCAAAAGGTTTTTAATATATTGCGCCTAACTGCACTGAAGCAGATAACAAGGTTATGGAAGCAACCTAAAACACCTGAACTAATTTTGTGGTATAAAACGATAAAATAACTATTTGAAATGGAGAGGCTTATATCTGTTACAAATGGCAAAATGGAAAAGTGGAATACAGACTATCTGAGATATGTAGATAAGGTAACAAGGTGCTCTGACAGCATGGTATAGGGAATATAAATTACACCACATAACATTTCGCAGCACATACACAAACACTCATACATAAACACCCCCCCCCCCCCCCCCCCTGCCACCTTTCCCGTGTGTAATGTCCTTCAGTGTATGTGAGTGATGTCCTATGTTATGTTACTGTATGTCTACGTGTGTTATAGTTCGTATGATGTTTAACTCTTGGTTTTCAATGGTTCCTATACATGTGGCATGTTTCTGTATGTTTAGCCCCTGGGCAATGCATGTTTGAAAAAATTTAAATAAAAAAAAAAAAAAGAAAATTTCATCCATTACTTTATGAGTTATCTTGCTAACAAACAGACAGACAAACAAACAAACAAACCCCGATGAAAACATAACTTGGCGGAGGAAGTAATAATAACGATAAAAGCGTCCACACAAACAATGATAAACAAAGGCTCCCCTTGTGTTAATGAATGTGCTGGCTAAAATTTGATGGGTTCTGATGGGCTGTTAGCTTTTTGTCGTTCTCAAAATCGCTCTGAAAGTGATCCCCAACAATATTGTTCTTCATGTTGTCATCGTTTATGTGTGAATGTCGTCAATCATATAACGAGAGCGATATTCGTTTATAGGTATTGTTCTTAAGGCCTATTCGGACGGATTGGACATTTACATTAGAGGTCATGTGATAAACCTGCATTACTCTACATCCCCCTGTAAAATAAGTCCCGTCCGAATAGGGCTATAGGGAACCTAAGTCTCCGCCCCTTCCGGTCGGTCCACTGGACCTAAGATCGGGAAAAAAATGAATATGAGAGTCTATGGAGAAAGAAATTATTTTCTGGTCCCGATCGTGCCATGAATTACACATATGATGTTTGTCAATTTTAAAGACAAATTTTCATGTAAAGACATTTGCAGTTCATTTCGTAACTAGTGAATTACAACATTGTGAAATATCGTAATTCCATCGACTACAAACACATCAGTCGCGTTAGTGACGTTAGCTCACTTCACAGGCACAGCCACCGGCACCAGCAACAGCAGGTCTAATTTACACATTAACATTAAAGGTGACATAGAATGGAAATATTTTTTTTCTTGGTTTTCATGAATTATGAGAGGTTGTGCATAAACAAAGAGCTATCATGAACATGAGGCATGGTTGTGCCCTCCTTCATATGAAAATCCTGAACTTGGAAATAGACACTAAAAAATGGGCGATTCAGCAAAACTGCTGGCTTGTGATGTCAGACATCACGTTCAATTGGGGTTGCCAAAGAGGGCACCATTTAGTCAAACGGACCATTTCAATTCCCAGCCTAAATATATGGTTTTAATTAGTCTTGTAAAATATTTTTTTTAAACCAAAGTTGAATATATACTATTTTAACATCAGACAACACAGTGCAATACTCAATTCATCCATTCTATGTCCTCTTTAAACATTAGCATTAAACACTCCAAATAAGTTGTATTCGTCCATAGACTATACACAAACTACAGTAAAGTGGCATAGTTGGCAGCAGCGCTAACTAGCATAACAGCTAACTAACTAGCGAGCCGCTCGTTTAATGTTGGTGACGTGATCGTTTGAGACGAGAGATGTAGTCCACTTGGCGGATTCGCACAAAACTAACATAACTTTTAAAGTCTATTGAATAACAGTACTTCATTGACGTGAAAAATTATCTTTTAAATTCACACACATCATATGTGAAATGCACAGTACAATTCGAACGGGACCAAAAAATAATTATTATCTCTCCATTGACTCCCGTTCATAAATTTTCACGATTTAGGTCCAATGGACCGGAAGTAGATGCGCGTCACTTAGGTTCCCTATAGTGTGAACGGCTCTTCATATTCTGAAGTTTGTGAATTCGATCCGTGCTTGGGGCACTCTTAGCAGGTCCTATCGCTGGTAAAATAGCCATAGGGAGTTGTTGATTGC
Source organism: Sardina pilchardus (assembly GCF_963854185.1). NCBI lineage: Eukaryota > Metazoa > Chordata > Actinopteri > Clupeiformes > Clupeidae > Sardina > Sardina pilchardus. The sequence goes on from NC_084999.1 coordinate 23,106,010, forward strand.
AAAGAACAAAATCCAGGTAAAAGTCATTAAAGAACACTTTGAGGGGTTGCTTTTCAGAATGGCTACAAATGTTCACTTGGACTCAAACTTGTAGCCCATCACATTGATTTTGTGTGATTTAAGCTACAGAAACAAAATGTGTGACATGTCATGCCACTTTATGTTTCCTCAGGCAATATGTGCAGCGTTGGATCAAGGGTGATTCACGTGAAATTAGAGTCCTTGCCTCTAATTCAACTATTGGTATGTTTTTCTTTGGGTCTGTGTCTCAATTTCAAGCTACGCACACACACACTACCGTACGAAAACCAACACAGTCACTGTCTATTTTTCTTTCACACCCTTAGATTAGTATTTTACTCAGTGTAATGTGGTGATTTGACAGACACTGAAGGTCATTTAACGGTATCTACAGTTATGAGGGCATTTAAGTGAGTGGCAGCATTATCTGCAGGAGGACCCAGATACATTCTACCTCCACTCATCATACTTCCTCATACTGTCTCCCCTTTAGGACAGAGAGTGAAATGTAAACCTGGAATGCCCACACCCATACCAGCAGGATTCTACATGAAAGACGTTTGGACGTCATTTGTGTGTGCCACCCGTCATTTTAACGCTGCCAGTGAAAAAACTCAGTGTTTGAGGGACAAACACATCTACATGATGGGAGACTCCACTCTCAAACAGTGGTACGACTTCATCGTCTACTCCATGCCAAGTGAGATGCATTGAAATTGCCCTCATGCACACACACACATACACTCACACTCACACACACACACACACACACACACACACACACACACACACACACACACACACACACACTCACACACACACCTGCACACACCTGCACACACACAAAATCTCAAAATCTTAAAGGAGCATTTCACCAATTTGTATTAAAGGTACACTTCACTTCAAAATAGTCCCAAGTCAAAATCTGCCTAGGAAATCTGCATTATCATTTATGCTGATTGTAAATACGCTGACCACAAGAAGTAAATACCCAGCTAGCACGCACACGTTGAATCAACGTCATAGCTGCCGTTGATGCAACGTTGTTTACTGACGTTGATTCAAGAACATTTTGGCCAGTGAAACCATGTTGTTTTGACGTTGACATTTTCCTTTTCATTTCTAATAAAAGCGAGTATCACACACACACAAAAAGAAAAGCGAGTGACACAGTATTCCACTAAGCCTAGCCTGCATTTGCCGGGAACCTATAGCACACATGTTCGTCATTAGGCTACTGTATATTATTTTCAAACACATGTAATCATATTTTCATACTTACGAGTCACGTAATTCACTGATGCATGGTCACACAGGTCAACTAACGGGAAACGTCAATATCCATTTGAACGGAGGGGTAGCCCACTTCACTTACCACCTTAACAATTCCACGAATAACTGCAATATATAGCCCTTTTTTCCGTGTACATATCGATCATGGGCTATATAAATAAAATGTATTATTATTACTATTATTAATAAACATTGCGTTAGTTTTTGTGACTTATGAAACATATCCGTGGTAAGTTGAGCAGACTGCTGTTTCATTGAAAGAGGGTAATAAACATTTATCTCCTTATCGATTGACCAACACTTTCATACATTGTACAGTGGCGAGTGGCGCAATGCTAGCTTTCTCACCTAGCACTCAGTAGACCCGGGTTCAATCCCTGCCTTGAACTAATTGTTGGACGGCTTATTTGTCTTTATTTTAAAACGTTTGGTTATTCATCTGTTTATTTCAGATAGTTTGTTATTAAAAACCATTAACGAAAAGAGCGAGAGAGCGCCACTCGCCGCTGTATGAATGTAGATACAATATCACAATAGTAAATAGTTTGTACAATAGTAAAATATTTACAGCAAATATGTAAGAAAATGCTTATAGCCTACATTAGTCTGAGCTTTAAAAGATGCAACTATAGAAGATATACAACTTAGAAGATATACAACTATGAATGTACGTAGGCATACTAAGTAAGCCCAAATAAATACAACAAATTTCAGCTGAAAATAATTTTTACACACGTAGGCCTATGCCTAATAGAACAACGTCGCAACATTTTCAAAACAAACTTGCATTTTACCACTGTAAATCGCCTCCATAGACTATGCCATGTAAATGAAAAATAGTTATTAAAATAAATCACATATATAATACATATTGCACATATATAAACTATATGTTTTATGGTAAAATATTATTCTCATGCCCGACTAACAGGAAACTAGGAGGGAGCCCTTGCGACATCTGCTGTGAGAAAAGAGAATAGCAGCCTGAAAAAAACATGGCCGAACATGAGACTGGCAGTGTCGTCACAGAAGTAAGAGCAAAATAGCTCTAAACTAGCTTGTACCGGTGTGCATTTGATCATATAAAACTACTGGGTGATAAAACACGCGTATTTAGGAGAAGTTGTGAACGTAGGGTCCTGGAATTTCATTGAGTGAAAAGATTTTTTTTTTTTTTTAATCACTGCGGTCAAAAGGCCGCAGCCCGGCAGTTCTAGGTATATCTAGGTCAAACCAACATGGTGCTTCAAGTAAAGGCTGGTCTGTTTTAACAGTCTGCGACTACATTTCCAAAATCGGGCGTACTATTCTAGTATTGTACTAGAATCTCGGCGCGCTCCCGTCATCTAAATCGTTTAGTGTAAGGTGCCAATCCTAGCGGTTTTAAGTCCGTCGGAGTCTGTCTTTTTCTAGTTTTGCCGTTACGACAATATCAAACATGTTTGATATTATCGGAAGTCTTTTCAGTCATGGCTCATGCAAATAGTGACGTGAACATTAAAAACCAATAGTGACCTCGGTCGAACACGAAACAGGAAGGGGCAAAATAGGCGACAGCTGTAGCCTATATGATTATTTGTTATTTCATTTCTTATAATTTATTAGTCGGCTATTCTACGTGACAGAACAACTCTATATCTGTTAGTGATGTCACACATCAAACAATGCTGCAGAAACGCGAAAAAAATTACTTTGATATGAGTAGGCTATCATGTGAGTTTCTGTTGATGATGACGTGTAGCCTAGTGCACGATGGAAATAATTTGAAGGAATCTAGCAGCAGTCTTGTAAATAGTGACCCACAGTCTTTGCAAAATCCTAATCTGAGACTGGCCTGTGACTAGACTGTGACTAAAAACTCGATGAATTGTCTTTAGATGTGAGAGAGTCTGAGACTGTAGTCTTTCAAAAATCTTTTCAAAATCTTTGCAAAGTCTGTCAATGTAAGGTAGGCTTAATATGTCCCAGCGGTCAAATGACCGGCGCTTGGCGCTTCTATGTTAAAAAAAAAAAAAAAAAAAGTTGCATCGAGATGCATCGATAATCGGTTTAGAATCGAATCGTTAGCCTCTGAATCGAATCGAATCGTGAGGTGCCAAGAGATTCCCACCTCTACCGTGTGTGTGTGTGTACGCGTCCCGTTAGGTAGCCAATTAATAAAACCCATATTGATGCATTTCGCTGCTGCAGTAGCAGTCGTGAACTGACTTTATTGTATTTAAATCCTCTTGTCATAGGCCGTGAGAGGAAACAAATGTGGTGTAACAGGCCTAACACTTAATGAAACCTGAATTCTTGCTTCTTAAAAATCGCTGCAGTTGCAAACAACTAGTCGTGGGCTAACATTGACGCAGCTTTTTCAACATTGAAATGTTTGTTTTCATGGGGGGGAATCCTTGTCTTACAAACAAATGCAGGTGTAAGGTAGGGCTACACTTAATTTAACCCCAATTGTAGCGTTATTGAAAAACGTTAGTTGCAAACAACCAGTCGTGGGTTAACATTGACGCAACAGCTTTTTCAACGTTGAAATGTTTCTTGTCATAGAACATATAAAAAATAAACTCAATTGCAATTTTACAAGCCTAATTAAAGGGATATTCCGCCATTTTTGGAAATAAGCCTCCCCTCGAGCAAAACCTTATATTTAGGCTGGGGATTGAAATGGTCCTGTTGACTAAATGGCGCCCTCTTTGGCAACCCCAATCAACCTTCAATGGCTTTGCGATATTTGACATCACAAGTAGCTTTTGTTCTAATAGGGTGTGTAAGTGAGTGTCACGTTGTCCCGGTAACACGATTTCCTGTTCTAAACAAACGACCTGCAAGTGGCATTTTCCATTGCCTCGCCGTGTTGTTTCTTTCAAAATGAAAATAAATTAATTTTAAGCCGTAAAAATCACTACGATGTCAAGGCGTTTATGTATGCATCTGGTGTACTAAAAGGAGACGTTCACGCTAGCATGACAAAACAAGTTTATAATGTCACGGCAAGCTGGGCTAATCTATGATTACATGAAGTTAGCTAATGTCAACCGATGTCAACTCGTAAATTAATTTGCGCAAAAACGTGGCTTTTTCTGTAAAACAATCATCTGGCATAGGATTTTACATTGTGAATTTGGTTTGTTTAGAACAGAAATTTCGGTTGCTAAGGAAAAGTGACATCACACTTACGCACTCTATTCATTTTTTAGTGGCTATTTCTAAGGTCAAGATTTTCAAATGAAGGAAGGCACAACCATGCCTCACTTTCATGATAGCTCTTTGGTTATGCACAACCTCTCCTAATGCATCAAAACCAAGACACAACCAAGCACAGGCGAAATACTGCTACTTGGTGCAAGTCAATACCTGGAAATCGCCTCATCTTAATCTGCTTCATGCCTTCATGATGTTATGTTTTTCTCATAAAACTCATCTACTACAACCTCGAGCCATCACTTACGCTGACTACCACCCAACAAAATCTGTCCCTAAACAAATACTGTCTATTCAGTTAAGAAAGACAGGGGCCCTACTCACCCGAATCTCCCTTTGCCCAAACAAGGGCACAACGCTTAAAAGGAAGAAACCAGTACTACTCGCCATGAGTGCAATTCTCTTGCATATTGAGCGATCACACACATCAGAATTCAGTGCAGTCGGCAGAAAGCATCTGAGAACAATGTGGTCTTACAGTAAGTCTAGCTTACTGCTTCACCATGTTTAGCTCTAACCACTATGTCATTTATGCTGCTAAATGCTGCTATGATTCTCTGAAATGATCTGAAAAATCAAATCTTCATTTCCACAAAATCACAAACACACAAACAACAAAAGAGCTGAAATCCACTTCATGTTTCAACATCCACCACCAAAAAGCTTTCTGAAGGTTTTTTGGGCTATTCTTGTTCCTTTTATTTAGTATCAGAGTACTCAACAATACATAAATAATCCATCGCACTAAAGAATTGTAACAATCTGTTCATCACACTGTCCCCTCACAGATCTCAGGCTCATGAACCTACATACCCACTCCCACAATGGTCCTTTTTTGGCTGTGGATGTGGAGAACAATATCGACGTGAACTTCCGCACGCATGGTGTCCCCCGACGCAACCCCAAGGCCACGTTCACAGATATGCACTACATTAGTAACGAGATCGATGGCATGGCTGGTGGCTCACAAACTGTTGTCATCTTTGACATTTGGGCGCACTTCAAACTATTCCCACACTCCTTCTTTGCCCACCGGGTGTCCCAGATTCGCCGTGCAGTCGTGGACCTCTTGAGACGTGCGCCAGCAACCAAGGTCATCATCAAGACGGCTAATACAGGATTGGCGGTGAATATTTCAAGTCCTCTTCTCAAACCACATACACTGGAATGCAGGGATCAGTTTAGACTGACGTGTGTGTGTGTGTGTGTGTGTGTGTGTGTGTGTGTGTGTGTATGAGTGTATGTGAGAGAGAGAGAGAGAGAGAGAGAGAGAGAGAGAGAGAGAGAGAGAGAGAGAGAGAGAGAGAGAGAGAGAGAGAGAGAGAGAGAGAGAGAGAGAGAGAGTGAGTGAGTTTTCGGATGAATAAACTACCAAACACTCTGGGCCAGATGTACTAAGACAGTGCAAATAGCGACTTTTTGTATGCGCAGAGTGCGAACGCTGTGCTTTGATATATTGCGTGGTATTTACTAAGCTGTCTCTACATTACGTTAATTGCGTTCAGTGCCGCCCGTTCCCGCCCCCTCTATCACGCCAATTGCGCATGCAGAGCTGAACAACGAGCGCAGTTGAATATTGCAGCAATAAAAAGAATCAAAGTTTAGCGGTCATACACGATTCAAAGAGATGTCAACGAGCAGCGACAGACAGAGTAGGCCTAGTAGTTCTTTAAATCCACTTAAAAATACTTGAACTATTTACTGCACGTAGACTTGGGATATGACTTAATGCCTAACAGATTGGGAAGTGTAGGCTATGTCGTGAAAGAGAAAATACGATTTTAGAGAGGCAAACAAAAGTTAAGGTTGCTTTTGACATAGTACAATGAAGAAAACGGATGCTCTGAATATTGATTCAGCTGTCTCTTAAAGTTTTTCGAATAGACGCATTTAACCGCAATCTGGATTACACCTGCTTTCAGAAGGCGGAAGTTTTTCAACGCAAAATAGACGTTCGCTGTTTTTATACATCTGGCGGAATACTTAATCAATCGCTATTAGCACCTCTCCTCCCCTGTACTTGCGCGTTACACCCATTTTCACCTGATCCGCCCAGGAATTAATATGCATGACACGGAAAAGTGCAAATAGCCATTTTCAGCTCCCACGGCAGGCAGTCTGCGCGTTTCCCTCATTGCGGCTTGTTTGTACATATCCTCCACATGTTTATACGCGCACGTTACGCCTGAAATGGGCGCAAAACGTTAGTACATCTGGCCCTCTATCTTCTTATGTCAGACCGACATTAAGAATTCTCTAGGCCCCAGATCACACAAGGTGGAAGGTGACATTTGACCTTAATCTGAATCTTTCTTCGCAAAGATGCAGTCTGCAATTATAATCTGACACACTGTCAAATTCACCGCTCTAGCTGTGTTTCTGTGTTCGCACACAGCTCTGGCTTTCTAGTGGTTTTGGCGACCACTCTCTGAGCCAATCAGCATATTGCTTTAGGGTCAGGTGCTCAGAGGGGCGTAATCTGGAAGGCTGTTGGCCTGAAATGTCCATCCAACATGTTTATGTGTGTATTTTACAGGATTTCCATAGCGTTGACTGGCTAGCCTCGCAGCTGGATCAAATCATGCGTGAAGTGTTCCGTGACGTGGGAGTTTACATCCTGGATGTGTGGCAGATGACCTCGTGTCACTATAACAGAGAGGACGTCCATCCTGGCGGAGTGATCATCAGAAACGAAGTGGACCTTCTTCTCTCTTTTATCTGCCCGGCGTAAGGAGCCTGATATCAGGGGGACCACATGGGGACCACATGATATAACCCATGCTATTTGACTGAGGACCCCATTCAAATATCAGGGTGGAGAGCATAGCAACGTCACTCAGAGCCTTTGGGCCCAGTAGACCCGTTCAGTAATCTATCCCTGATCACACACAGTTGGGCAATTTCTATTGTTGCTTTTAGCGATTTCTACAGATAAATTATTGTAAAAGAATGTCATTTGGTTTGTCTTGCATTTTGTTTCTAGTTTTGGTCCAGGCTAATCGTCTACATGCTGCAGTACAGAATCACGTGATTGAGCAATTCGTAAATTTGCTAAAAGCTTTGAAAGTTTTTGTTATGGTTGTTTTCTCTGTGGGTCTCCCGAGGTAAATTGCTTTCACTCTCTTCCCTATAGCAACATCTGTAAACCACAGAGAAAGGTAGGGTGCTTGATAATCTCTTGCCACAGTTGAGCTTTTGTGAAAATCTCTTATTAATATTATTTGCAGAGATTTGAGTGTGTGACTGCTTTTCATTGGGGGCCAAGCAGCGAAGCTGCGAAGGCACCCATTGTTTTTGTTAGTTTTCTTATTATTATGCTTCCGCCATGGGAGTCAATGGCAGCCCATAGAACCGACTGTTGAAAAGTTGTGAAATGTGGCACACTGATTGGGGACAGCACCTCATACGCTGTAGCGCCAACAACAGGTCAAAGTTGGACGTGCGTTCACGCACGTATTTTTTGACCCATTGATCCAATTTTCAAAAATCAGGTATCGTTGGAATCTTTGGACCATGATGGATTATCCGCCATTTTGGATTTCATCAAAAACACTTAAAGGGATATTCCGCCATTTTTGGAAATACGCTAATTTCCCACCTCCCCTCGAGCAAAACAATCGATATTTACCTTGTTCCCGTTCATCCAGCCATTCTGTGAGTCTGGCGATACATACATAGATCATTGAATCGGATTAGACCATTAGCTTCTCGCCTGCTAGCTTCATATTTAAAAGTGACTAAGATTTCTGGTAGTTTTCCCATTTAAAACGTGTCTCCTCTCAAGTTAGAAAGTGCAATAAGACCAACTGAAAATGAAACCTGGCGTTTTTCTAGGCTGATTTTACATGGAACTACACTCTCATCTGGCGTAATAATCAAGGCAACTTGCAAACTACTGGCACTACTACTGCTTGTTGTCTATGGGGACTATTTTCAGATGCTGCGCCTATGGTACGTTTGCAAATTGACTTGATTATTACGCCAGATGAGAGTGTAACTTTAAGCATGTGTTCCAATACTTTTGGAGGGCACTGTATATGATTGAGGGGCCCACATGATATAACCCATGTTATTTGACTGAGGACCCCCATTCAAATATCAGGGTGGAGAGCATAGCAACTCCACTCAGGCTTGGGTGTCGGGGAATAACATAATGTGTGATATATGATTGAAGGGCCCTATTCAGACATATCACGTAATATAACACATGATATTTCACTGATGGGCCCCATTCAAATACCAGGGTGAAGAGCACAGCAACTTCACACAGAGCCTTTGGGCCCAGTAATCCATCCCTGATCAGGTTCAGGCTAATCGTCTACATGCTGCAGTACAGAATCAGGTATTTGAGTAATTTGTAAATTTGCTAAAAGCTTTGAAAGTTTTTGTTATGGTTGTTTTCTCTATGGGTCTTCCGAGGTCAATTGCTTTCACTCTCTTCCCCAATAGCAACATCTGTAAACCACAGAGAAAGGTAGGGTGCTTGATCATCCCACTAAGATGCTCAAAGGCTCATTGATGGTATGTTTTGTCCACAAACAAAGGTTACTTTGGTGGTGATTTTGTTTTTGACGGTAAATATATTATGGATGTGTAATAAAAGGCTTGGTTGTTGATTGTGCTATAGATAGGGAATATCTCACAGCAGCCAAAGAATTGAACACCTCTCCCGTACGTATCTGAACTGTAATTGAAGGATTTGTGCGTTGCTGTGTCCACTCTAGGCCATTCCTCTCAACCCTTGCCACAGTTGAGCTTTTGTGAAAATATCTGACTGAAATCTCGCAAAATAAAGAGATTTGAGTGTGTGACTGCTTTTCATTGAGTTTGAGTTCATTAACCAAGAATATACAATTGGACTATAGTTGTACCAACTACAAAACAATGCTTTATGTAAAGTAAAACATACAGTGCCTATAGAAAGTCATCATACCCTTTTGAAATAGTTACTTTTTTTGTCTTACAGCCTGAAATCAAAATCCATTTTAAAAAAAATCTTTTCCAGTTTTATTTACAAATGTAGCTGTACAACATCAAAATAATGAAAAAAAAGTAAACAGTTCTGAAAATTAATAAAAAATGAAAAACTAGAATAACAGGGTTGGAAAAGTCATCATACCCCTGACTTAATACTTTGCAAAGCTTCCTTTTGCTTTCATTACAGCCATCAATCTGTTTGGATATGTCTCTATTATAGCTTTGCACACCTAGATAGGGGAATATTTGCCCAATTTTCCGTGCAGAAATGTTAAAATTTAGTCAAATTCTGTAGGGAATGGCGATGGACTGCTCTCTTCAAGTCAATCCACATTTTTTCTATAGGATTTAAGTCAGGGCTCTGACTTTGCCACTCAAGGATATTCACCATCCTATCCTTAAGCCACTGCTTTGTTCTTTTGGCAGTATGTTTAGGATTTTTGTCGTGTTGGAAGGCGAATGACCTCCCCATCCTCAGCTGTTTAGGAGAGGGACGCAGGTTTTCCTCAAGAATTTTGGTGTACTTGGCAGCATCCATTTTCCCTTCTATCCTGACCAATTGCCCAGTCCCCGCTGAAGAGAAACATCCCCAAAACATAATGTTGCCCCCCACCATGCTTCAAAGTAGGTATGGTGTGAAATAAATCAACGAGTGCGTTTTCTGGCCAGAATTTCCAAGTATTTAAATAAGAAGGCTATGCTGACCTTAGCAGGCGCTATAATTCAGCCCTACTATGATTATGCCTGTTGCTCCTGGTATAATGGCCTCACTAAGTATCTCAAGAATAAACTCCAGACCTCACAAAATAAATTAGTCAGGACCATTCTAGATCTGCCCCCAAGAACTCACCTTGATCGTCATCATTTTGAGAGGCTGGGATGGCTGAGGGTGGAGGATAGAGTCTCTCAAATTGAGTTGAGCATGGTATACAAGATTGTACATGGAGATGTCCCTAAATATTTAAATAATTTCTTCAGTAGAGTGAGGGACGTTCATAACTACTCCACTAGGGGGAGTTCCACAGATTTTGTTCCTCCAAGAGTGAAATCAAAAGTAGGGAAGAACTCCTTTTTATATGTTGCGACTAGTCTGTGGAATAAGTTACCAGGTAACATTAAGGTAAGCAGTAGCTTGGATGGATTTAAACGTTCTACGAAAACATGGCTTAGAGATCAGGTAGTGTAGGGCTTGCACTTAGAATATGTATAGATGAAGACTACTGTTAATGTAAGTGTTGTTTGTTTTTTTACAGTTTTAGTAATGCCACAGTGCCATTCTTGTCATTTTTACATCTGCTGCCATACAACATCAAAGGACCACAATGGAAATAAGCTTTTAAGCTTTATTGTGTTATCCTGACTCTTTTAGATTAAGTATGTGGTATGGTATACTAAATAACTGAATCATGTATTTATTTTATATGTAGGAACTGAGAATGTCAAATAAAATCATTCATTCATTCATTCATTCAAATAGTGTAATAATCAACAATACTATTTACACCCGATGTCTAACATCCATGTTCTCTGTCCATAGGCCTGTGTATTTACCAGCTCTACAGTAGGCTAGGCCTAATTTAGTTTTGAACAGTTTTTAGCTGTTTTGCCATGTCTGGGTTACTTGGAAGTGATTATACAAATATTAGGCTAATGAGTGGTCATGTGGTAGCTTCATCAAAGACAAGCTACTTTAAAGAGTTGTTTTCTGAGTTGTCTTCCAGGCAGCGCTGCCACTGTTGACTTAAAAGCACTTAATCCTACTCCTTCTTCGCTACTGCGTGGTGTTTGATTTTTTAGAGTCACTTGTTGGCTTTAAAACGTCTTTTAAAATGTAAATGACGTCATACACTCAAGCTTCATTAGCAGAATGCTAGTGTGGTATGGGCAACAACAACTCAACCTGTAAGAAATCGGAAGGACATAAGTACTCGTTCATTCAACTTTTGACCTATAACCGCTATGTTGAACTTGCAAAAACTACAATCAAATCTGAGATCTCTCAACGACAATTGGGTGAAAGAGCCAACTTTAGCCGTCTAGCTCCATAGGCTCCCATTCATTCTGCACTCAGGCGACCGCCCCCAGTGGAATTTTGGTGGAACTGCAACCAAAAGTCGTTACAATGGGACTTAATAGCGAGTGGCAAGGCTCTCCGTAGACGGGCTCTGGGGAAACTATTACTAAAGAACTGATAAATCGACTCAGATTCAGTGGATGGGCGGGGGGCGGGGGACATAGCATGATTGACAGGTGACAGTACAACCTTGAAGTACCAAAGTCAAGTCTGAAGTAAAGGCGTTCGAAGTAAAGGCGTTCGAATTAAATGGTGGCGCACGGAATTGCATGAGGCTGACATTTTAAGTCTTATTCAAAATGAGAACAACAGGCAAATGTAAATGTGATGTAGGCTATGACTTCAAATTAATTCAACTTCTTATTCAATTGATTTAAAGTTTAATGTAGCCTAATTCAAAATTCAAATGACATTGATTTAAACTTTAAATTAGATTACATTTAATAATCGTTGATATATTTAAATTTGATACTTGGTGATATGACTTACATGACATTTTACTTTGTAATTTACTTTATATTTAATTATTGTTACTTTGACCCTTCATACAAAGTCAAAACACAACCTTTTTACTAACAACTACTGAAGCCTCTACTTAACTGTACTCATAACTGAAATAAAACCAGTCAATCTTTGACAGGTTCAAAAAGCACAAACTCTTATTTGCCGCGAGGTAACGTCATCTAAGAAAAAAGAAGTCATCGTGCGTACTTTGGCAGGCAAAGAAAAATCATGTCATTTGCTTTCCGAGCCCAACACCTCGAGAATGGAAACCCGGTCACTTATCCACTGTACTATGCCCCGTTGAAAAGAGCGGGAGAATACTAATTATTGAATCACTTGTTGGGGTTGCTAGGTAACGGTAAACAAAACTAAAAGAACGTATTTGATTTTGCTTGCAAACGGACGGCTTCACCCGTTCACTGAATAAAGTTTGTGGAAATTTAGCACCACTTTCCCATCTCAAATATAGTTGTAATAATCCTAACTTGTTAGATTTAGGTAGGCCATCTCCTGCCAAGATGGTCCCGCTATGTTGGATAGCACGCATTTCAGGTTTGGGTGCAAATAAGAAATTGCCTCCATTCCACTATTTACACCCGGGTGCAAATAATCACTCCGTAAATGGATAAAGAAAGGAAATAAATAAATATAGAAGACAGAATTTGTATGAATATTGTTGTAGAATTCTGACTGTATTCTGATGTGTTCCTATTACTCCTGTGTGGGGAGAAATCAATACCATGCAACAAGGTCATGCTGCTTGGGGATATCTCTCGGTGTTAGCCATAATAATTATGAGTCGAATGAGATAAAGCATGTTATTTTGGGCCAGGGTCAGTGATTTTCCCTTCTGGTCATGCCCGGTTTTGTGCAATGGTTGGTACCTACAGGTTGACATGATTTATGTTTGTAAGGTTAAAAACAGCCTTTGTCTCAGGATTTGATTTGAACTTGAAATTAATCCGAGAAGCGACTCAGGGAGCATCTTTTGTCCGGACGTTCAGTAGCCAACTTCTAACTACGACTGTTACGCCACTAATGTCAGTTTTATGCGACGTCGTCGCTGCTTCCTCACTCAATCACACTCACTCACTCACTCACTCACTCGCACACACGGATATCTTAACCACGTGTTCAATATGTTTTTAAAATGTGTTTATAGTGCGGACATGTGACCTCGCCGCCACTGTATCCAGAGCGGGAATGTAGCGGAACATTTTAATGTACTGTCAAGGCCAACAAGGGGACAACGGGTAACATGTCAAAAACTTAACCTTTGGAGAAATACTACAAGCCACGTCAAGTGTCCTGTTCGCGCTCTCAAGTGCCAGTGTGAATTTAAACAATTGTGAATAGTGTTAAACAATGGGAAGCAATAATTTGGACCTAAATATTCACAGTTCACTTATGCGCAAACTTTTGAGGGGTGAGTAACCTATCACATTTAACGTTAGTTATTTATGTATTGTCATATTAGGCTATAAACTATTTGAAATTCATTTTAATAAAGAAAATGTTTATTTCCTTGTTATGCTAGTCGATTTGGACAGACACGTCTGCTGAGAACCAGAAGGCTGTTGGCCTATGATAAAAAAAAAAAAAAAAAGTTGTTCTGCATTTAAATATGTAGACAGTGAAGTGATATAATGGCCAGGTGCAGATTAAACAAATTGTCAGGTTTAATCAGCCTCAGATCTTTTTCTTCTGAATTCCATGTTTTATAAACAGAAACATTAACTGCCAAATACTTTTGTTGTTTTAGTTGGCAAGTACCGCCAGATATGGGTTGTGTCACTTGGACTTGGACTGTTGGTTGGGGTAAGTTGACAGACTTGTTTGTTTTAACAGTGTTCTTCTTGAAATAGCCTAGCCTACTTATTTTCCACATAAGGAGTCTCTCTGTTGTAATCCTGAGAAAAGCAAAGGGTTAGATTACATGTTAGAATAGGCCTGAAAGTCATGTAGCATGAAATGCTAAATCAAATAGGCCTACATTAGCCCATGTTACTATCTGCAGGTACAGTTTCATGACCTAGTAGTCTATCAGAAAATAAATCTAAGGTTGTTTAATATTTACCCCAAGATATGGAATACTGTCCATCATTGGTTGTAGCCATAGGTTGTAGCCCTGCGTGTGAGAGATAGTGGAAATTCGAGGGTTCAGCTTCCTCTCCACTATCAGCACAACAGACCGGTGAAGGTTGGAAGTGTGGTAATTCGGGGCTGGAGGCAGGAATAAATGTTGTGGTTTGCGCACCCTTCATAAATTAATTGTAATATAAGTGACTTAAGTAGATGTAGAATATGTGACACTCAACCTATTTTAAAATGAAATGTTGAAAAGTCTGTTGAGTGTGGTACCACTGGCCCAAATTATGGCGATCATCCTACATAATGCTATATTACACAATAGCAGACATGGTGTGTTTATGGTAATGTTTTTGTTTGTTTATTTTTTCGCAGTTGTTATGGTGGTCATTCATTTTTGGAGACACTAAAGTCCATAAGTCTCTCTTGCCACCACACAAGGACAGAGCCGACAGACTCGTTAACAAAGCACAAGCACAAGCACAAGCACAAGCACAAGCGTTCAAAATCACAGAGGACTTGGGTGCAGAGGAGTGGGACCGGATACAGAGAGCCGTTCAGTGGGGTGGACCGGACCAGCAGAATACCACTGTAAACATGAGCACCAGTCCGAACCACACCACCTTTGTTATCAATAACTTTAAGGACAGTTACTCTGTGGGAGAGGAGCTCCATGTCACCATTGTTGCCAAGGACTTCACTGGAAGGCCCAAAACCTATGGAGGAGATTTCTTCAAAGTAAAGGTTTATTCAGACAAATTAAAGGTAATATCATATTTTTCCACCCATACAGTTCTGTGTATTTAATAATTTTGTTTTGTATAATTTCAAAGTGGCCGTGGAGGTGTCCCATATGGAATTAATGGACCAGGCAGATCGAGGCAAAGAACTTGGTGGGGTTTGTTCCGCCTAGACCATTAATTTTGTGTAACGGGACACCTCGAACGCCGCTATGCCACTTATCATCCGGTTGCCACCATAGGCGATAATAATGCCTTCATTGCATGCAAAAGAAACTAGAGGCTCTGTTTACAAATAAAGCAGACTTGTTCAGGTTGTTGTACAACTTTCTTTGGCCCTGACAGTTATAGTTACCAGATCTACTTCATGGGTGTCCCAGAATTAATAGCCACTCCATCAGCCAATCAGAAAAGAGTATTTCTTCCCTCCAGATGATGATGAATGATTTTGACCTTACATTATATAGCATCACATATCTTGTTCAAAATATCAGAGCAATGTGATTGACAGGAAGAAAATAGAGATGAAGTGTCCAAAAAAGTGCATTGCTGCTCAAAATGTTGCATTGCATCACACTGCATAGCACTGCTTTGGGTTGCATATTGTAGCTACAGTTTTGAAAGCAATAATTACATCACTAATGCTCGCTTGCTAATATAGTGTGTAGTAGGATATGATTTCATCTTCATTCCCTCCCAGAAACCTCCAGAATCCCATCAGACATCTGTAGTGGAAAAGTTGTTTTATTTTCATGATCTTCACGCCGCAAACTGTAGTTTCAAGTTTTTTTAGTTTGAGTTGCCATGTGTGCTATTGGTGCCTTGAATGCAAATAGGCATTTCATTTCCCAAATGTTTTATTTGACCCCGATGGGCAGTTGAAGGAACCTAATGTCCTACATCATCACACCATTATCACTTACACCTAAAGCTGACCTAGGATCATTTAGATTCAGTTTTAAACATCATTGTTGTGCAAGGGAGGTGCTGGGTTCACCCCACTAGGTCCAAATCTGGGAGGAATGTGTTCTGGCACAAATGAATCCCTTTAATTCAACAGGTAGAGCAAGTTGCTAACAACCTTGTGTGATCATGTGTGTATTTATACCCAGGGAAAACACACCCTTGTTGAACAAAATGTATATCTATACTGAACTATAGGTGACTCCGTCTGAAATATTTTCCGTTTAATGAATGTTTGTTAAATGTTTCCCTTTTTCCCCTGCATGGTAGGCTAGTGTGTTTGGAGAGGTGCTGGATCATCAGAATGGCACCTACTTGGCCCGGTTTACCCTACCATGGGCGGGTGAGGCATCGGTGGCGGTCCTCCTGGTTCACACCAGTGAGGCTGTAGAGATCCTCAAGCGACACCGGGAAACAGACCCCGACCGTGGCTTCTACTATGGCTACTTTGTGGGCAAGAACTCTCAGGGTGCTCGAGTGGAGGAGAAGGCGGCCTGCAACGTGAAATGGGAGGGGGTGGGCCTACCTGGTAAGGGGGCCTGTTGCTGTGAATACCCCGATTTAAAGGCAAGGCTGACGTGGCACTGCCGTAAACCCCCAACTCTCCCATGCCACACCCTGATGCACCATGGTATGGGTCCCTATTACGTGAATCACTGGACAGATCTTGAAGAGGCCATCATGGACAGGTGAGGAAAATAAGTTTGATTTTTATTGAAATAGGATTCATTATTAACGGTAATTTTTAAACCACACATGAATGAAGACCTAGTCAGGCCAATGGTAGGAAAAAATCAGGAACGGAGTGTTATTCACAATGATGCGCATCAAAGGCATGACTTCATCTAAAGATCCACCAGTTGCTCTAACTAGACAAGGAAATAGTAATAGTTTAAGGATCCTTCCACGATGATGGAAGATTTGGCATTGGTCATCACATCTTACATGGACCACAAGTGGTATAAACTAACTGAATGTTGACAGAAAATTACAAACCATCATAATAACAACAACCATACATTTAAGTACAAACTGTGACTGTAAGGAGAATTAATTGTTGTCTAACTATCGTCTAACATTGTGTCCATCATTGCAATTATGGTTTAGCATTTGGGTATTTCTCAAAAGCATAGTGGTTCACGCTCACAAAACAGTTTATCTGTTAGAAAGAACACAATGGAGTAGTAGTTGTTTTGAGGCTCTGTTTCATGTTGTGTAGAGGCAGAGATTTCCATGCCTCCATGCTATAACTGTTCAACACTATGGGCCCTGATTTGAATGATGGGCAAACTGTTACATGTAAGTCTAACTGAAGCTAATATAAATAATGCAAGATCAATAAAGCAAATAAAGCAAAATCAATTTGCCAATGTAGCATCATTGGCAGGACTTTTAAGCCCCCCCCCCCCCTAAGAGTTTTACCTTAAAATAATGTTACCAAAATCTTTTTGACGGCAGATAAACTCTCAATGGGGCAAATGGCACTTCTGCTGCACTCTGATCAGGTCTTATTGCTGGTAAAATAGCCACAGGAAGTTGCTGATTGCAAAGAACATTAGTCTCTCTAAAAAAGCTCTCTTTTTACAGACTAGTGAATGTACATTTGTCATTACGGTGCAATATTCCAATATGTGGTTAAATGTTCTACATTTCATGATATTAGTAGGTCACTCTGACACTTAAAGTATGCTCCTCCTTCATGACCCTGTATGATATCTGTACCGTTTCCCCAAACATGGATAATGTAAGACGCCTGGGTTTGCGTCCGTGATTAGAGTAATCTGAATGCCTCCTGACTCTTTCACAGTCACTGTAAGATTATCTATGCCTGTTTGTCTGGATAATTCTCTGGATAGTTCAGAGAGGCATGTTCTGAAGTGGGTTGTTCTTTGTGTGTGTGTCTCCTCTGTATACCTCCAAATTAAATCCTGATGTAGGTGAATGTGAAATTCAGTTAAAAGCAGTATCTGAAGAACACTTTGAGGGGTTGCTTTTAGAATGGGTACAAATGTTCACTTGATCTCAAACTTGTAACCCATGCCATGACTGGTGCTGTGTGATATAAACTACAGAAATAGAATGTGTGAGATGCCATGCCACACTTTGTGTCCTCAGACAATATGTGCAGCGTTGGATCAAGGGTGATTCACGAGTAGTTCGAGTCCTTGCTTCTAATTCAACTATTGGTATGTTTTTCTTTGGGTCTGTGTCTATCAATTTCATGACACACACACTCACACTCCCTCACTGTGCATATGAAGACCAACACAGTCACTGTCTATTTTTCTTTCACATCCTTAGAAGTATTTGACTCAGTGTAATGTGGTGATTTGATCGATGCTGGAGGTCATTTAAGAACTACTGTATCCAGTTATGACCATTACATTACATTACATTACATTTGGCTGACGCTTTTTAACCAAAGCGCCTATGACAAAGAGCATTGTGAGGACAATTAAATGAGTGGCAGCAGTCTCTGCTATCTGCAGCAGGACCCAGATAAATACCTTCTCCACTCGCTATACTTCCTCACTGCCTCACCTTTAGGACAAAGAGAGCGATGTAAACCTGGAATGCCCACACCGATCCCAGCAGGATTCTTCATGGATGACGTTTGGACGTCATTTGTGTGTGCCACCCGTGATTTTAAGGCTTCCGATGACAAAGCTCAGTGTTTGAGGAACAAACACATCTACATGATGGGAGACTCCACTCTCTTACAGTGGTACGACTTCATCATCAGTTCCATACCAAGTAAGATGACATTGACATTGTGTACACACACACACACGTACACATGCGGCAGTAGAGCAAACAAGTACACACTGCATGCACACACACATATGTGACCCTGCAAAGCAAAACCAGGCGCTTTGCGCTCTCTATATTGAGAAAATCCACGATAAACAAGCGTTCGGGCAAAAATATTGCTGAAAGGAACACTTCAATGTTTTTTCATATTGAATTACGTTATTCCCTTAACTAAGACGAATTGATACATACCTCAATTTCAATGCGTGCACTTACTGGCACTGGCGCGCGGCGCTACTTTGATAGCACATAACTAGCACAGTTCATTCATTAGGATCCAAACAGAGATGAAGTTAGAAGCGACCAAACACCTCCATGTTTACCCTATTAAAATACAGTTACATGGGGGGCGCTGTGTCGCAACAGGCTACAGTGCTTGTGCCATGTACGGGTCCGAGTGCCCATGGGGACCCAGGTTCGAGTCCGACCTGCAGCCATTTCCCAATCCCATCCCATCTCTTTCTCCCACCTGCTTCCTGTCTCTCCCCACTGTCCTATACAAATAAAGGCAAAAAGCCCCCAAAAATTTGTATGACTACTTGTGTTACTGTATTTTAATAGGGTAAAATATGGAGATGTTTGGTCCTTTCTAAATTCATCTCCGTTTGGATCCTAATGAATGAACTGGGCTAGCTACAGTAAGTAGCGCCGCGTGCCAGAGCCAGTGAGTGCACGCATTGAAACGTGAGAGGTATGTATCAACTCGTCTTAGTTAAGGATGACGTAGTTTGATATAAAAAAAAATGGTGAAATGTTCCTTTAATTCATCAGTATACAGTCTATACTTTCATATTGTGAATAAATTTTACGGAAAATACGTTTTGACTCTTAAACCCAGTGAAGATTCAACACATTAGCAGTCATTCCTGTTGTCCACGCCACTTAAAAAGGAGAATTTCTTCTTTTCTCGCATGTCGTGACGGGAGAACCATGTCGACTTTGAATGCGGTTATCTTAGCGATAGTTTTTCAAATACCCTTGATATACATAACTTTGGAAAGCATAGTTTATGGCCGTTCAGGTGAGTGCAATAACTTAATTTTGTACATTTTACCAAAGCAACTGGTTTCGCTTTGCAGGGTCACATATACAGTATGTTTGTAATGTTTGCAGCTGCACTATGTTGATATTCACTGTATTTGATAATGCACCTCTTGATGTACAGTAGAAGACAGTAGGCCTATTACAGGGCAGTTTGATCTGAGGTTAGCTGTTACTAGCATGACAACTTCAGTTGGTATCTCACTGATCTCAACTGTATCTTGACAGTTTTTTGAATGTCAAATACTTTCTGTGGTTATTTCTAGGACCTTTTTTTAAAACCATCTTCTATACCCTCCAAAAAAACCCTACATTTTAAAGCATGAAGGCATGATCATAATGTATTTCATGTAAATACTAAATGTATCATTGCTTTTGAACACAAGGTGACACATTCTGTTTGTTTTATTGAATAGAACTTATTGATATATTGAATACCATGTTAAAGGGCAAATCTTTTATGATTACAGTGGTGGGTCTATTTTATCTGTCATGTAGCATAACCACACAGTAAGCCTTTTTGTGCCACAAGGGCATCGAGTATGAAACAAATGTTCCATGCAGGCTGCAAATTTAAGGGACTGCTGTTACCATTTGTCCATAAACCTGGCACTACCGTATTTTCCGGAGTATAAGTCGCACCGGAGTATAAGTCGCACCAGTCAAAAAATGCCTCATGAAGAGGAAAATGCCATATATAAGTCGCACCTGACTATAAGTCGCATTTATTCAGAAATGTATTCACAAAATCCAAGACCAAGAACAGACAGAGGCTGTAACTAGACACAGAGGCCAACATTTTAATATTAATGATGAGAAGGTGTGAATGGCCACCCATCTGTAGCTGTAGACAGCTGTAGACAGCAATGTTTACTCCTCTTTCATTTTGGAATTATTCAAAAACATGTTACATTTCATATATAAGTCGCACCTGACTATAAGTCGCAGGGCCAACCAAACTATGAAAAAAAGTGTGACTTATAGTCCGGAAAATACGGGTAGTGTTTTATTCAAGACCACCTGAACTGAGACCAATTCATGACCAAGACCAGAGTGTATGAGACAGAGACAAGACCAACACTTTGAGAGGCTGAGACCAAGTCCAGACCAAGGCAGGACAGAACTGAGTCAAGACCAGTAGGAGCCTGACACTGCATGACATATACAGTAGGATGAAACCACAACAAGCTACATAGGCTCCATAGGTGTGGGCCATAGATACAGACGGTTAGAAGGTTGCCGCCCCCTCTGTGGGGGAAAACAAGCTAACATCACACATGAAAGTCAATGGGCTAACTCGCTAGGAGAACACAAATGTTTTCCCCCACGGGGGGTGTCTCAGCCATGGTAACCACGGTAACTGGGGGCGGTAACCACAATTATGAGGAGATGCCGTCTGTATGTATAGGCATTTCTACGATTCTCTGAAATTATCTGAAAAATCTACATTCCCATATAAACACCCACATACAAACTCCAAAATTCACTTTCAGTACTATGCCACACAAATCCAATGCAAAGAGGTTTTCTGGGTGAGTCTTGCTCTTTTTCTTAAGTCATTCTAAAGCATGGCTATCACACTGTCTCCTCACAGGTCTCAGGGGCATGACATCACCTGGCTACCGCCAATATGGGCTCTATTTGGCTGTGGATGTGCGGAACAGCATCGAACTACACTACTGCACACATGGTAATCCCCAACGCAGACCCAAGTCCAAGTTTGCAGATATGCACTACATTAGTGACCAGATCGATGGCTTGGGTGGTGGGCCACAAACTGTTGTCATCTTCAACATTTGGGCGCACTTCAAACTATTCCCACACTCCTACTTTGCCCACCGGGTGTCCCAGATTCGCCGTGCAGTCGTGGACCTCTTGAGACGTGCGCCAGCAACCAAGGTCATCATCAAGACGGCTAATACAGGACTCCCGGTGAATAATTCAAGTCTTCTTTTTTAACCACATATGCTGGAATGCAGGGAAGAGTTTATAATCGTGTGTGTGTGTGTGTGTGTGTGTGTGTGTGTGTGTGTGTGTGTGTGTGTGAGCGAGAGATTTCAGATGAATAAGCTAAGCGCTTTCGGTCGGACTAAGACATGTAGATAATGTGAAAATTGCTTTGTTTTGATTGATTTGATGTTTATGAACATGTAGGGGAATATCTAGATGACCTACGCCAGCGTAGTGAAGTAAACGTGTGTGTTCGTACACATTTCTGGCTCTTTAGTGGCTACCAGACACTGAGCCAGTCAACATATTGCTTAGGGCCAGGTGTTCGGAACAGAGGGGCGCGGAACAGATCTGGTTGGCAGTTGGTCTGAAATGTGTCCATCCAATACATTTATGTGTGTATTTTACAGGATTTCCATGGCGTTGACTGGCTATCCCTGCAGCTGGATCAAATCCTGCGTGAAGTGTTCCGTGACGTGGGAGTTTACATCCTGGATGTGTGGCAGATGACCTCGTGTCACTATAACAGAGAGGACGTCCATCCTGGCCCAGTGATCATCAAAAACGAAGTGGACCTTCTTCTCTCTTTTATCTGCCCCGCATAAGGAGCCCAATATCAGGGATGAAATAACATAACCCATGATAGTCTTATTATTGAGGGACCCTATAAGGCATCGCATATAACTAGGGCTGCCAATCCATTCAAAAAATGAATCTAATTACATACTCTGTGATTAATTAATCTAAATGAATCGCCTATATCATTCTTTCTGTGAAAGTATTTTAAATATTTAAATTCAAATGAATCAATTCAATAATCAACATTAGTGGCATTACATTTTAAAAACTTTTGTTATTTTCACTGTTCAAATAATGGCCATAACAATCTACAATATGACCTAATATGCTGAGGAAAAGGTTTAAAAAAATACAAGGCATTTCAGGATGCGGTTATAACCTAGGGGATCACAATGAAAATAGATTAACACTCCCCTTGATGTCAACGCTATTTCTTTGCATTGATGTGGTACTTTCGAGTTGATAAAAGTAAATGATCCAATCAATGATCCAGGCAGGGTATTTCCATCTCCCTCCTTCATTTTACAGTCTAATGGTTACTGATCAGAACGGCTCCGGGTCAAAGGTCATACAGAATCAGTCAATCATTGTTTATTTTAATCATTTATTTTTTTCTCAAAGTAATGAATTGAAATCAATGTAATATTTGGACAGCCCTAAATATAACCCATGTTATATGACTGAGGGGCCTCATTCAGATGTCATGGGTGGAGAACATAGCACCTTCACACAGAGGCTTTGGCTTCAGGGCCCCTTAGGCCCAGACACAGATTTACATTTAGCAGACACTGTTGTCCGAAATTACTTACATACTAGTGCAATGCCCGTACAAACAATGTTCTCCAAGAAAGTTGTTGCCAAATGACGTTGATGCAGGTAGATCATGTTAGATTGTGATGATGTAGAATCAAGCCCGTGCAATTAGTAGAGCTTTTTACTGTCTTTGCAAAGGAAAAAAAGTGAAGGGGAAAGGCGTTTGAGTTGCAGCTAATGGCAATATTAGACATATTACATACCTGTGCGTTTTTGCTGTTGTTGGAAAATGATAGCCTAAAGCTAATCGTGGCCTAAAAGCTGACCATGGCAATGCCAGTGCTATGAACTCGGAAGTGATGTTTGAATGAATGTTATGCCCATAGCCCAAAGCCATCGATGGCTTTGCCATAGCCGATGTCCAGATAGAATCAAGAATGGCTGTTTTAAATGCAAATTTTAACAGAATGCTACCGACGTGTGTATCGGCATTGCAAGATCAGCAACCTGATCAGGCAACAGAACCGCTAGGCAACCGCGGTTGTTGATGAGTAGGCTAGCTATGCAAAGTTGACTTTAACAGCCTGCTTACCAACATGGGTGCAAGTGTGTCGGACTCAGCATGTTTATCCAACATTAACAGTCTTGAAACGGTCCTTTGTTTATGTGAGACATCGTCATTTCCATGAATGGCAAGTGGCAACACGTGAGTTTGTCAGCGAAATGTGCTTTTTTGTTTCTATGCTGGAGTGAGTGAGAAGGGGCGTGGCTAAAGTGCGGAGAGCGGTAGAATTGTGGGATTGCGGTATGAGTTGTATTTTGCTTAATTTAACAATATCTTTGTAATTTTTTGTTCAAAAATGACCAAACTTTGCACTGCACTCACGCATGTCATTAGCAAGACATGTGTGGAATTGTAGGTCAGTCGGATGAGTGGTTTGAGAGTTATGCGTGGCACAGACAGACAGAGTGACACACAGAGTGACACACAGACAGACGTTCCTTGCATTAATAGATAGATAGATAGATAGGCAGATAGATGTCAACTGTATTACAAGGGATTACATTGTCCCCAGAGCAACTTGGGGTGAAGTGCTTTGCTCAAGAGCACAATGGTGGAAGCCAGAAACTGAACCCACAGCTTTCAGGCTACTATACACTAGCCCAGCTCCTTAACCACTACACTACCACCACCCAGTAGGCCCATTCAGTATTCAATTTAATTTCTACAGAGAAATATTATTGATAGTGTATAACTTTGTTTTACTTGTATTTTTGTTCTAACTTTGGTCCAGGATAATCGTCTACATGCTGCCGTACAGAATTTTCTTTATCACTGAAGTATTTGGAGAATTTGTAGATTTGCTAGAATTTTTTTTTTTTTTTTAAATGTTGAAGGTGATGTTGAACCTATGAAGGTGATGTTGATTTTGTTTTGACGGTATAGTCTTGGTTGTAAATTGCCTGCTGGGAAATTCCCTTTTTGTGGCTCAAGGAATACCTCTCCTGTTACTGAAGGATTATTTTGTTGGTGTGTCCATGAATCCGACATGCCACTCAAGGCCATTCCTCTCAACCCTTGCCAGAGTTGAGTTTAAAGGTTGGGTACGGAATTAGCAAAACGGACGACAGAGTTTGAACATATACAACCTCAAGTCCCGCCCTCCATGCACGAGCGACTATTCAAATGCGCAGCGCGAGAGCGAGCCAGGCTAAATGAAATGCCAGCCTGGCGTCTACAGCACTATGAGCTCTAGTCTCCATACAATCACTCACATCAACTTCCCCAATTACATTCTTTATTCACCTCCAAAGGATTGTAGTACATATGGTTCAGTAGCCATAGGTGTGTATATTTGAACAGAATCTGGTTTGTTCTTACCAGGGCGATTATCTCCTGAAATATCCAAGTTTAGTGCTGGCCCATTGGTTCGCCTATTCCACCGTAGCTCCAAGCTGTTAAGTTTCGATTTCATGTTTACAGCACTCTTCGTGTCACGGTAAAATGTAATTTTTGCTACATAGCTTATTTATTGCGTGGGTGATTGAGTTTCCGTAGATATCCGCTGCCTTAGTTAGTTTGTATAGAAATGAAGTGACACATACAACAAGAGGGGAACATGGACGTGCAGCAGCAGGCAGTTGGTTTCGTTTCAGCACTGACTCGCGGTCACCAGCTTTCGAAAGGGTCGCGCGCGGTGGGGAGGAGGAAGAGGAGTAAGACGTTAGATTGACGAACGAGCTGTGAAATGATGGTATGGGGTGAGGAATTCTATTGGCTGGAGTTTTTCGAGCCCTGCCCGTTCCGCAGATGATTGACGTGTTTAATTTACATTTCAGTGCTTCCAACTTAGTGGCTATAAGTGGGTTAGGAATAGGATTTCAAGTGATTTTGCAAAAATGGCCAACAAAGCTCATTCCATACCCTACCTTTAAGTGAAAATCAATCATGCAATAAAAGATTACTTGCAGAAATTTGAGTGTGTGTGTGTCTGCTTTTCATTCCATTTGATTTCATCAACAAAGCATATAGACAACTGGACAAGTTGCGTCAACTACATAACAATGCTTTATGTAAAATAAAACAGACATGTCCTACTTTCTGGCCAATTGGATTATTAGCATTATTTGCTTACTTCGTAATTTTTTGACTCATGAGCTTGTGCTGAAATATAAAACATTAACCTATGTGTGTTCACAAATATCTTTAGATTAACATATTATCACTCCATTTGAAGAATGGTCGTTGTACAATATTTTTTGATGCCATTAAACAATGCAGTCCCAGCCACAGACTCAACAGCTTTTGCGTCAAACTTCTCATTGTGCCATTCTCCACAGGGAATTCATTTGTAATTGACTGGGCCGTGCCAGTGGTAATATTAATGTAGAGATATAAAAAGATAAACAAAGGAAATAAATAGAAGATAAGTGTTACTTTAGGATAAATAAGTAGGCTATATGCATGAATAACAAACAAAGCTGTGTTTTTCAAGTATCTCTTGATGCATAAAAGTAAGTAAAAAGTATTTCATTGCACTTTTTATCATCCAAAAAGCAAGCTACATAGTACTTGTTTTTAGACTGACTAGACTTAGTATAGTGGATTTTCTCTGCAAACTGGCAGAGTTTCTCATACAGCAATGGGAAAACAAGTAAAAAGTGAAACAATCTGTCTGTGCACAGAGAAAACATACTATATTCAAGGCTGGTCAGTCTAAAACCAAGTCCTTTATAACTCTGTTATTGGATTATATTTTTGAGTTGAATAGAGACAAAAATACTTGGTAAGATTAGATTTTTTTGCACTGTACTCCCAGCGGTGTTTCCCAAACAATATATCAAACCGGCTATTGTTGGGATGACTGGGGTCTCTGATAATTTTCTGGGCTCTAGAGACTGACGTAAATGTCAAAGTTTGGGTAGTGTACTCTTAGTGGTATGTTCTACTGACTTGCACCACTCTGTTTAATAAACAGCCAACTCTCACGTATCTGGCTTTCAATCAATCAACGGCATGCTCTCAAGCACACACAAGAAATATCAGGCCAAATCCATTCTTGTTTTATTTCAATCAATTTCTGTAAATGATTATACTGCAGCATATTGTTTCTATGACAAGAGAGGAGTTCAGGCACATGACATAGCCTAAGGCAACTCAATGAAGCGGTCACATTACACACAGCTATTTAGTATCGGTCAAACATGGCCAGTTTACAGATTTAAGAAATACAAAGTAAGTAGTGACACAGGAAAATGGAAATATTATTAAATTAACTTTAAAAATAATGGGTACACAATATGGCATAGTTTTAGCATAGTTGTACTTTAAGTCTGACAATGTGAAAATTAAAATGCAAAAAAGTAATACAACAACAATAAGCCATCAGCAACAGAATTTCATGAGATCCAGACTAATGCCCAGTGGCATTATTTCTTTGCTGCCATGCCATTCATGGCAGCAGTTTTCAGCTGTGCTAGCATACTGTAACTGTAAAAGGGTTTTCTAAAATTATAAACTCGAATTAGCAAACAGACACTACCATTGTAACGTACTGTATGTTTGCTGATTATGTTGCCTTGATAAAATCTTCTTTTGAGTCATTTACAAGTCAAGTCAAGTTATTTATAGCGCATTTCACACACAGAGGTCATTCAATGTGCTTTACATAAACAAAAACCAAACAGTAATAGCAGATAAAAGCATAGATGGCCAAAGAGTAATAATAATACTAATAATAATAACAAAAATATCATAATAAAAATATATATAAGAAAGCATAAATCAAGGTAAAATCAACAAAGAATAATTAACAAGAAAACATAAGAGACTTTAAGGTGGAATAATTAAAAGACAGGTCTGTTCTTAACACACACACACACACACACACACACACACACTCGCACACAGTTAAATCCCAGATTATCATTACCATTGTCATTGTAGATTCAA
Source organism: Sardina pilchardus (assembly GCF_963854185.1). Classification (NCBI taxonomy): domain Eukaryota; kingdom Metazoa; phylum Chordata; class Actinopteri; order Clupeiformes; family Clupeidae; genus Sardina; species Sardina pilchardus. The sequence continues at coordinate 23,133,458 of NC_084999.1, forward strand.
ATGGGTGGAAATTCTGTGCATTCCAGTATTTTCCCGTGTCTTCGTTGTGTTTCCAGTATTGAGCTTTGCTTGAAGCCAGCATTGGAAATAGACCTTCCTCTATTGGTTACCACCTGGAGCTTCCTACCAAAAGCAAAATGAGCAACAGTTTATTATCTGTGTAAATTGCACCAAGAATTTTGTTAAAAAAGGACAAAGAATATAAGATTTTTGCAGTGTGATTTTATTGCTCACAGGAGAAAGGAGAATTCCAGGTATTTTCAGATCTCCGGTTTTCAAGGTCACCGATTACTGTCGGTACAAACACCCCCCTGCATAACGTGGTTATTTCTGCAGATATCATGATATTCTGATACGTTGTCAACCCGGAGTTGTGCATACATCATGGTTGAAAACGTGTCAGAATCTCAGAAATAATCACGTTATGCAGTCATCTTAAGATGGCTGAAGTGGGCTACATCAAGTCAAATCCCACTATTGTTCCCTGCCTAGGCCTACAAGGGAACAACGGGTATCAAAATTACAATAAAATCAGGGCCTGGATTGGCAGCCAGTGTCCACCTTTCTCCTAAAAAGACCTCTGAAGTTTGCCTACAAAAAAGCTACCATCTTTTCCCAAATAAGGAGATCAGGTATCTTGAGATTGTTTTCTATGGGAAAATATTTTGAATTATCGCACCTGCTAAACTCTCGTGGGGACGAAGAAATTGGAAATGCAGACGTTTTGCACTACACAGTTTTGTCCTCTGCCTTCGAGTGAATACTGTGATCTTCTGTAGGTGAAGACGGCACACTTTGATCTTTGCTACCCCAGAGCTAATTTACAAAGTAACTTGCCATAGGTAATTAGCTTCAATTAACACCAGGATCTCCTTATATGGACAAAGATGGCAGCTTTGGTTCCTTTTTGTAGGTGAAATTCAGGGGTTTATGGCCTCTGTCTTTAAATTGGGCATGAAGGTGAAGGTTTTTCCAACATCCCAGTGTGCATATATTTCCCCTCCTGCTAACATAATAACTCCAAATCTCTTTCAATCAATCACACTTCTTTCATTCTTGGCTTTACCTCTACTCCTCCGCCCCACTAGACAGGGCAAAACCCAGAACTGATTAAGGTCACAACCAAAATTGTCTCAATTGAGTCTATAGTACTTTTTTGCGTAGAATCCATTTTTGCTTGGGACATTTTTATATCATGCATAGTTAATGAGATAATTTGCATATTTGAATACATTAGCGAATATAAATGCATAATAAACTAGAAAAGCGCTCAGAGAGCGCAGACCTCCGCCTGTATTGTTCTTCCTAGGTTGTCATACATGTACATTTGAACCTAAACTATTCCGATCCCGACGGTGTTACGGATCACTCCCAAATTGTAATAGTTTCTTCCTTGTGTCATGTCTGACCTTCCCTGAAAATTTCAGCTAAATCCATCCAATGCTTTTTGAGTTATCTGGTAACACTTTACAATAAGGGTACATGAATTCTCATGAACTAATGCATGAATTAATGCATGAATTACGCATTAGTTAATCCATTAATATATCATGAATCATTATGACTTAACATGAATTCACTGATTGTCATTAATGAATTAATACATAAATAACTCATCATCTTAAGCATTAAGTATGGTTGGCACATAATCATGAATCATGATTAATTAAGCATGATCATGATGACTTTTTGTCAGACAAAATTTTGGACATCACTGTCGTGGAGAAAAAAGAAAAGTAATTACACATGAATTCATGTTAACTAAATGTCATGAATTATCATGAGTTAATTCATTAACTCATGCATTAATTATACATGAAAATCTCATTAATAAACATGAATTAATAGTATATCATTAATGACATCAGGTATTCATCTTGAGCATTAGGGACAGTGGGTAAATCATTATGAATAATTTTGTTACCAGTTATCTTGCTAACAGACAGACAGACAAACAAACGCTGGTCCCCGATGAAAACATAACCTCCTTGGCGGAGGTAATAAATGTATTGATAATATGGCTGTAGGCTAAGTAGATAACTTAATGGCTTTAAGTGCAGATAATATTCAAATTGTATGAAATATAACAAACTAGAAAAGCACTCGGAGAGCGCAGACCTCCGCCTGTATTGTTCTTCCTAGGTTGTCATACATTTGAACCTAAACTATTCCGATCGCCACCACATGGCCATACCATGCTATTACACCACTAAGCGAAACACATAAACGGCTCCAGAATCCCGACGGTGTTACGGATCACTCCCAAAATGTAATCGTTTCTTCCTCGTCTTAATTAAGCGAATAACGTAGTTTGATATGAAAAAACGGTGAAGTGTTCCTTTAAATATACGTGATATGAAAATGTCCCAAGCAGAAATGGATTCTACACACTGTTAAAAAAATTCCTGTAAAATTACAGTACAGTACAGGCAGCACGGTTGCCAGAACTTTACTGTATATTAAATGAGCAATACAGTACTGTAATGTAGTTTACAGTAGTGTACAGTAATTATAAGACAATACAGTACTTTACTGTTATTATTTTATTTTCAAATTTGACCTATTCCTCAGTTGCATTTAATATTTATTTCATTAATTAATTTATTATATTATTTTTTTTTTTATTTAGACTTAAGCATGTAAGTGATTACAACATGCATGAATCAAGAAACACATCACAATCTTACATAAAATATATTTATTAATTCTTCAGCAACTCATATTATTGCAACTCATATTATTGCATTTAACATGTAATTAAAAAAAACATCACTGCTGTCACAAGAGGTAGAGAACACCATCCCTCTATGGCTCTGGCTGCCACACACACACACACACAAACACACACACACACACTTCTCACAAAGTTGGGATCTTGGAATTGTCCAAAATCTCTTGGTTAATGCTAAAGCATTCAAAGTTCCTTTCACTGAAACTAAGGGACCAAGCCCAGCTCGGGGATGGCCCCTTCCTGTTCCAACATGACAGTGCACCAGTGCACAAAGCAAGGTCCATAAAGGCATGGATAACAGAGTTAAGTCTGGATGAACTTGACTGGCCTGCACAGGGTCCTGACCTCAACTCAATAGAACACCTTTGGGATGAATTAGAGTGGATCCTGAGAGCCAGTCGCCTCGTCCAACATCAGTGTGTGACCTCAAAAATGCGCTTCTGAAAGAATGGTCAAAAAATCCCATGAACATACTTAAATCTTGTGATAAGTCTTCCCAAAACAGTTGAAGCTGTTATTGCTGCAAAGAGTGAACCAATGTCATCATAAACCCTATGGATTAAGGATGGGATGTGACTGAAGTTCATATGTGAGTCAAGACAGGTGTATTTCAAAGGAATTAAATGGATTTAACTGTACATACAAATCAAGAAGAAAAATATACATACCAAGCATAATGATTCTGGGTGTGTCTGGAAGACTCTCTTCCCCCTCGATGTCTGCCAGTGACCTATGTAAAACAAACAAACAAACAAAAAACACTTTCAGTGGTGTACATTACACAATATTTTTCAGTGAAAACTTTGGTAACACTCCATTTGAAAGTGTCAACATAAGTGTGATATGAGCCTGTCATCAGGACATAACAAGTATCATGAACATTTATGGCTACTGTCATTAAGTGCCATTCAATTTTTGTAATGTATGCACCTCAAACAGTGTCAACTTTACATTACAAAAAAAAACACCCATTGACAACAGTCATTCATTTTGATGATAAATATCATGTCATGTCTATTACGGGCTCATGTCAATCTTATGTAGACACCTTCAAATAAAACATTACCAAGCATGTTACTCAGCAGAGCAGTACAATTCATCAGTAATATGAGTTTGTAATGAAATACTATTACTTAACCAAAATGAATAGATGTGTGATAAGCAGAATGCTTGATAAGATGATAGATGTGTTTGTAACAATACTTACATCAGCCAGAATGAACAGAGAATCCGTCGAAGGATGTTAACAGTAGTTTAGGATGGACATACAGTAGGCCTACTTGTATGCCTGTGCTCCTCGGATCAGTTGTCCGCTCCGCTCACTGTAAAAAAAAAAAAAAAGACAAAAACATACTATTAGCAACTCTTGAAGACTTTCCTTAATTATTTCCAGCTAGCAAATAAATGTTGGGCTACTTCAAACAAAATCACATGTATCGCTATGATATAAAAACGGCGAATTATGCCTGACAACTAAGCTACAGGGTCAAACATGAACAGATTTGACGTGCTAAAATAATGTTAGCCTGAATCGTCATTCCCTATGGGGGACGAGAGTATCGTCGTTTTCAATCGTTATTCTAGACCACGTAATTACTGTATTCTAAGTGTAAATAACACCAGATACCGATATTTTTATAGCCTACCTCTAAAATTTAATTCATACACACACACACACACACACACACACACACTGGTAATCTGTCTAGCCAAGCAGACTTTTGGGGAGGCTAGCTAGCTGCTAGTCTAACCGAGTAGATGAATCGTCGTTCCCTATGACGAGCGTATCGTTCATTCACACAGATGTCGACATTTTCTATTTCCAAATGAATACACGTTAAAATGAATGCTTAAAGAATACAAGATACGTTCAAGTTAAACGAACACCCTGTAGTTATTTAATATGTAGTAAGCTCCCGCCTATATAGCTGTGGTTACATGCTAGCACTAGCTATCTAGAACACATAAGCACCCATTAAACTTATCTTCTACTTAAGAAAAGATTTGCATGAACTAGAACGTAAACTTGCACAATACGTGGTAAAGCTTGATGTATGTGAAAACCAAACTCACCAAACTGCAATAACTCGGAGTAAATTCATAACTTCGCCAGTCCAGTCTTCAACACAACAGAGACGTAACGTCGGGACTCGGTTGGCAAAACTTTAGCGAGCGAGGTGGCAGTAGTGGCTGTTAAATAGGCTACAGCAAGGTGGCAACAAAGTTACAATAAAGTTACAGCAAAGAAATGTTGATCAGGCTCGGTTACAGTAAGCACAAATATTACCCAAAATGCAATATTAACTTCAGCACTGTACTGTAATGATATGAAGTGGTATCATGTTGAATTTTATTGTACTGTACTGTAAAACCTACAGCCATTTTTAACAGTGCACGAAAAAGTACTATATCCTCATCTGAGAAAAGTTTAGTGACCTTAATCAGATCGTTCTGGGTTTTGCCCTGTCTACACCTCCCACTCCGCCCCTCCCCACCACACACACACACACACACACACACACTCACAAACTCACCCTGTCTTTCACAGCGATGTTTCTACGCAGTCGTTCCCAGAAATTCACCCTCTCAGCCTCGTCCTCTGGCCAGTCCAGGTACGTCCGTGATTTCACCAGCTTCGCTAGTCTATGTAACGCCATGTAACACAGCACGGATTAGCACAGAGTTATGACTTGCGGCAGTGGTTGCAAGTCAACCATGGCGACTTTGCCTTGCAATCTGAACAGCATTATAGTATAGGGTGACCAGACGTCCCTGAGTTTCAGGGGACAGTCCCCGGGAAAATACAGAAAAACTACCTATGTCCCCGTTTTTTGAAGATAAAACGTGTATATTTCAATCAGATTGATAGTCAAACTGAAAATGTCCCATTTTTGGGATTATGTCCCTGGTTTTGGTCTCGGACATCTGGTCACCTTACATTATTGGCTTTACCGGTGAAATGCGGAGAGCTCAAAGGGAGATATGTGCTCGAGGAAGATGATGATGAGCCTGTGCTTCTGCTCGGCCAGCAGGCGGTGAGTGGCCACGCGCAGCTCCAGAGCACACCAGTCGCTGTGCAGGTAACGGCGACTGAGCACGCAGACTGTCCGACGGCTGCTGTAGATGCTCTCAGCAATGTTGTCCACGATCCCTTTACCCACCTTTTGCGCAAATGCATTAGGAACAAGATATGTTGAAATTGTTTTAAGAAGACACCTACACAATCATTTTTTTTTATGAATATGTAGAAAATTCCCTTTTGTGTTAGCCTAGAAATCTAGACGCCGGAGTAGACCCCGTTTGACTTGGGAGCTGGGCTCAGGCAGAAACCACCGAACCAATCACATCGTGTAGGCCTATAGTCGGTTGGCGGGCTTAACATAATGATGAATGACATGCGACCAGAAGTTGCGACCGTTAAGCATCCTGCTACTTGAAAACAAGAATATGATTTGTTTAGTGCTATCCTATTGCGTGGAGCATGGAGATAAGAACTGGAGAAAGTGAACAAGTCCCGCAATGGAATAAAATTCAATGGAAATGCTAGGCTAGTGAAAATTGCCAAAATTTAACGATTTTTTCAGGCTTCAACATGGCGTTTCAAGGGGCTTGTTTTCGGTGCCGTTTTACTCGTGCATGAGCAGAGAGTGGAACAGCCACCAATCAGCATGAGGAAAACGGCACCGGACATGATGTATTTCTGGAAATATTCTGGAAAATGGCGACGAGGAAGTGCCTTGCTAATCGGCAAAGCTAATCAGTCAAATCCTGACCCCCTGGCGTGGAGAGGGAATTTGAAAGACAACTATTTATCCCACCCTTCCGATAGAGCCCTGCCTACGGTGAGTTTCCAGACCCTACATCTTGATGTGGATCTGGCTGGTCAGGCTACTTTTGTGTCCTACTTTCTTGTCCTATTGTGTCCTAAATTATGCACTGCCTGGCGATTAGTTTGGGTTACATGTCATTGGTGTGATCGTCTCACCTCAAAGTCCCTGTTATGCAGGCAGAGCTTGAGCCTGGGCTCACCCTGCTCCTCCAAGCGGGGTGCCAATTCCCCCAGCACCCATGCTTCATCCCGGCTACTGAAGGACACAAACGCATCAAACTGCACCTCTTCCTCTTCCTCTTCCTCCTCCTCCTCCTCCTCCCCAGCACGTTCAGCCATTCGTCGTCCTCTCCTTCTCCTTTGCCCGATTCTTCTCTCCAGCCACCCGCGTGCTCGGAAGAAGAGTACCAGGAAAGGCCAACGGCCAAAGTTGTAGCCCAGTGCCGTGGCCACGAAGAAAGAGATGGTGAGAGCCGTGGCCAGGTAACACTGGTACTCCACATCTGTTTGGCATAAACGCTCCATAGTGGACAGGAAGTTGAGCTTCTTATAGTGCCACATGCACTGCTGCAACTCGAGGCTGATAACCTGAGAGGAGATGAGTTCACGTACCAGAGAGTATTTACTTTTCCTGTTACTCAGTAAATTAAAAAAAAAGTTCACTCTCAATGTGAGACTAATAAGGGTAAATTATGATGAAATTATGAGACAAAACAAATGGAACAGAAAACAGTACCTGAGTTTGTCTGGATCTCCATGCCCATTTCAGTAGCCAACTGTTTTCGCAGTCACAGCGGAAATCTACTTTGTCAAACACAAGAGTGGTCAGTGAGTTGAGTGCGTCGAACACCCCATCCAGCAGAAGAAGAGGGGAGGGACTGTAGAGACGCAGCACACGCAGAGCGGTAAGGTTCTGGAACATGCCCTTGGTGAGGAAAGTGAATCGGCAGTTGCTCAAGACCAGGATCTGAAGTTTAGTGAGGTTGTGGAAGATTGTTGCAGGGTCTGTCTGTTTGGCAAAGTTGAGGTTGGTCAGTTTCAGACGTTTCAGGTGCCTGAGAGTGTTGATCCCAGAGTAGAGGATTGTGACTTTGTCAATACGGGTGAGGAACTCAAATGACTCCAGATTGGGGAAGTAGCGGGCCATGAATGTAGATTTGCAGGCGAAATGAGAGCTGTTCACTTTTAACTCTCTGACTGCATTAAAAAATGCATTATCGCACAGGTTGCAGTCAAAAAAGTCTCCTTTCAGATGGAGAACAAGTGTACCGTTTGGAGCAATCGTTTTTGGACTTATTTCAAAATTTGTTCCATAGCTTGCATCTATGTTGAGATAACGCAGTTTAGGTGGGATCTCATGGGCATAAAATATCATGTTGATTTTTAGAATATATATAATGTCCAGCTTACCAAGCCTCAGCTCTTGCAGCTCTCTCTGTTTCCTGAAGACTCCCTCCTCTACGCTAGCAATTGTATTTTGATCTAGATCTAGGACCTCCAGTGCTGGAAGCCACTTGAAGTCATCGGTATTAAGTTTGCTTATTTTGTTGTGTGTGAGCCTTAAAATCCGGAGACGAGTTAATCCACAGAATGCCAACTTTTGGAGTGTTGTGATCAAATTGAAACTCAAATCAAGTATCTCCAATTTAGGCATACAAGAAAACTGATTGGCTGTGATTGTTGTAAGTTGATTTCCTTCCAGGTTGAGAGAAATAAGTCTAGACTTTGACGGATGTTGAGCTGAGCAGAAGCTTGATTCATTCAGCCTCGAATGAGCCAAATCTAATGCCACCAGATTTGTCAAATTTGACCAGAATCTTAAATCAAGATCATGTATTTTGGAGTTCCAGATGTTGAGGTTTTCTAATTCTTTTTCACATTTTGTAAGATCACCTGCAGATAATGTCTTAGCCTGGATGTAGTTTAGTGTAACTGACTTCACCCTTAGATTATTTACCAGATGGCAGAGGTCTGTAAAGTCAACATGTACGTTTCTAAGAAATTCTCCATTCAGCTGAAGTTCTCTCACCTGCCCAATTCCAGATTCCAAAATGGAACTCACAGTCTCTCCTTGAAAATCCAAAGAGAAACTTGAGAGATTCTGAAAAACCTTCAGGGAGTCTGTATTAATGGTGACAACAGGTGTCCCTAGAAGGCTGAGTACTCTTACTCCAGACAGAACATCAGTAGGCCATGCTCTAGTGCCTTGGTGTCTGATGACCGATATGCCGCTGTTTTCTAGCGTCAGATTGTGCAGTCTTGACATGTTAGTTGGCAGCAGGCAGAACACATCTCCAAGGTTGTCTGAACAGATGTAATTCAGGTGCAAGTTCACCAGCCCTAGCAGAGGCTGCAAAGTTCCATTTGAGATACCAAGCAACTTTAAACCTCTTACGTCCAACTCCTCCAAATGCTCCAATCCCTGAAATGCCCCAGTGTCCAAGGAGACCTCCCTGCAAGTGGTGTCGTCGAACAGAAGAAATAAACTCACAAGGTTCGGCAGGTCAGTAAAGGCTCTGGGCTGGACCCTGTTGATGTTAAGTCCCCAGATGTGGAGATGTTTAAGTGAGTGGAAACGAGAGAAAGCTCCAGTGTGAATGACCGAGTCGTGCTGATAGATGCAGAGCGTCCTCACGTCTGGCTTCGCCTCCATGAGGTCTTTTTTCAGATTGGTCACATTGCATTCGGCATACGGCCCCAGGCCAGACTCAAGACGGCACGGGATCGTATGGCCCATGTCAGTGAGCTGGAACTCATCAAAGTTCTCACAGTGTTGGGCGATGAGAGCGGACAGTTTTCCCCAAAGACTGAGATTCACGAGCAGCAAAATGGTGGGGACCCTACCCACAGACAAGCCACACACATACTGCATCATGAGGAATTTAGTTTTACGATGTACCAACCAAAGTACCTGCGAAAATGCCCTCCACTCACTCTACTGTTTGTTTGTTATTGCGACACAAATCCGAACACTGAACTTATCATTTACACTGGATATGAAAAAGATCATTTACACCCTTGGCCTCTGTCATATTTCACAGATAAAATGGATAACTCACGACGGTGGCGCATTGGCAGGAGGGTTCCACTGATGATGATACTAAGAGCTGTATGAGAAAAGCACCCAGCTGAAGTAAAGTCAAATTTGGCATCCAGTGTCAGTCAACAGTATCCAAAATGCGGTGGGCTTCAGTTGTTAAGTTCCATGAGCAGTAGTGACATCTGTCCCTCTGCAAATGTTAACATTAAGTATGTATAGGCAAACAGTGTGGTGCAGAAGGGGAACTGAAAAAAGTTGTTTATCAGCAAGAAGATATATAAAACCCTGTGATAACGCTTTTTATATACTCTCTGAAAGGTGTAAGTGTGAAAGAGTCTGCAGTACTACTAAAATACTCACTAAAAGTGCTCTTGTAATTTAGTAGTAATAAATAGTATTTTGTGTTTGTGTTTGTGTTGTTGTATCCAACCAATTTAACTATCAGTATTTCACAACATCATGATCAGAATTTACATAGCTGAGTGTGGAAGTTTAGGCTGATCAAAAGATTTAACAGGGCAAAGTCCAATTAAAGTGCAGAGCAGAATGTGGAGTGAGTGTGAGCTGTTTCATATAAACTTGCTGGTTATGATGGACAGGAAGATATTGTTTGTGACTGGGATTATTTTACATTTTAAACTGTGTGACATCCATTGCATGTGTTGTTTTATATCCTCTCACTGAGATTACAGATGAGTGTCTGTGTTTGTCCAATTAACATAGATCACAGGACAAGGACTATAACCCTCTATTGAAACATACAATAGCCACTGAATCATGATTTGTGCCCATGATGTTTCACACAACACATAGCTATGCTACTTTTAACCTCTGCAGAACTGGTTGTGCATGAACAGTCAAGCATATTTTCTTAAGCTGAAATGTGCCAATTAATGTACCCTGGTAAAAGCAGAACTGTTTTATTAGAGGAAACAGAGAAGAGGAACTGAAAGGCCAAGAGCTTAGAAGGGAGATACAGTATGAGGATGGTTGCCGAATCTCAATTTCGGTGTAACTCTACTGGGACGATTATTGGGTTGTTGGCTGTGTTCCAGTAATTTGTTGTTCTGCATTTTGTCTTAAACAATCTTGTTTTTATGTCTTAATTATATTATTATTATATAACTTTTTAAATATTTGTTAAGCTATTGGCCTTTTATGCTTTCATGTAGCCTACTATTACTCTTTGCTTTTGTAGGGCACATTAAACTAGAAAATTTAATTTCAAGGACATTACCAGTGCATGAAAATGCTATACATACATTAACATAACATGTGAAACAATTTTTACCACAACTTTTATGTAGATACAGTTGTGGACAGAGGAAGTTGAGCAGGATCTGTAGTCTAAAGAGAGTCAGATTGCTTAAAACCTGAGACAGAGATAGTTTAAAAGTTTAATGTAGATAGCGTAATTAATGTCGATAGACCGAAAGTTTAATGGATGTTGATTGGCAGATTGTTTAATGGATGTTGATAGATACATGTAGTTTAATGGGTGGATGTGTGAATGGTTTAAAGAAGATGAATGGATAGAAAGTTGGAAGGAATATGCCTTATCCTTGTAGAATGGAGAGACAGAAAGAGCTGGCATAGTTGAGCAGAGAGCAGTTGATGCAGGTGCAATCGATTTAACTGGCTGTCAATTAAACTTGATGGGGCCTAGTTGAGCAGCTGACATCTATTAGTCTATTGTGATGACATAGTGCCAATGCAGAGTCTATGGAGAAAGATAAGCTTGATTTTTGTTAACGTCTCAAAAGTATAAAGTTTACAGAACTGAAATATACATCCCCACGTGTCCTTTTCAAGACCTGAGTAACAAAGTTTGAACGAAGCTTCTATGTTAAACTATTAAAGCTGAACTAGACGCAGAAATTTTGGTTAGGAGAATGATAATAAGAAGAAGACTTCGGATAACAGAACAGTGCATTTTCATGCATTGTAATGACTGTATGAAATGTGCTATAAACAAACTGGCCTTGCCGAGGTGTAAAATAGATGGTTGCAGAGGATTAGAATAAATTTCTCTCTTGTGAGTGTGAACTCTAGTCTAGCATTGGTGTGAATACACGAAGGAAGCCATTAGTTTCTTAATTTCTGATCTTTAAGTGGTTGCCAGTGTTTCACTCATTCTTTATGTTCATATTTTCTGAATTAGCTGTATTTCAGGTTTCTTACAGTTTCTCCTTCAGAAAACTAAAGTGTGGTCCCATGGACTGAACCTTCAAAAGCCCATTCCTGAGTATAAAAGGTAAGAGTAAAAGAATGAGAGGAACATTTCACAAAGTTTTTTTATTCATCAATAATTTCATAGAAGATATACATTCAACAGTTTTCATCACATATAAAACATCACAATGCTCTGCAAGTGTTCCATCAAATTTGTGTTATTTTGGAAACAGACACCTAAACTCATATTCAAGCAATTACAAGTAATTACTGGATGTGTTAATTGTGTTTTAATGTATTAACTAATAATTTCTCTACCACACAAATTAAATCTCTGACCAGAGAGACACAAAGCCAATACAATCATGAATGTTCTGTTTTTCAGTTTCTTAAAGGATTTTTCTCACTTCTGTGTTTGTTAAGACATGTTTAAGATTATGACATTAGGGGGCAAAGTTCCATGAGAGCTTAACCAAGCAACGACACATTTTAAAAGTATTGTAATAATAATAACAAAAAAGTGCAGGCCGTACCAGAGTATAAACAAGACCACAGTCCTAGAAAGACAAAATGTTTTTTTTTTCTTCTAGTAAATGCCGATTCTAATGGTGCTTACATAGGTGAGCTATCTTTTTATTCTAAATAATTCAAAGGCGTTCTATAGGAAGAGTCTACACAGTTGTGTGTAAGTACTCTGTAAGAATTCAGGTTAAATCACATTGTGTGAGTGCCATGCACTCCATGAATGCTCCAGTAACAGCCTTTGATATCAGGATGTTTAACCTCATAACTCATACCAATAGCAAACAAAGCGTTCAAACATTTATTATTTTTAAAACTCAGTAGTGAAACAAACCCCACAGCCACCCTTGGTGCGTGAATGATAAGGCAATTACTGATGTGAAGTTGGATCTTTTATTGCTTGTTGTGTCTCCCCCCCCCCTTCTCTGACTATTACCATGTGTGGTCTGAGAGGACAGTCTTCTTCTTAACGGTCACGCTGGGCAGAAAAAATAATCTGCATTTTTGTAGATCCTTGAAACAATATTAACACTGCCATGCAGCATTGTTTTCTTCGTACTTATATAATAAAATAACTGGCATCAGTACCTCATGAAATGGTCAATTACAATGAGTGCAGCTGTGCTTGCCTTGTGAAAAGACTAGAGACCGATCCCGCCACAGGCAATAAGTTACACAAGGAAAGCCATTCTAGCATATTTACATACTCAGTTATAGTTTCAGTGATCGTGAGTTCAATTACAGTAAGTGCAATAACAGTCCACCCCATGTGATATTCTTTACTTCAGAAAGTCTTTGTACTAAACACAATACAGCAGTGAGAGAGAGCGATTTTCTGGAGAACTGTACAATGGCTGAGATACCTGCAGAATCTACTCCAGAGGTGCAAATGGTTTTTGCTATGGACAAGCTGTGGAGATTTTTCTTTTTTTTTAATCTTTCGAACCAGGGGAGCTCTGAGACTCAAATCAGAAGACCCAACCCAATCCTACCTAACCTTATCGCTCGCTTAACATGACACTACATGACATGACATCTTTCCCTCTCGTCTTTCTAGCACGTTCCTCTCCTGAATTCTTAAATCTCTATCAATGTAGGCGGTGAATATCTCCATCAGCCTTTTACTCTGCCACTCGTTCTCTTGGACTTGTCTTCCGTGCCGTCCTTCCCTCCCTCCTCCTCCTCCTCCTCCTCCTCCGGCATGGCGAACCTCTCCAGCGCGTCCTTCTGGAAGCCCTCCATCTCCTCCTCCATCTCTCGGTTCTCCTCCTCCTCCTCCGCCATGTCCTCCAGGATGTCCGACACGTCTCCCACGAACTCGCCGAAGGGCGTCCGGTCGTGGGCGAAGAGGCCGTCGGCCGCGAAGAACTCCCTCACCAGCGCGCTGAGCTTCTGTCTCCGGGAGGCCTGGTCCTCGGCGGAGGAGGCGGCGGCGTCCAGGCGGTCCAGGTAGGCCAGCAGCAGGGCCTCGAAGTCGCCCAGGGAGACGGGGACGAGGCCCTGGGCGCGGGCGCAGGCCGCCGCGTCCGAGCACTCGGCCGGAGGCTCGCGGGAGTGATGCAGCTTCTGGCGCTGCTGGCTCCAGTAGTCGCCGCGGAAACGACCGCCGTCAGTGTGGTCATCGTTGTCGTCATCATCGTCGTTGTCGTCGTCGTGAAGATGGGAAGAGGTCTTGTCGTCCGCGCTCTGGCCGCGATGGTCTTTGTTGTCGTGTCTGTGGTGTTTCCCGGCTCTGCCCTGGCCTTTGTGGTGGTCATCTCTGGGCTTTCTCCACTTGTGATCTCTCCTGTGCTCCCCATGTTCTTCCTCTTCATCTTCCTCGTCCTCTTTAGACCGCTCCTTCGCTTTGCCGCCCGAGTGTTTCCTCTCCTCCTTCCTCTCTCTCCATTCTTTCCTTTCGGAGTTGTGGTCCTTCTCCTCCTTCCACTTTTTCTGGCCAGCCTCTTTCCCTTCTGCGCTCTTTTTCTTGCCGTCGTCTTTTCTTTTTCTCCAGTCCGACTCTTCACTCCGTTCCTCTGTGTCTTTCCAGTCTTTCTTCTTTTTCCACACTTTTCCGTCGCTCATGTCATCACCTTTCCTTTTCTTATCTTCCTTCCGTGCTCTATCTTCGTCTCTGTGCTTGTTCTCTCCATCTTTTCCTCCCCTTTTCCCTCTTTTCTCCTCCCATTCTCTCCATTCCTTCCTCTCTCCTTCTCTGTGTCCATCCATGCTTTTGTCCTTCTTCCACTTCTTGTCCTCTTTCCTCTCACCCTTGTCTTTCCCCTCCTTCTTTTCAGCCTTGCCCTCCTTTGCCCAAAGCTTCTTCTCTTTCTTCTTCCAATCTTTCTCCTCTTTCAACTCCTTCTCTCCTCGGTCCTTCCATTCTTTGCCTTCTACCGCACCTCTTTTCTCCTTCGCTTCATGTTTCTTCTCCTTCCCCTCTTTCCTCTCTCCAACATCTTTCTTGGTACCTTTGTCTTTCTTCGCCTCTTTCTCCTCTTTCTTCTGCTTCTTCCATTCTTTCTTGTGCTCTTTTTCAACTTTCTCTTTCTCTAACTTTAGATGTTTTTTCTTGTCCTTTGCGTCTTTCCTCTCCCCCTTTTGCTGTGGATCTTGGCCGCTCTGCTGTTCTGTGGATTGACCAGCAGAGGGCACTGCTCCTGTGAAAATAATGAGGATGGGGAGTAAAAATGAAACTTTAAAGGACAAAAAGGGAAGTAAATGAATTGACGTGTGTCTGTATAGTTTGTGGTCCTTACAGTTAAAACTAAAATGGCTCACATAAGATTATGAGAAAAGCGAAAACTAACTGATAACATCTTTATAACATCTATGGATATTACCAAGAATAATGATCAGATAGAGAGAGAGAGAGAGAGACAGACAGACAGACGGACAGTAAATAATAACCTTAATTATTTCATAATTAACTCATTGAGCCACTGGAAAGCCGTCTCTTACCCATCTTGGCCTTGAGAGCGCCCAGCTCCCTCTGAATGGCCGACATGCCGTCCAGCTCCCTCCTGGACTTCTCCTGCTCCTTTCTCATCCTCTCGTTCTCCTGCTCCAGCTCCTTCTGCCGGACGGGCCGCGACTCCAGCTCCCCCTTCATCTTCAGGTTCTCCTTCTCCAGGCGCTCCCGCCGCTCCCGCTCCTTGGCCCCCTCCTGCAACAGCTGCTGGGCAGACGTGAGCTGCTCCTTCTGGGCCTGCTGGAGCACCCAAGGAAAGAGAGGGATTAGATGAAGAGGAACGGCAGTCGGGGAGCCATTCAGACTCGAGGAGACCCAGTTAAAAAGATCCCGGTGGGGTAGAGAGAGAGAGAGAGGTAGAGAGAGACACAGAGAGAGAGAGAGAGAGAAGTGCTGAAAACTGCTCTGTGGGGGATTAGACTTATTCTAAAATGTACTTGTTAAAACAGGTCTGAATCTTAAGTGAGCCAGGATATAGGATGCGACTGCTTGTGGGAATAAAAAATGACGATATCCTTTGCAGTGCAAATTTGGATCAGGCTGCCTGTGGTAGGATATCGAAGTGACAGATTATCCAGTGACAGCACTGGTCACTGAAATTAGTCATGGCACACACACACACTCACACACACACACACACATACGCACATGCACAAATACACACACATACACACATATGCACACACTCACAGGGATTACTTAGGTCAAGACACACACACAGACACACACACCTGTAACTGGGCCTGTAGTACTGCGATCTGTTCATTTTCTTTGTCCACCAGTCCGGGGTGTTTCCCTCCAGCATAAGCGTCTGGACGTCCTTCGCTCTTCAACCATTCCTGCAACAACACAAACTCTTTGCATTCTGTATACATAACCGTGCTGCATAAATAATGCAACAAACAAACAACATGGGGAGACTGTGTGGAAAGATGATGGAAGAAAACCGATGATAACAGAGAGAGGCCGCAATCTAACCTGTGCGAGATCTCGATCTTTCAACTCCTTCACATCATCTGCTTCTGGCAAGACAAAGCAAAAACAAACAAACAAATAAAAAAAACAGAAGGACAAAAGAAAAAATAAACACACTGAAGGGGTTTGTAAAGCCTTTGGATAACAACAAAAAAAAGAGTATCATCTCTCTACAACACACACGGACATAAAACTGAGTAACAAGAATATATGCGTTGCGTATTTCTCTTGCACACAGACATGAATGTGTGATGATGTTATATACTGTAAGCGTATCATGCTTTGTGTTACTGTTCCTTTGCAGTACCAGTGTTCCACACTTTACTGTGTTTAGTATTTGTGCACGCGGGCATGAGGAGACAAACACACCCAAGGTGCAGCGTTTATAGGTCTTCCCTCGCTCCTCGGGCCTCGATCCTCACTGATCTACATAAAGAATGATGGGGCGGCAACAAGGGATAGTCTATCCCTTCGTCTATCTTTCTTTATGTAGATCAGTGAGGATCGAGGCCCGAGGAGCGAGGGAGGACGTATAAACGCTGCATGAGAGGCACCTGTGTTTCCTCAACGGCCCACACAAGCACGGCACAACAACATCCGAGGAATTCTCTAAAAACTCATCCACGTTGGTTGGCTGAGACTGTCCGGAGTTTAGATTATAGTTTGGATTACGAACAAACAACACCTCCACCAGACTTTAGAGAGTGATTCAGCATAAGAACAGGACATGGCAACATTATGTTTGTCTGTTTTGAGGACAAACACATGACGTGCATATCATGCATATCATGTTAAGAGGTGCACAGACATGTTGGTAGTAAAGGACTGCGTGGGACAGATGGGATGCCTTCAGTGAGGGACACAGGAGCGGGAAGGTGGCGGTAGGTAAGAGTGTGCATGTGCAAGGGATTCTGGGAGAGGAAGAGCGAGAACTCCTGACTAAGCAAGTGACAATTACCCTAGCAAAGCCACATACACCCTTATACTCCTTCACAAACGCACACAGACACAGACACACACAGAGACACACACACACACACACACACACACACACACACACACGTTTCTCTTTCAAGTAGGTGTGCTCGTTCTTCCATTCATTCTCCCTCCATCTTTACCTACCCTCATCCAGGTCGATGAACACACCTGTAGAGTAATACACCTCAGTCACAGCGCTCAATATACTTATCCAACATCACAGCAAGTCAGAACCACTGTTTTTTAAAGTGCTATTTTTGGGGCTTTTGTGAAACATAATTGTTTAAACTGGCACTTTCAGAAGGCTCTTAAAATCACTAGCCAAGTCAACAGTTTCAGATACAAATGAAGAAAACAGTGAGGTATGTGTAAAATATACTTGCGAAATATTTCATGAAATTGAATTATGAGAATGAACTTAACTGGCAACATCTTTTCTTTTGCATATTACTTAGCATATACGTGTCATAACACCTAAATTACATAATGATCATTCTTATGATTCTACCAGTAATAATAATCCACTTCCAATGACTTTTTTTATGCCTTATCACTTGACTGATTTAAGAGCAGCATATTTTACACATGACAGAACATGGATGTTCTCCACACACAACAGCTCATGGGTGGATGGACTGGACGGTGCTTTGAGGGAATGCTGTGATAACACCATGGAGAACAGTTAGACCGTTAGAACACGGTTCTCCTCGCAGAACTCACCAGAGAAGAAGATGGTCCCCAGGCCCAGCAGCAGCAGAGCTCCCAGGATGCACTTGTTCAGAGACAGGCCCGTCTCCTCCTCCCTTGCTGGGGGCGGCCGGTACTCCTCCCCATCCTCCTCCTCCTCTTCCTCCTCTTCCTCCCGCTCTCCGTCTTTGCCGCGGCGGTCCAGGGAGCCCAGCAGGGACACGTTCCTCCTCTTCCTCAGGCCGTCTCCCTCGCTCTCTCCCTCCGTCGCCGACACCGACTCCTGCGGGCTGTCTGATCGGCAAAAAAAAGAGAGAGAGAACCCAGACGAGAGAGTGACGTTTCGACTTCTTTGAACTCCCCCATTCAGTTTCCTCTGCACTCGTTCGCCGCAAACTTCCCTGAAAAAGTTCAGGCTCTGCAAGATTCTGCAAAACTTTATCACACCGCAGCCAATTAGCTGGCAAAAAGTACCGGCGTCTTCAAACACACGCGTAGGAGAATAACTGCTGAGGAGTCTGTCTATGTGCATATGCATGCTGTTCAGATACTAAGGGAGATCAAACACGGTATATTCTGAGCTTCTTGATCAAAGTTGTTCACCAATTACGTTTTGCACCTCTGTGCAGTGACCCTTTACTCTGAAACGTCACAGCTAACACAGCTCCAACTTGGAGTGTGTCTGTATATGTATGTATGGATGTATGGATGGATGTGTGTGTTTGGGTCAAGATCACCACTTATGAGATTAATGTGGCACTTCTTGCAATGCAGCCAGTTCAACACACACACACACACACACACACACACACACACACACACACACACACAGAAATGCAGCTGTCAAAATAGCTCAAGTGCTCAGCCCGATATGCTTCATTATGGATGAGACGCCTGCTCTGATGACGCTGCCCGTAAGCAGCGGTCCCCTTTCATATCCACTCAGCCAGGGGCTCCAGCTCTCCTTCACTAACCCCCACCTAAGCTCTCCCCAAATCCCTCCTCCTCCTCCTCCTCCTCCTCCTCCCAGCCTCCATCTAAAATCCTCACACTCCTCAGAAGTGCACACTTCCCATCATTTCATCCCGCAACATTGTTGTTTTTCCCCCATGTAGCGTTTCATGTAGCTATTGTTTTCGGGTTTGTTTCCGATGAATAATTAAAGATTTTGGAGAGGACTTCAGGGTAAAACTTCTCTGTCTTTTAAAATAAAGAGATTTGTAAATAATGAGCCTCTATTACGAGGCTTGCTGCCAAGCATCCCAGATGGCTCTATTTCCGTTCAGAGCTGCCAAACCAAGCGGCTTCGAACCAAAGTGTTTAAAATCTGTCAGCTAACGAAAAGGTGTCCGGAAGCAAAATGAGTCTGTTTCAAATGAGCAGCAGAGAGGCAGGTCTGATGATACAGGACGTCACACATTTCCTCTCCATTCTCCCAGCAGACACACCTACTGTACTGAGTCTCACTAGGGCCCCACAGTCACCACATGGACCACTAATCAATTCAAATACATCAAGGGGGGAGGACATTATTACCTCCGCCAAGGAGGTTATGTTTTCATCGGGGTTTGTCTGTCTGTCTGTCTGTCTGTCTGTTTGCAAGATAACTCAAAAAGGTATGGATGGATTCCGACAAAATTTTCAGGAAAGGTCTGAAATGACCCAAGGACGAAACAATTACATTTTTGAGTGATCCGTATCACCATCTGGATCCAGGAGGCGTTTATGTTTTCTCTCTGAGTGCTTTTCTAGTTATTTATGGAATTATGAAAGGCAATAGACTGTTGTCAAATGAATTTGATAAATAACAGAAACTGCACAATAGGCTAAATCAAGAGATAGGGAAATAGAAGTTGAGAAGATGGAGAGTCAATCAATGCATAGCATACCTGACAGTTTTACTTCCTCGGTGCCTTTTCTTCTCTGATCAAGCCCCTCCTCTTCCTCTTGAAGCTCCTCCTCCTCCTCGACAGTGTGTATGGCATCGGGGGTGGAGCTTATGTGCGTGTACGAATCGGAGAAGAGATCCGTGTCGGCGCTGGGGTGGGCGTGGCTCTCCGCGTAGCCGTGGTACACACTGTGCTCATCGAGGGCCGTGGACTCATCGCCCTCGGCGACGGAGCTCAGAGGGACCACACTGGGGGTGGAGTCGTCATTCTGAGTGTGGTCATCAAGGCCATCCAGGGACAGTCCTTCACTTAACTGACAATGACCACACACAGTACTTTAGGGGAGCAACGATACAGGCGTGTTCTGTACGCAGACATACTGTGTACAATGACATAATGAGATCAAAGCAGTTGGTGGGGCTACAGAGAAATGTCTCCTTAAACAAAGAACGAGCTCAGCTATTTATGGAGAGCTCTGAGGATAAATGCGAAAATTTAAAAAAAAAAAAAATAATAATAATATATATATTTTTAAAAAATCACACATAATGGCACTGACCAAAACTCATAAAACTACTTCTGAAACAAACATCGGTCTGGTAGTCATGACAGTCGGATATTTAGAATGGCATAAACTCCTCAGGGTTAAACTTGAGCTCCGGTCTGCTGGACCAGGGCAAGTTAAAGAGCATGTCTGGCAAGTTGGTAGACTAGTCACGGTCCTGAAATGTATGTTTTCTGAATTTCTGACCTGACAAACCCTCAAGACAGGTAGCTTATGCACACTGCTGTGTGGATACGTGGGCACAAGTGTAAAACAAACAGATATCAAATACACCAGTTCACGTGTAAAACAAACAGATATCAAATCTACCGGTTCACGTGTAAAACAAACAGATCTACCGGTTCTTGCTCGACAGACTGGTCGGTTCCACTCTGCCCGTGTGACGCGTCCGCTCTTGCCGAGAGCAGTGGCTGTGTCTGGACCTCTGACGAGAGCTCTGGTTCTGTCTGCTGCAAGGGGGAGAGGGCCGACTCCAGCTGCAGCTCTGGGGGAGGATCAGGGTCCACTGAGCTGCTCAGCTCTCCATGGCCGCGGGAGTCCTCCAGCACGGGACCCACATTCTCAGCAACAGGTGCCTACGAAACCCGTCATCGTCAAGTCACAACCATTTGGCCACAAACACAAACAATGCTCAGACGGACACATGGAAAGACACATGGGGTGCCTCTCATGTAAAGTTTATACGTCCTCCCTCGCTCCTCGGGCCTCGATCCTCACTGATCTACATAAAGAAAGATAGACGAAGGGATAGACTATCGTTGTTGCCGCCCCATCATTCTTTATGTAGATCAGTGAGGATCGAGGCCCGAGGAGCGAGGGAGGACGTATAAACTTTACATGAGAGGCACCTATGGACACCCACACACACATAAAAATCATATATGATATACAGTATTATGTATATGTCTATGTCATACCTCTGGTGGTGGTATGATGGTCCAGTTGTTGCCATTGGCACTATTGCTGTTGTCAGACATTGCCCTCTGGTGGCCCTGCCCCAGGAACTAGATACATGCACACAGTGACACCTTTAGCAATGAGAGGATAAACTACAAGAATAAACACACAGTGAAACCTTTCGCAGTGAGAGGATAAACTATTATTAGAATAAACACACAGTGGAACCTTTAACAGTGAAAAGATAAACCACTGAAATAAGCACACTGCTGAACCTTTAACAGTGAGAGGATAAAACTTCTAGAACAAACACACAGTGAAACCTTTAGCAGTGAGAGGATAATCTATTAGAATAAACACACAGTGGAACCTTTAACAGTGAAAAGATAAACCACTGAAATAAGCACACTGCTGAACCTTTAACAGTGAGAGGATAAAACTTCTAGAACAAACACACAGTGAAACCTTTAGCAGTGAGAGGATAATCTATTAGAATAAACACACAGTGGAACCTTTAACAGTGAAAAGATAAACCACTGAAATAAGCACACTGCTGAACCTTTAACAGTGAGAGGATAAAACTTCTAGAACAAACACACAGCGGAACCTTTAGCAGTGAGAGGATGAACTACTAGGATAAACACACTGCTGAACCTTTAACAGTGAGAGGATAAACTATGGAAATTCACATAGAAACACTCCTTCAAGCCCTCTTCCTCTTGTTCCACCCCCCACCCTTCCCCCTTTCCTTCTCTCTCTATCTCCCTCTCGCACATGCACACACACACACACACACACGCAAACACACACAGCCAACCTAGTTTCATAAACCTGTCCTTGTTCAAAGCTCATTTCCATGAGACACTCGTTATTTGCATGAAATTCAGCCCTGCCTCTCAAGAGGACAATGGCGTATGTGTGCTACGATGTCATAGCGCTAGATAATGTGCATGCTCTTTTTTTCTGCTCAGTGTATGTTTATTGTGTTCAAAGAAATAACACATTGTAAGGAGACAGATAGCCTGGCCCCGCCTGCCTACGTTTCAGCTCTTTTCCGTCTCACTGATATACAGTCTGGCTCCTCTCAATGCGCTTGTGTTTCCCTAAGGCTAAGCCAACAGGCTGGCGGGCCAATCAGCAATGTGAGAGGATGACGGTAGTTTCGAAATCCAAACACAGTGGTAAATAGTAGCAACACCTACAGACATTACAAGTTCAGGTGGAACAAAGATAAATACATTGTTTCCTGTGGTTTAGGTAAAGTAGGAAGTAACGTTAAGAATCCCTGATCGATGTGATCGGTTAGGCTGGTTAGGCTGTGTGTGGGTGTGTGTGTGTGTGTGTGTGTGTGTGTGTGCGTGTGTGAGTGTGTGTGTGTGTGAGAGAGAGAGAGTTTGTGTTAGCAAGGATACTGACTGAAAGTCCATAAGTGTGGTTATGTTTTGTGCTTTGAGCTTTGACCTCTTACACTGTTCTACACCTATAGCTCTCAAGTGTGTATGGGTTAGTGTGAGAATGTGTGTCTTAAGAGTGTGTGTGTGTGTGTGTGTGTGTGGGTGTCAGGATGCACAGTCAGGATGATTATATACGGTGTTGAGAGCTCTATGCGTTAGGCTGAATGTGTATGTCTGCACGTAGCCTCCAAAACCTCAAGTCACAGTAGCTGTATGAAGATCTCATTAGTATGTGAGCAGGGTGAGTGTGCGGGCAGTGCTGCCTTTTGCCTGTGTGGAGAATGCTTTGGCAGCGAAACGCGTAACTAAGGCTGCCGTTTTCAGTCCTGAGGAAACGAGCTCGACCACTCTCAGGCGCTGTGGCGGAAGTGTGGGAGAGAGATGGCCATTCCATTCACGGTGACAGTAAGGGTGAAACAAAGCAATTCAGTATACGTCTAGTCCTGAAATCCATAAAAAGACTCAAGCAAAGAGCAACCAGAGACAAAGAGAGAGAGAGACATGCAGTATAATCCATGTATATGTATATGTATATGCATATGTTATATATAGCCTATATGTGTATGTATATTGTCCACTGAGACAACCTATGAAATGGGTCAAATAATATACCCAAGTAGAGAGTGGCCTGGTGGTTCTGAACTATCCATCCGAGGTCCATTTCTGAGAGCAGAATTGGGTCTCCTATTTCTTTTTATTCTCCCCAGACAGACTTTACAAAACAAAGTGGAGGAGCATAGACTTGTTTTAGGCCTACATCACGTAATTGCCAAAGGAGGCGCGTGGACATCTCATTCTAAGTGACACACTTCAGTTTATAATAAGGATCTTTCTTTCTCGCTCTTGCTTCAGTAATTTAGGTCTTCTAATAGCGGGCCTCCCTTGAGAGGATTTCTGAACGTAGCCTTGGGCCATGAGAATTGTTGCGGATATAGTGGATTGACTTAAATAGCTATTCGCTAAATTTAGCGCAGCAAGAACTATGGACTCTGTGCGCGCAGTCAGGCCTGCGGGGAATTTGAGGATGCAGACAGAAGAGTCCTTTAAACTGCATGCGGAAGAAAACTAACAAAATTGAGAGTGGTTTGCCTCTCAGGTAGTAGCTCACATATGTCGAGCTTATGTCTATAAAAGGGTAGCCTAAATGTATAGGCTAGAACTCCACGCAACCAGCATCGCATGCTATTGGTAGTTGCTTTCCAACTAGGGCTGAACATGCAGATGTAAATTATAACCCATGGTCAAGTCATTGTCTGAAAGGTCTGATTAAATTTCTGTAGCCTAATGCAATTTTCCTGCAAGTGAACAGACGTCAGACGCAATAGTCTGCATAATCTTTTTCATCAGGCCCATGCTTTCCAAAACATGACCAAACATGGACAAAAAGTGCCAAATTCGTGAGTAGCCTTTATGGACAAGTAAGCTCCTGGTTGCATTGAACAAGTTTACTTTTTCCACAAGACGGCCAACACCAACACGGACATGTCACCCCCTGAATTTGGATGCGCATCTGTCAAAGCGTTGATGGACATTATTGACGGAGGCGGAGTGAAGGCTATATTTTGAAATGCCAGCAGCAACTATCCAACAATAGCCTATAGCTGCATCCCTTTAGACGCGTCTGACTCTGACAGAAACAGTTAGCCTATGCAATTATTACATTCAAATGTAAGGCAAATAGCTCTAGTCGAAGTCAAACAGGCACGCTTGACATCTGCAAATGACGCCAGATGTCTTGTTCACGTCCTCCTTAAACTTTAAACTGAACTGTACCGGAAATGTCGAAGAGTCGAAATGTCAAACGGCGGTCTAACTGACATCTATCATTTTTACAGAATATCAGTGTAACATTAATGGACATAAACAAATGAACGATCTTACCTAGATAACTTGAGGCTATCCAAAATTCGTACTTAGATGTCCTCTTCCGCCTGATGATTGAGACTCTTTCGCACAACTTCAGGAGTGGGGGCGTTCACTTCTAACACTGATACCTCAACCGCTGGTTTATCCAATAAATGCATATGTTTTATGTTCATCCCGCCTCCTAAAGCCCAAGTCCACCAATGAAACTAAAGAGTGTTATGGCGATCAAACTTTGTGATTGACCGACGCACACAGGTGAAGTTGCCGAGCAATCTTGGAATTACACAAAACGTTTCCGCGAGAGATGTTCGTAGATGGTCATGCCAAGTTGTAATTACAACGTTAAACAAATAACACTGACATAACGTCATGAATCTATCCTTTATGTTTGTCTGAAGCTGCCTACACCATTCCTTGTCTACTAACCATATACAAACTCTTCTGAAGATTGGCCAGTCAAAATGTCTGGTAGCCTATAGCAGGCTATTCATTACTTTTACGTTTTTACAAAAAATACAAAATATAAATAAGAAGATACAGACTTAACAACCCTACAGACATAATTTTCAAAAACAGTTGTTTTTATTTATTTTTGGATACATTTGTTTTATTTTTGGCACAGTCTAGTTTGTTGCCAGGCTGTTTCCTTAACTTGGTTACATCAGTAGGCTTACTGGAATCGGTTTGAGTGACAGCTGCCATCCAAGAGGTGCCAAGTCCAGTTGTGATTTATGAAGAGCAGCCAGCACAGCACTTCAGGCCTTCAGGCCCTCATATAAGTTCAGTTTTCACTGTAAGGATAATATCCCTGTCCATTCCAGTGTTTAGGTCAATGCAAAAATGTAGTCCAAGTTTAACTATGGTGTTCATAATGTCCCATTTCAAACACTGGATCTGGTGACCTCACTAAACACACTGCTGTTTGCATAGGCAAACAGAACTCAACTCATGAAATGCTTTTTTTACAGTCTTGTATTTATTACAGGCATGGACTTGGACACTAGTCGACTGTTATAGAGGATGTGTGCATCTGAGGAGACCCAGCCTGCAGTTGGATGCATCTCCTGCCTCTGATAATCTCTGTGCGGTATATTAAGCATCATTCAAAGCCACTTGAAAGTATGTCATAAGAAATGTCCTTTAGTCATGTCTCAAGACTACATATCCATAACGAAGGCCCCAGCCAAAATACAGTTCCTCCTGTGATATATTTCTGTTTTTAAAGTCATAGCATCTCTCTTACCACGGCTCAGTTGAGACACTAAAAAGGTCCTTTCTAGTAGGGTAAGGTTACTAGATCATCTCAGCACAGGAAGGCATTTCCTTATTGTTCAGTGGACCACACAGCCAAGGCCACTATTGGTCTTCTAGAGTCTAGAAGCACCACCCTTACCTCTCCGAGTACCCATAAATAAGACGGAATGGCAAAAAGGAGAAAGATAAAAAAATCAAAAAGCCGTGAAGCCAATTCCCTGGCCCGTGCGTGCACCTGTCCGTCCTCCCCTATCTCTTCTCTTCTCCTCGCTCAGTCCAGGATCTCCTTGATGCACCAGCAGCAGAGCAGGAAGTAGAGGCACTCCTTGAGTGACTGGATGAAGCCGTAGGCGATGTTCCCGCCCAGCAGGTTCTTCCCGCGCCCCAGGCCCATGGCCGCGTCTCTCAGGTGCTGCCCCAGAGAGGAGGGCATGGCCTGGGGCAGGGGGCGCTGAGGGTGCATGTCAAACAAGCGATCCACTGTGGCGATGAGATGGGGGCTCTCCAGCGCAGTGCAGAAAAACAGACAGGCAGGAGGGGGATGCTGGATGGCTGCGTGTGTTTACGAGGGGGGGATTGTCTAGCCTTGGGTCTTGGTTAATATATACCTACAGAGGGGTCTCGTCAGGGTCCTCTTTCTGATTTGCTGTTTCGTCCCGCTAGGCTCTCCGCAGCACGTGGGACTCGGTGCAGTTCACACTCGGCTGCCGTTGGTCCATTTGGGCTCCTGATGTCACCGGGCGCTTTATACGGCTCTGGAACGTACTCGCTAACTGCCCACTTCCCCTCACAGAGAAAAGCCCCCATTGTCTGGCTTTAATTGAATGTCACACGCACCATTGTTGACATTTTGAAAACCTCCTCCCTTCTTTGTTCTACCTGGATCATTCTCTCTGGCCTGTGTGTGCGTGTGTTGTGTGTGTGGAGGGTTGCCCCCTTCAACCCTATCCTGTTTCCAGGCCCTCGCTTTGCTCCACACCATTCTGGAAATCAATACTTTTGCTGCTGCTGTTGTTGTTGTTGTTGTTGTTGTGTAGACAGAGCTCTTCGGAAAAGTCACACAGACCTATATGTGGCAGTTATTTATATAAGTAACATTCCCATGTCCCCACTCAGCTGACCCCTTCAACCTGCCCTTTACATCATGCAGTATACTGTATATGCTCAACCGCTCTACTAACTCCCTATACTATATACTATATGCTCCGCCCCGCTCCCGAAATAAAGGACTACTCAATCCTCTCTAACTCCCTATACTATATGCCCTCCCTCCTGAAATAAAGAACTACTCCATCCTCTTTCTGTGTTGGCACAAGCTTACACTTTAGCACAAAACACTGCTGCACACCAGGCCAAAGGAAAGTAGGCCATTGCTGCTTTGCAGGGACCACATATCAAACCAGAGCGAGGTGTTTGTGTACTGCCTTTAAGTTGGCAGGTTGTGCCCCTTATAGTTGCTTATAGGGGTCTCTTAATGCCAGGCTAGGGAAGCTGTTAAAGCATATGAGAGCACTGTCCCCCCTTAAGAAAGAGCCACAGCAGTTATGCAGTCTTGATGTTGAAGTCAGTTGTGCAGGCATTTCTACTACAAGTTTCACTTATTTTATAAATTGTTATAATATATTACCTATGATGCATAAACTGGAGGTTGCAAAGGTCACAAGAGCCACAAATATGTGTCAAAACTTTCTCCTCAAAAGCCATGGACACAGATTTGTGGGTAGTGGCAAATCAACATGTCGTCAGACCAGACTTTGTGCTTTTGGAAGTGGAACAGTTTGCGGATAGCAAGCGCACAAGAAAGACGAGCCCACAAAAGCCCTCATAACTGCCTTACTAAAACTGGCAACTCCTTAATCATCCTGCTTAAAAGGAATACGATTATGAAGAAAATTCCAACATATTAAATAGTTTGTGTGAATTAGTAGAATTATATAAATTAAGATATATTTTAAGACTTTTCTTTGGAACAATTGAGTCACTATTAAGACTTCACCTCTCCCAGTAAATCATGTGTTTTATCTCCAACGAACAGAATGGGAAGGCACGTGATTTTTGCACATGATGGGGCATGGTTATTGGGAGCATCAGGGCACGGATCTTTCAGATTGTTTGCCATGGCTGAGAAATGCACATTTTTTATAACATTACATTTTTGGGGAAGAAATACACCATATGGTATAACACAAGAAGCTCCATTCAAAACCAAGTGCACCATGAAGGATGAGATTATATGTGATTTTATATGTCCAGATACAAGTGTAAACATGAACTTTTCCCAAACACAATAATGTAAAAAGGGTAATAAAACAGAATAAAAATAAAACAGTAATATCTGTGCTGACTAACTTAAAAAGCTAACCTTTGGCTTGGAAATTAGAAAGGAGAAAGGAAACATTACAACAAACATCACCAAACAACTTCACTACGGCAACATTGAAATCGTTTCCATGCAATGAAGGCCTCAGTGACAGGATGACATTACTCCCCTCACTCACTCCTACTAAATCCATCCATTAGTGTGTCAGGATCCATCAGCTCTTTCTGTTTCAGCTCATGACCAGTCCACTTCTGCAAGGCACTGGCTCGCTCCTTCCAGGGTCCTTATGACCCATCCATCTTTTTAACAAATCGGAGCAAAGTGTGTTCTTTTGATGACACAAAAATAAAAACAAAGAGAGTAACACGACAAATGACAGGGGCAAAAAGACACAGCAAACCGTTTTCCTGTGCAAGAGTCCGCCAAGTGAAGTACAGACACTAAAATGATGGCTATCTGTACAATAATGCACCAACATCATTTACAACACTACACCAAATCACTGCTGCTGGCTGCATGCCATATTGTGGTGGTCAATCATGATTGTCATGGTTCCAGTTGAGATTTGACCAATGGTGCGAGACAGAGAGACAGTTGACGCCACACCACCAAGCTTACTTTAAAGAGTTCCAAAAAATGTATTGTATTGTATTGTACTCTAATTGGACTACATTTAGTCATTGTGAGGAATCCTACAGATCTGAAGTTAAGAGCTAGGGAATTTCAAGCTCAATCACAGCCTCTTGAAGTGTGTTTGCTTTAGTGGCCAAATGAAAGGGGCTGAGGAGTCTCTTTTAAAAGCAGCTTGTGTTGCTGAGTAACTTGGGGGCAGCTTTCCCTGACTGACTCAGTTATAGCTGATCATCACTCACATCTGCCTGCGAATGGGTCTTTACTGACAGACCACACCATTGCTAGTTGCACCAATGAGGAGCAAAGGGTCACTACCCCAAATCTCCCAAATTAAATAAAACCGAATGATAAAAAGCAGCATTTCTCGTTTTTATATATTTCTTTTTTAGCATAACACACCAGCATTGTAAGAAGGATTAGCGTACTGAAATGGGAGGAGTTCAGAATCGAGGCTAAGCATCAGCATCACCTGAAGCTAACCACTGGAACCTTTGCAGCATTTGTATTTTTCCTTCTTTCACTACTTTGGCTGTGTTCCGAATTTGCATACTTCTGTACTTACAATACCGAATAGCAGTCATATTAGGTAGCCTATCGTAAGTATAGAAGTATGCAAACTGGAACACAGTCTTTGTGTCCTTCCTTCCTTGTCTTCCTGATTTACTGCACATCTCAACCTCTGCTCACAGGTTCCTCTAAAAAGAAAGGCACAATCTGAGAGAAATAAAAAAAAAAATGAGTAGGGAGGGGAAAAAAGAGTGGAGAATCACTGACACGTCTCCTCCAAATGCCGCACACTTCGATCCGCTAAATTCCACCTCGAAATGTCTCTTTCTCTTCTTTCGGGATATTCAGATGAGTGGTGCAGATTGCAATGCTACAGTGTGCATGGGCATTTAGATATACAGGTGCTATCGTGAAAGCAAATATGGCTGAAAGCACAGGGCATGTGCATTCGGTGAAGTCTCTTCATGTTTTCCCTAAAAGATACATGTACTCATGTACACAGATTGTCGATGCTGAAAAAACATGTAATTCCATTCACCAATACGAGTATAAAAAAAAAGGAAAAGCGAGAACACGGCGACATGGCTTATCTGACGAGTCCTCGGATGCTTTTAACTTTCTTTTCTTACATCTCTTTGGATGGTTTGAGGCGCTTCCATATGACATCACTGTACAGATGTTGATTTTTTTTTTTTTTTTTTCCCTTTGAGGTGACATCATAAACGGGCCCCCAAGCTGAGTCATGATTGGCTCAGGGCAGCACAGTATTCAGTCTCAGTCTCTTTTCTCTCTCGCTCTCTCTCTGGCTTGCTCCCATCCACACCCAGCAGAAGCTCCTTCCAGCCTCCGGCATTGTCCTTGCCAGTGTTTAGTCTCTGAGCAGCCACGCAGCCCCGGACAGCTGGCACAGCGGCACCACCCATCGCCACCCGTCCTGCCACCCAACGCCAGCTCCAGCTCCGAGCTTTGGCAGAGGGGTCACTGAGGGGGGCTCTGGCTGGGGGGTTGGTGGTGATTTTCGACCAGGCGTAAAGTGGATGGCCAACAGGGGGTTCTGTGGGGTGAGGAGGGGCAGAGCAGGATGAGGCATCGCTAGAAGGATAAGAGGGGCAGGGGGGGGGGGGGGGGGGGGGGGGCGGGAGTGTTGTGAGGGTCAGGGAGAGGAAACGTCTTCCTATTGTTCCTTCCTTTTGTTTAGCCTAAGAACAATCCAACGTATGTGGAGGCACATACCATAGTCCAACCATACAGATCCCTTTTTCCATCAACTTCACCAGAATTGTCATGGCATCAATACTCATTAAAAAAACACACATACATACACACACACACACGCACGCAGACACACACTCCAGCTCCCTTCATTTGCATATGGGGAACTTAGCTTGGCATCGCTCTGTGGTGGAGAATGACATTATTCCATGTTGGAGATGGTTCATTTGGGGATATGGTGACTATTCCTATGGTTTGTCCTTCCTATAGGAAGATGAAGAAAAACAAATCTCTTCACAGTCTTTCTGAAATGGTGGTTTGGCCAGCCCCTCTGAACTGGCCGGGCTTCAAGGGGGAGAGTATGGTGAACGTTTCTAATTCTATAAGGTAGAAAACGTATGCATATTCATAAGAGGGGCATTGACATCAACAGTTGCGGATGGCTTGCTCCGTTCCATTGACTTGGGTTAATGCTTGTTTTTTTTTTTTCATTTAACAAAAACCTTTGAAAAACAGCTGAGAATGTCATAACATCTGACAAGTCTTTGGGTTGGTTTTAAAATGCTTTTTTGTCATCGCATTTGTTCTTTTTTACTGAAATGTCCTCTTTGGAGTTCAAACTGCAAGTCCTTATGTTTTATGTAAAGTTTTCAACTGTCCCAGGTCAGTTGATACAGTCACATCATATTTTTGGCCGTTTCTTTTTCTTTGAAACGTGTGTCTGTCTCGTCCCTGTTGTGTTTGTTAGTCATCACTGCATCGCTTTAAAGAACTTTTAAATGTTTTTTTGTTTGTTTGTTTGTTTGCACTAAAATGGAGTGTTTTCCACCAACAGTCTGGTCAAATAAGGTGTTAGTTGAGCAGGGGGAGGAGTTGAGGATGAGGAGGAAGAGGATGGGTGAGGGATGAAGGTGGTGTGACGTGCCAACGCGCTGGTCGTTGAGAGGGGGGCGTCCGGCCTCAGGCCGGTGGATGGCAAGCTTGGGCCGGCTCTGGGCCGCTTAGAGCCTGCGCTCGACTGGCTGCTGTAGGCACACCTCGCTTCCCGCCGAGACGATAGGCAACCGGTTGTCCATGTGGTAGCTGATCAGGTGGCTCACACTCTCGAAACGGTGGTCTTTGGTTCGCACCTGAGAGAGACGGAAAGAGAGAGAAGGAAAAGGAGAAAAAAAAGAGAGGAGGATTAACTTCAAAGGGAAGGAGAGGGGAAGAAGAGCAGAGTGTTGCATTCAAATTCGCAAACATCGGTGAACGTTTGCAAACAGTTTTCCGTTAGTCTTGAGTTTTTGGCGAACGTTTGCAAACAGTTTTCCGTTAGCTTTGAGTTTTCGGTGAACGTTTGCAAACAGTTGCAAACAGTCTGAGGGGGATAGTTCCCCGCGAACATAAAGTGGAACTGGACGTGACTTTGATGAAGGCAACAATGTAATTACAGGTAGAATGGAATGTTAACACCAAATTATCAAATTTTAAGAAAACATGTTCACCACGAACGTTCGCCACTGTTTGGCAAATTTGAATGCACCTCTGGATGAATTAGACGAGAAGCAGTGTTGTTCATTCAGATGAGAAGTCACATTCACAGAGAGAGGTAAGACACAGCACAGACAAAAGAACTTCACACCTAGGGATAACAACTTCCTCTTTAGTGGTCGCATCAGTTCCTGTTTTATGGGCTGTGGTTTGGAAGACATGTCTCACGCTCTCTCTCCCTTGCCAAACTAAGTGCACTTTGCTGCTTTTTTTCTGATTCATTAATTTTTCTCTCTCATTTTGCCTTCTTTTACAATGCATTCTTTAAAATAGGCTCATCACCCACTGATTGCATGAATGTGAATTTGACAAGTGGATTGATTTAGCTTAGTTTTAGCTTTACATAGCAGAGTTCTGGGTTAAATCCATAAAATACCTTTACAGCGCAGTTCTCTTGGATTAAGTCCAGAAAACTACTCTTACAGTGTCCCAGCTGACAGAAATATTTAATCACGGTGAAATTAATTTGAGGTTTTGGAATGGAATGGACCCACCTCGTCTAGCTGGCTTAACCTCCTTCTCTGGCTGTCTCATAAGCAATAAATTCACAAATAAAGTCACATCGCTCTCAGATTTTTCCCTCTGTTCTCATCAGTGTTGCTCCCTCCATCCACCCATCAATGCATCTATCCAATTATATGAAGATTAATGCAGCTCTTACGCTGCAGAGAAGATTCCCCTTGTGCATACCACTCCTCCTCATTCTGACTCACGTAATGTACCATAGTCTACCCACTCTCTCTCAACCCATTCATCCTGACAATTCTCCATCCATCCATTCATCCCCTCTATTAATGGATAACACTCTCTCTTCTCTTTCCTTCTCTCTCTCTCTCTCTCTCTCTCTCTCTCTCACCATCCAACCATCTGTCCATCCATCCATCTAATTAGTTGATAGTTGGTCTGGTGGTATTGCTACTCCACCTTCCACCCATTAGAGGAGAACTGGTGTGGCTGCAAGGCTACCGAGTTACACACCTCCACTGATGGCCAATCAACACATTGCTGTGCTGCAATACATACTTAGCTTTGCATCCGTTCATCTCTCCAGCTCTCTCTCTGTCCATTTTTCCATCCCTCCTCTTTCTTCATATATCTACTCCTCCATCAATCTAACTGTACATCTATCCATCCATCCACCCACTTCTTCATCTCCCCATCCATTCCTTTATCTCACTCCAAATCCATCCATCTTATTAGAAAACAACGGACCGACTTGTTTGCTCTGCTGATTGTATACGTGCCATCCCGTCTGTTTGAAATTCAGTGACTGGGCCCCAGCCGTGGCGCATGGCACCTGCACCACACACCGGTGACCCCAGTTCGATTCCTGCCCCGTGGTCCTTTCCGGATCCCACCCCAACTCTCTCTCCCCACTCGCTTCCTGTCTCTCTATACTATCCGATCTGATTAAAAGGCATAAAAAAGCCTCAAAAAAAAAACTTAGCAAAAAAATAAAATCAGTAGCTGGTGTGTTGGTGATGCTGCTGAGGCACGTACCACTCCCTCTGGGTCCACGAGCAGCAGGTGTTTGGGCTGTCCGCCCTGCTGGCCCGTCAGCACGTACTGGCCCGGCGTGGTGCCGGACTCGCGCACCAGGAAGTCGCCGTCGCGCGTCAGCAGCCGTTCGGCCTGCCGGCGGCTCAGCGGCCCGTGGAACCAGGGCTCGCTCTGCAGCTGCTCGGCCAGCGGGGGCGCCACCGAGCCGGGCACGCCGGAGATGCCCAGCGCATCGTCAAAC